>NW_024412453.1:9347533-9512168 GCF_014898765.1 Herpailurus yagouaroundi
TCTTTCTTTCTTTCTTTCTTTCTTTCTTTCTTTCTTTCTTTCTTTCTTTCTTCCTCTTTCTCTCTCTTTCTCTCTGTCTTTCTCTTTCTTTCTTTCTTTAGAATTTCTTTATATTCTGGATCTGAGCTTCTAGGGTCTATGAACTGAAAATATCTTCTCCCTCTCCAGAGGTTTGAAGATTATCTGTATTTTTTTTTTCTGTTGCTGCACATAGAATTAGCACAAACTATGGCAGCTTAAACCAGCACGCCTGTATTGGCTGAGTTGTACATCGGGAGTCTAGCATCGTCTGGCCAGGGTGTCTGCTCAGGGGATCCCACAGCCAAGTCACGGTGTCCCATGGGTTGCATTCTCCTCTGGAAGATGGCAGGGGGCGAGAATCTCTTTCTTAGCTCCTCCTTGCCACTGGAGTAACTCGGTCCCCTGTTGGCTGTAGGATTGGGGCACCCATTTCCTCACTGGCTGTGATTAGGGAGCTGCTTGTGTACCCCTCCCACATGGCCACCACCACCTGCAAAGCCAGTGGATGGTACGTCAAATCCTGCTCATGCTTCAAGTTTCTGGCTTCCTCTGTCCCCCACCTCCAGAGCCAGATGTAAGAGGCTTATCTCATAAGGCCAGACCCACCCAATAATCTCCATTTTTAATTGACTCTAAGTCAACTAATTAGGAACCATAACTATATCCGAAAATCCCCTTTTGGCTTCATGTAACACAGGAGTGACAGCCCATCATTTCCTAGGTTCCGTCCACTCTAGAAGGTCACTGGGGTCTTAGCAGTCTGCCCACCACATTACTGAGACTGGTCAGATTGGGGTCAAAGCAACCTTAGCAGAATGTACACCAACTGCAAAGGCCCTGAGGTGTGACTGTGACCCCCCACCCCCACCCCAGGAGGTGAGTGTGGCTACGGGAATGAAGGGAGTGTTTCAGGAGACCAGGCCAGGGGGTTGTCAGGCTGGATGTTTCTGCATTATGCGCTTTAGTTAAGAATTTTGGATTTTACTCTGAGAGAAATGGAGGGAGCTAACCAGTGACGTTTTCCAATGGATTTTTTTAGGCTGCTGGGTTGAAAATGATCATCACTGGGTACGGGTGGAAGCAGGGCCAGTTAGGAGGCGAAACCACTAATCCGGGTGGGAGTCCAGGTGGCTTGGAGCAAGCAGGTAACCAAGGAGATGGTGAGAAGGGAGGTACCTCGGCAGTGAATGCTCCCAACTAGGATACATGAGGCAGGAAAGGCAGGAAGGAGTGAGAGGTGATTCCAGCGTCTCTGGCCTCTGCTCGTCTTGAGGACTCGGGGACAGCGAGTGGGGACAGACCAGGGGTGGAGCCCATCTGAGGGGAAGATCAGAAGCTCTGTGTGGACGTGTTAAGTCTGCTATGTCGAGGGGCCACCAAGTGGAGTTGCCAAGTGAGCAGATGGAAACAGAAGCTTGGGGGCCCCTGGGCGGCTCAGTCGGTTGAGCATCCGACTTTGGCTCAGGTCATGGCCTCACGGTTCGTGAGTTCGAGCCCCACCCCGGGCTCACTGATGGCAGCGTGGAGCCCTCTTTGGCTCCTCTGTCCCCTTCTTTCTGCCCCTCCCCCACTCACCATCTGTCTTTCTCAAACATTCAAAAAAAGAAAACACAAGCCTGGCGTTCAGTGGAGTGGGATGGGCTGTGCACATTAAACTGGGGCTGTGTGTCATTCATTCATCTGTGGATTTGTTTGCTTAACAAACATCTGAGTGTGTATGTCCCAGAGGTAGGGATGGAATGGCACCTTAAGCCAACATGCCCTCTTAAACCTCGCGGCACCTGATTCAGCGCGTAAATGACAGACGCGATCATCTGGACCACTGAGGGGAGAAGGTCTTGAGGGGCAATGGCATGGGGACCAGCTGGCAGGCTGTTGGGGCTGTTCCATTCGAGGCTGATGGGAACTTGGAAGACAACACTGGCACAGGTGGATGGGTCTGGATACCGCTCCCCTTTCTCCTTAGGGCTGCTGTAACCACCACAGACCTGATGGCTTAAAAGAACAAATTCCTTCTCCAACAATTCTGGAAGCTGGAGGTCCCAAACTGAGGAATCTGCAAAGGCCCCGTGCTGCCTCTGAAGGCTCAGGGAAAGAAATC
Source organism: Herpailurus yagouaroundi (assembly GCF_014898765.1). Taxonomy (NCBI): domain Eukaryota; kingdom Metazoa; phylum Chordata; class Mammalia; order Carnivora; family Felidae; genus Herpailurus; species Herpailurus yagouaroundi. The sequence continues at coordinate 9,349,656 of NW_024412453.1, forward strand.
CCTCCCTTGTCCCCCTCCAGCTTCCGGAAGGTGGCTTCTGGCGGTTCTTGGGGCTCCCTGGCATGGGGCTGCCTCACTTGGACCTCTGCCTCTGTTTTCCTGTGCCTTCTCCGGGGGTCCTCTTCTCTCAGAAGGACAGCAACCCATTGGATTTAGACCCCCCTAGTCCGGTAGGACTTCATCTTCATTATATCTGCAAAGACCCTGTTTCCAAATGAGGCCACACTCTGCGCCTTGGGTGGACCCGGGTTTTAGGAGGACGCTGATCAACCCGTGTGGCTAGATTTTAGGAGGCCAGAGCTGAAGGGATTTGCTGATGCAGCAAATGCAATAGAAGTCAAGTGTGACTCAAATTCTAGCTTGAACAACTGGGGGAAGGCGCCTTTGACCATGCCATGGGACAACTGGAGGAGAAGCAAGGCTGGGGCGGGGGGAGGTGGTTCCCCAGGGTTCTGTTTGGGGCACAATGAGTTTGAGATGGCTCTCAGACATTCCCATGGAAGGCTCTGAATGAGTCAACTGGGGAGTCACGAGAGTGTAGACGGTGTCCCAAGCACTGGATCAGATCCCCTGGGGAAGAGGCAGCCACCTGACCTTGGGTCTCTAATTAGAGGAGAAGAGAACCAGCAGAATTTGTGCACCTTCAAATATACAGAAGCAGAAGCGCGAGTGAGAGTCACCATAAAGAAAAGGGGCATGGTGAGACCTTGCAGTTGCCCTGAGGTCAGTCAGAATTATGTTCCACGCGTTCATGTGCATTGACAAATCAACAGTTCATCCAATTCATCTAATTCATTTCATGTGGGACCAGGAAACATGTCTGTTATTTCCAAGAACGGAAAAGCTATTCCGTTAGCCTCAGGAAATTTCCAGCCTCTGGTTAACGGAGGTTTTGTGTTCCTCGTCCAGCATCACTAGTCACCCCCTAGCTTCCCAGGAGAAGTTATTCTGCATCCGACACAGAATGCTCTTGGAACAAAATGCAGGGAGCCGTCTGGAGGAGTGTGGACATGAAGTTGAATGAGGGCTCGTGGTCCCATATCTCAAGGTCAACTATGTTCTAGCAACAGGGTTGCAATGGTGCATAACCCCAGCACAGTCCCTTCCTTCTAGAGCAGTGGTGGCCGCCATTACAAGTAAGCAGACTTGTTGGTGTCAAAGTACATATATGCTACAGGGTTTATAAGACAACGATGGAGAGGGGGCCGGGAAGTGGGGGAAGGCTTCTCTGGGAAAGTGATGTTGAAGATACAAAGGAGGAAGGAGCCAGGCAGGAAGAGCGATCCAGGCAGTGGGAATGACCTGTGCAGAGGGACTGGGGTAGGTGAGGGCTTGGCATACTTGAGTCATGAGAAGAAGAGGAGAAAAAGGCACAATTGTGTTTAGACAACTAGGCTGGGGCCAGAGTATGAACACAGGGGACTGAAGACGGGTGCGCGCACCAGGGAGGATTTGTAGGAACAGTGATCACAGGTTCAGAGGGTCCCCCGGATGCCAACATGGCTCTCGAGTTCCCAGGCCCAGGTTTCAGTCCTGGCCTCACCCCTTGCCATCTGCGCGACCTTGGGCAAGCCCCTAACCTGTCTGATCACAGGGATCTTGCCTGGGAGAGGGGATGTGGAGGTATTTGGAGATGAATGTGAGGGGCATAGCATGTGCCTAGCATGGAGAGATTGCTCTGTCCTTGTCACATGGGGCATGGCCGAGTCCTCAGAAAGGAAGGGGCAAGGGCAGAGGGGGGTTGGTCACCAGGCCCTAAAACCCGGGGTTCATTAGCTTCTGAGCCCAGCCCCTCCGTCACTTGCCTGAGAGCCAGCCAAATCCAAGTGCTGAACGTCTCTCCTCCCAGTCACCAGCTCTTCAGGCTCTTATCCTGGTGCTCCTGTTCCACCCTAGCCCCACGCAGCCCCTGACCCTGACCCGTTCACCCTCCCACCTTCTGAAACATCCGAAGAGTATCTGCTGGACACCTGCTCTGTCTAGGTGACTTGCCTACTGAACTTGGCGAGTTTCCAGCCACTTCGGCTGGGTATCTGCTCACCTGGAGACTCCTCCCAGTGGCCGCCCCCGTTCTGGCCCCTCAGGCCCTCTCCCCTCCCTACAGGTGGGTGTGGGGTGGAGGGTTGAGGCATCCCCTGTGACCACATGTGGAAGAAGTCTTTACTCCAAGCCTCGTGATGATGCAAGGATATGTTGAGGACCCCTGCACCTGCACAGGGGCATGCGAGACCTCGGGGATCAGAGTCTGGCTCCCTCCCCTTGTGGCTTAATCTTCCTGGGCTTGATTCGGTTTTTAGGCTGAGGATGCTGAGTCCCACCACACGGGGCTGCTCAGAGTGTTAAATGGGAAGGCGCAGAGAAAGCCTTTGCTCAGAGCAGGAAACAGACCCTGCCTGCTGGTAAGGCAGGTTACAGCTGGGGTACAGCGATCTCTGCAATCGGGAAGACGAGGGCTGGAATCCCCAATGACCCACTCACTAGCTGTGCGACCTTGGGACAGGTGCTCAAACCATCTGAGCCTCACGTGTTTGTCTGTAAAATGGGAATAATTGCGACTACCTCAGCTATTTTGGGGAGGATTAAATGAAACAGTCCACATTCGATCCTAAGAATGGGATGTGGCACACGGCACCCAAATATAGTACAATTACTAGAGTGAGCTAGACAAAAAAGCCAAGATCTTTTGAAGCCCTGAAGACCTTGCAGCTGGGGGGACAAAAGAATGGTCAGTTCAAATCTGCAAGCCGACTTGGTCCTTGTTGAGTTTTTGGCCTCTGGTTGTGCACATGCTGTTCCCTCGTCCTGACTACTCTTCCCCTCGTTTGTGCTAGATTAGCTGCTGCTTCTTCCCCTTTGGGCCTCAGCTTAAATACTGCCACCCAAGAGCCTTTCCGTGTCCTGGCTTAAATCCTCCCCGTGTCACGTGAGTGTAAAGCAACCGTGCACCTGGGGAGCAATGTGCAGGTTTGGGACCCAGCCGTGCGCTAATCCTGCTTCCTATCCTAGCTGTTCAGCCCCAGTACCCGGGGGCCACCCCACCCAGGGAGCATGGCCTGTGGGCATTGAGGCAGCGCTTGGCCTTGGGGTGTTTTTCACTCCCACCCCACCCCGTGCCAATCTCATGTAAATGGTGCTTGGATGGAGTTGTTCAGGTTCAAGACCAAATAGAATCCCTTTCCCATAACCCCCATTGCCCCTGCAGGGCCCCAGATGTCTTGCAACCTACTGGTCCCTGACCGGAAGAGCATGTGAATAGGGAAAGGAAACACACAGGACCTTTAGGAGGACCCCCTCTAGGAAACGTGGCCACACAGCCTTGGAACAGGTGCCTCTGGGGGAGAAGGAGTCATGAGGGCCCTCCACCTTGCAGCCTCAGTCTCCCTGATGCAAATATTCTTAGACTCTGCAGCAGTGCCGCTTACTGTGGACTTAATCTCCTTGTGCCTCAGTTTGCCCATCGGCGAGATGGGGGTAGTAATGGTGCCTGTCTTGCTGGGGCGTGGTGGGCACTGAATGCTTTACGCAGAGGCTCAGTGCCCAGCCAGGATCTCACAGGCGTGCAGTGGATGTTGGTGCCCAAAGCTGGTCCTTCCCTCCCCACCGCTGGGATCTCTGCTGCCTGTGTTCTCCAGCGTGTGCCCAGGTCTGGGGAAGGGGTGTCGAGGGAGCTGGTCGGAGATGCACATGGTCAGGCTCGATCAGCCAGCCGGGGTCAGGGTGCTGGGGGCTGGCCTGGGCATCTGAGCGATGGTAATGCCCACTTAGGATGTCCCTCCAGTCCTGAGACCAGGGTGCTGGGGTTTCTGCGCATGATGGATGGGGGACAGGAAGCTGAGGGCCTGATGCCCAGGACTGAAGGGTGAGACCCCTTGGGGCTGCTGCTGCTTCAAGGGGCCGGGAGCTGGACCCCCACTACTGGCAGGGTCTTCCCTGTCACAGCCTGGAGTGGATTGAGCTCCGGTGTCCCTTTAACGGATGAGGAAACAGAGGCTGGGGTGTGGGTGCCTGACCTGAGGCTCTACAGCTGATCTGTTGCAAACTCCCGTCTTTTTTATTTTAAAGCTCTTTACTTTTAACATGTGTTTTTACAGTGGTGAAACATAACAAAACTGTATTAGCCACTCTTGTTAATGCTTACTTTTTCGGCCAACAGAGTGCAAGTAGGGGAGGGGCAGAGGGAGGGGGAGACAGAGAATCCGTAGTGGGCTCCAGGCTCTGAGCCGTCAGCACAGAGCCTGACCAGGGGCTCGAACTCACGAACCAGGACATCATGACCTGAGCCAAAGTGGGACGTTTAACCGACTGAGCCACCCAGGCGCCCCTTAACCACTTTTAAGCATATCGTCCAGTAGTGTTAAATAGACCTGTTAGGTAAAAGTGTCCCACCCTTCCCCTCCAAAGGCTCCCCACCCTGCACAAAGTGTCCTCTGTGTTGTTAGAGGACGACTCCCATCCCTTCCCCCCAGCCCGGGGCAACCGTTGTGCTTCCTGTCTCTGATTTTTGACTACATGTCTCACCGTAGGTACAAGAAGCGCTAGCCAGAGCACTTCTGTTCGTAGGACCATGTTGAAGACAAGTGTCGAAATTAGGCACTTTTGTCTTGCTTCGCATCTTAGAGGGAAAGTAGTCAGTCTTTGACCATTAAGTAAATATGAGGGTTACTGTAGATTTCGCATATATGGCTTTTATTATGTGAAGGCAGTTTCCTTTATTTTCAGTTTATTGAGTTTTTAATGTTTATTTTTGGGAGAGGGCAAGTGGGGGAAGGGCGGAGAGAGACGGGGACAGAGGATCCAAAGTGGGCTCAGCATTGACAGCAGTGAGCCCGGTGTGGGGCTGGAACTCACAAACTGGGAAATCACGAGCTGAGCCTGACTCTCAAGGTCACGAGCCTGACTCTCAAGGAAATGAGCCACCCAGGCGCTCCGATTGAGTGTTGATATCAAGAAAGGTGTGTTGGATTTTGTCAAACATTTTTTCTGCACCTGTTGAGATGATCCCATGGTTTTTTTCCTTTCATTCTGTTGATGTGGCACATTACGTTGATCTGTTTTTATATGCTGAACCATTCCTGCATTCGAGGAATAAATACTATTTGGTCATGGTATATAGTTCTCTTAATATGCTGCTGAATGTTTGCTAGTATTTTCTTGAGGAATTTTACATCAATATTCACTAGGGATGATGGTCTGTAGTTTTGTTTTGTTTTATAGTGTCTTTATCTTCGTTTCACGGCAATGCTAGCCTCATAGAATGTGTTAGGAAGTGTTCTCAATTTTTGGGAAAAAGATGGAGATTTGGCATTATTCCTTAAAATTTCACCAGAATTCACTAGTGAAGCCACTGGGTACAGGCCTTTCCACTGTCAGACTTTTGGTCACTGATTCAGTCTCCTTACTGGTTATAGGTCTCTTCATATTTGCTACTTGGGGGTTCAGTCTTCATAGGTTTTTTTTTTTTTTTCCAAGTTTTTACTTAAATTCTAGTTAACATACACTGTAACATTAGTTTCAGGGGTAGAATTTAGTGATTCGGGGTTTTGTGTTTCTAAGAATTTGTCTGTTACATGTAGGTTATTCGGCGTCTGGCATGCAGTTGTTCACGGCACTCTCACTGTCCTTATTTCTAAGGAATCCATAATACCATCCCCATTTTTACTTCTGATTTGAGCAATTTGTGTCCCCCCACCCCCTTAGCTTTGGGTTCAGTTTGTCCTTTTTCTAGTTCCTGAAAGGTCTAAAGTTAGGTTGATTTTAGATTTTATTTTTTAATGTGAGCAGATAGCTATGAATTTCCTCCATAGCACTGGTTTTGCTGCCCCGGAAGTTTAAGTATTTTGTATCTTCATTTGGCTCAAAGTAGTTCTTTTTAATATAACTTGTCAAATTGGCTAACATACAATGAGTACAGTGTGCTCTTGGTTTTGGGGGTAGATTCCCGTGATTCATTGCTTCCATACAACAGCCAATGCTCATCCCAACAGGTGCCCTCCTCAATGCCCAACCCCCATTATCCCTCTCCCCCACCCCCATCAATCCTCAGTTTGTTTTAAGAGTCTCTTATGTTTGCCTCCCTCGCTCTCTGTAACTTTTTTCCCCCTTCCCCTCCCCCATGGTCTTCTGTTAAGTTTCTCAAGTTCCACCTATGTGTGAAAACATGTATCTGTCTTCCTTTGACTGACTTATTTCACTCAGCATAATACCTTCCAGTTCCATCCACATTGCTGCAAATGGCATGATTTCATTCTTTCTCATTGCCAAGTAGTATTCCTTTGTATATATAAACCACATCTTCTTTATCCATTCATCAGTTGATGGACATTTAGGCTCTTTCCACCATTTGGCTATTGTTGAAAGCATTGCTATAAACATTGGGGCACATGTGCCCCCTAGGCATCAGCACTCCTGTATCCCTTGGGTAAATTCCTAGTAGTGCTATTGTTGGGTCACAGGGTAGATCTATTTTTAATTTTTTGAGGAACCTCCACGCTGTTTTCCAGAGTGGCTGCACCAGTTTGCATTCTAACAGTGCAAGAGGGTTCTCATTTCTCTACATCCTCGCCAGCATCTATAGTCTCCTGATTTGCTCATTTTATCCACTCTGACCAGTGTGAGGAGGTTATCTCTGTGTGGTTTTGATTTGCATTTCCCTGATGATGAGTGATGTTGAGCATCTTTTCATGTGTCTGTTGGCCATCTAGATGTCTTCTTTGGCAAAGTGGCTATTCATGTCTTATGCCCATTTCTTCACTGGATTATTTGTTTTTTGGGTGTTGGATTTCCTAAGTTCTTTATAGATTTTGAATACTAACTTTTCATCTGATATGTCATTTGTAAGTATCTTTTCCCATACTGTCAGTTGCCTTTTAGTTTTGTTGGTTGTTTCCTTTGCAGTGCAGAAGCTTTTTATCTTCATGAGGTCCCAGTAATTCACTTTTGCTTTTAATTCCCTTGCCTTTGGAGACGTGATGAGCAAGAAATTGCTGCGGCTGAGGTCAAAGAGGTTGTTGCCTGTTTTCTCCTCCGGGGTTTTGATGGTTTCCTGTCTCACATTTAGGTCTTTCATCCATTTTGAGTTTATTTTTGTGAGTGGTGTAAGAAAGTGGTGTCGTTTCATTCTTCTGCATGTTGCTGTCCAGATCTCCCACCACCATTTGCTAAAGAGACTTTTTTCCATTGGATACTCTTTCCTGCTTTGTCAAAGATTAGTTGGCCATACTTTTGTGGGTCTAGTTCTGGGGTTTCTATTCTATTCCATTGGTCTATGTGTCTGTGTTTGTGCCAATACCATGCTATCTTGATGATTACAGCTTTGTAGTAGAGGCTAAAGTCTGGGATTGTGATGCCTCCTGCTTTGGTGTTCTTCTTTAATATTAATTTGGCTATTCAGGGTCTTTTGTGGTTCCATACAAAATTTAGGATTGTTTCTTCTAGCTTTGAGAAGAACGCTGATGGAATTTTGATTGGGATTTCATTGAATGTGTAGATTGCTTTGGGGAGTATTGACATTTTAACAATATTTATTCTTCCAATCCATGAGCATGGAATGTTTTTCCATTTTTTTGTGTTTTCTTCAATTTCCTTCATAAGGTTTCTATAGTTTTCAGCATACAGATCTTTTACATCATTGGTTAGGTTTATTCCTAGGTATTTTATGGTCTTGGTTGCAATTGTAAATGGGATAAGTTTCTTTATTTCTCTTTCTGTTGCTTCATTACTGGGTATATAAAAATGCAACCAAATTCTGTACAATGATTTTTACCCCATGACTTTGCTGAATTCATGTATCAGTTCTAGCAGCCTTTTCATGGAGTCTTTCAGGTTTTCCATGTAGAGTATCATGTCGTCCGTAAAAAGTGAAAGTTTGACTTCTTCTTTGCCCATTTTGATGCCTTTTATTTCCTTTTGCTGTCTGACTGCCGATGCTAGGACTTCCAACACTATGTTAAACAACTGCGGTGAGAGTGGACATCCCTGTCTTGTTCCCATCTCAGGGGGAAAGCTCTCAGTATTTCCCCAGTGAGGATGATATTAGTTGTGAGCTTTTCATATATGGCTTTTATGATGTTTAAGTACGTTCCTTCTATCTCAACTTTCTTGAGGGTTTTTATCAAGAAACGGTGCCATATTTTGTCAAATGCTTTTTCTGCATCGATTGACAGGATCATACGGTTCTTCTCCTTTCTTTTTTATTTTTATTTATTTATTAAAAAAAAAATTTTTTTAACGTTTATTTATTTTTGGGACAGAGAGAGACAGAGCATGAACGGGGGAGGGGCAGAGAGAGAGGGAGACACAGAATCGGAAACAGGCTCCAGGCTCCGAGCCATCAGCCCAGAGCCCGACGCGGGGCTCGAACTCACGGACCGCGAGATCGTGACCTGGCTGAAGTCGGACGCTTAACCGACTGCGCCACCCAGGCGCCCCATCTCCTTTCTTTTTTAATGTGATGAATCACATTGATCGGTTTGGGAATAATGAACCAGCCCTGCAACCCGGGAATGAATCCCACTCGATCATGGTGAATAATTCTTTTTATATGTCATTGAATTCGATTTGCTAGTATCTTGTTGAGAATTTTTGCATCCATGTTCATCAGGGATATTGGCCTGTAGTTCTCCTTTTTTGTGGGGTCCCTGTCTGGTTTGGGAATCAAAGTAATGCTGGCTTCATAGAATGAATCCACAAGTTTTCTTTACATATTGGAACAGCATGAGAAGGATTGGTATTAACTGGTAGAATTCCCCTGGAAAGCCATCTGACCCAGGACTCTTATTTGTTGGGAGATTTTTGATAACGGATTTAATTTCTTCACTAGTTATGGGTCTGTTCAAATTTTCTATTTCCTCCAGTTTGAGTTTTGGTAGTGTGTGGCTGTTTAGGAATTTGTCCATTTCTTCCAGGTTGTCCAGTATGTTGGCATAAAATTTTTCATAGTATTCTTTGATAACCATATTTCTGAGGGGTTGTTTGTGATAAGTCCAATTTCATTCTTGATTTTATCTATATGGGTCCTCTCTCTTTTTGACAAGTCTGGCTAGGGGTTAATCAATTTTATTTTTCAAAAACCTAGCTCTTAGTTTCATTGATCTGTTTTACTGTTTTTTGGATTCTATATTGTTTATTTCTGCTCTAATCTTTTCTTTTTTTCAAAAAATTTTTTACATTTATTTATTTTTTGATAGAGACAAAGCACAAGAGGGCGAGGGGCAGAGAGAGAAGGAGACACAGAATCTGAAGCAGGCTGCAGGCTCTGAGCTGTCAGCACAGAGCCTGACATGGGGCTCGAACTCAGAAACTGCAAGATCATGACCTGAGCCAAAGTGAGACACTCAACTGACTGAGCCACCCGGACGCCCCTCTGCTCTAATCTTTATTATTTCTCTTCTTCTGCTGGCCTTGGAGTTTCTTTGGTGTTCTGCTTCTAATCCTTTAGCTGTGCTGTTAGATTTTGTATTTGGGATTTTTCTTGAGACAGGTATGAACTGCAATGTATTTTCCTCTTAGGACTGCATTTTGTTGCATTCCAAAGGGTTTGAACTGTCATGTTTTCGGTTTCATTTCTTTTCACATATTTTTAAATTTCTTCTTTAATTGCCTGGTTGACCCATTCATTCTTTAGTAGGATGTTCTTTAACCTCCATGCATTTGGAGGTTTTCTTGTCATTGATTTCAAGTTTCATAGCATTGTGATCTCAAAATGTGCATGGTATGATTTCAGTTCTTTTATATTTATTGAGGGCTGTTTTGTGACCCAGTATGTGATCTTTCTTGGAGAATGTTCCATGTGCAGTCAAGAAGAATGTGTATTCTGCTGCTTTTGGATGAAAAGTTGTGAATATATCTGTCAAGTCCATCTGGTCCAGTGTATCATTCAGGGTCATTGTTTCCTTATTGATTTTCTGCCTAGATGATCTGTCCATTGTTGTAAGTGGAGTATTAAAGTCACCTGGCAATTACCACATTTTTACCAATAAGATTGCTTATGTTTGTGATTATTTTATATATTTGGGTGCTACAAATTGGGTTCATAAACATTTATAATTGTTAGCTTTTCTTGATGGATAGACCCCATAATGATGATATAATACCTTTCTTCATTTCTTGTTACAGCCTTGAGTTTAAAATCTAGTTTGTATGATATAGGTATGGCTACTCCAGCTTTCTTCTGACTTCCAGTAGCATGATAGATGGTTCTCCATCCCCTCACTTTCAATCTGAAGGTGTCCTCAGGTCTAAAATGGGACAGAAAATAGATGGGTCTTTTTTTTTTTTTTTATGCATTCTGATAACCTGTGTCTTTTGATTGGAGCAATGAGTCCATTTACATTCAGGGTTATTATTGAAAGATACGGATTTAGTGTCACTGTGTTATCTGTAGGTTTCATGCTTGTAGCGATGTTTCTGGTCCTTTGTGGTCTTTGGAATATTGCACTCACAGAGTCCCCTTCGGATCTCTTATAGGGCTAGTTTAGTGGTGATGAACTCCTTCAGTTTTTTTGGTTGGGGGGGAAACCTGTGTATCTCCTTCTATTTTGAATGACAGCCTGCTGGATAAAGGATTCTTGGCTGCATATTTTTCCTATTCAGCACATTGAATATTTCCTGTCACTCCCTTCTGGCCTGCTAAGTTTCTGTGCATAGGTCTGCTACTACCCTTATGTGTCTTTCCTCGTAGGTGAATGCCCATTTGTCCCTAGTTGCTTTCCGAATTCTCTCCTTATCTTTGTATTTTGCTAGTTTCACTATGATATGTCATGCAGAGGATGGATGCAAGTTACATCCAAAGGGAGTTCTCTGTGCCTCTTGGATTTCATTGTCTGTTTCCTTCCCCGCAGATAGCTTCACATTGAAGCTCACATTGTCACCAGGCAGGGCCTCAGCCAGGGCCCCATGGTGCATCTCTGTAGACTTGACCTCCATGGTAGTGTTACAGGAGGCAGTGGTCACCACCGTGCCTAGCCTGAGGAAGCTCGTTTCTACCCGGCCCATGGGCATGGTGCCAATGCCCCCAATCTTATATATAACCACAGGGGCTTGTTCACAGGGAGGGCAGGGGGCATGATGGAGTCCAGCGCTTCTAGCAGGGTCATGCCCACCACGTTTCCTTCCTTCCTGGTGATCTTCCAGCCTCTGAACCAGGGCATCTTGTTGCTGGGTTCTATCATGCTGTCCCCATGCCAGCCCGAGATGGGCACGAAGGCGACAGCTTCAGAGTTGAAACTGATCTTTTTGACTTAGGCCTTCGTCTCCTTGCTGATCTCCTCAAAGCGTGCACGACTGTAAGGAGGTTCGTGATGTCTGTCATACTGACTGCCACAATGAGCTGCTTCACACCCAGTGTATAGACCAGCAGAACATGCTCACGGGTCAGCCCTTTATTGGAGATGCCAGGTTCAAACTCAGCTACACCACTTGCCACAATCAGCGCAGTCTGTGAGGTCTGTGAGGTGACTGATCATGTTCTTGATAAAGTCATGGTGACCTGGGGTATCGATGACGGTGAGGCGTAGTATTTCTTGGTCTCAAACTTCCACAGGGAGATGTCAGTGCTTCCTGCTCTGCCTTCAGCTTGTCCAGCACCCAGGCATACTTGAAGAAAAGTAGAAAAAAATAGAAAACAAAAAGAAAAAAATACGTAAGAATTAAATCTCTGTATCACAGATATGGAGATGTAAGAATTAGTACCAAGTTGTTTGATAGAAACCGACCTGGATTGCTCTGGTCTGAACTCAGATCACACAGGACTGTAATTGTTGAACAAATGAAACTTTGCTGAACCATCGGGATGTTCTGATCCAACACCGAGGTCATAAACCATATTGTCAATATTGACTCTAAAATAGGGTTGCACTATTATCTTTAGGGTAACTTGTTCTGTTGATTAAGTATTTTGGATCAATAAGTGATGTTGCACTTTTGACTGCTAAGTCTAAATCTAAGTCCCTCGGAGGTTATTTTATTCTCTGAGGTCACCCCAACCTAAATTGTTGGCCCATGGGGAGGTCTGTGGTCCCTATTGGTTGTACTGGTGTAGTCTCTTTGGGCCAGTGAATTAATGCTCTATAGGGTGCAGTTTCATGGATTGGAAGTAAGAGACAGTAAAACCCTCGTGTGGCCATTCATAGGAGTTCCTATTTAGGGAACAAGTGATTATGCGACCTTTGTACGGTCAGGATACCATGGCCGTGTAACGAATGTCCCTGGGCAGGCAGTGCCTCTAATACTAGAAATGCTAGAGGTGATGTTATTGGTAAACAGGTGGGGTCTGTGTTTGTGGAGTCCCTTTTACTTCTTTTAATCTTTTTTTGATTGCATACCTGTATTGGTTGACAACTGGTTTGATACTTACAGTTATTTTTATCTTCTTGTTAACTATCAGTGGTTATCGGCTCTGATATAAGCTTATGCAAGGAGAAACATTTCTTGTTACTCATACTAGCATTATTGCTTCTATTGTTCAATTAACCCAGTATTAAGTTAGGAATTGGTTGCATATTTTTGGTATTAAGACCTTATGATTGTATACCAATGCCTGAGCCCAACTAATAGTTCTGATGGCCACATCCCTCAGAGCCGCCTACAGCACACGAATCATATTCTTCTCCCTTCTAGGACAGGCTCGTTTCAATTCCTTACTGGAATTGGCCTATCCGGCACAGCCTTCTCCAGCCCCCAGGGTCAGCAGCGCCACAGAGGAGACCCTACCCCCACCTGTGTGGTTCAGAGTAGGTCCCGGGTCCTGTTCTTGGCTCCCCAGGCCCAGCTATTACTTCGTGGTACCTAACACAGGCTGTACTCACCTGGATGGCTGACTTAGAAAATCTTCATTCTTCATGGTCTCACCTTGAACACAAATGCAAGATGGCGGGGGGGGGGGGTGTGCCTCTGTCATGTCCTCTGCTCTATGCCCACGCCTGGTATACATTGGGTGCCCAGTAATGGTCTAGGTGAATAGGAACATTCAATGAGGGATTTTGTGTATGGTATTTTGATTCTACAGGGCTAACGACTCAAAATGGGATTCTGCTCCATTTCGGCTGAGGTTGGTTTGAGCAAATTCTGGTTCCAGGCTCTCCTATGAAATGGGGGAATGACCTTTCTGGAAATATTCATGATGTGTATATTGAAAGTTGACCTAATCCCCAACTGCTGAAAAAGAACACAGAGAAGCCAACTGTAAGTGGGCCATCTAATTTATAAAACATGATCATTTTTATTGTCATTGTAAAGAGGTGTGTCTCAACCAGAGTGTAACAAAATTACCACAACTTATTCCAAAAGAAAACTTTAATATAAGAGATTTTAGAAAATTAAACACATTTGTTTAAAAATTCTATTGTGTAAACTTTAACATAAGAGGGTAGTTAACATACTATTACACGTTTCAGAGCCAACCTGTGACCTGCTAGCCCCACTCACGTCCAGACAGTGCACGAGGCTCTAGATACGTTGCCATCTTACCCCCCTGCAGAGGGCTCACGGGGACCCAGACATTGGGGGTCCTTCCCCCAGGATGTGATGGCTCCTGCATTCCGAGATCTCCCTCCTCCGAGACATCCGTGTCTACTAAGGTAATCAGAGTGTTGTACCAAATGACTACACTGGGGATGGTGCCACTAAGGCTGTGGAGTAAAGCCATCCTTCCTAGGATGAATCCTTGATCATAAAAGCTCCTCAGGAGGTCCACACCCCCTCACTCCTGGAAACTCCTGCTCTCCAGCTGATTTCGGCCCCTCTGGGTGCAAATGTGCAATCTGCCATTTTGGATCCTTCCATGGCCCAGTCCCAGTTTTTGCAAGGGCCTCCCCCCTGCATGGCCTCTCTTGATGGTGATCAAGGATCTTCAAGGTGAAGGAGTGGCCACTCCATTAATTCATCGAGGTGGGAAGCAGACCCGCCCTGGTTCCAAGGGGAAGGGTGGTACCTGGACAGGTCGGTAGTGGTTTTCCAGTTATGATGAAGCATTCATGTGCCCCCAAGAACTGACCCCCTGGGCCTCAGGACACTAGTTCAGCCTGTTCTACCAGTGGGTGTGCTCATCCACGCTGTAGGCTCAACCGTCTTGTAGAGAAAGCGGATTTCTTTTTTCCGCTAAGGAAACTGATTCAGGATGGGGATTGGGATTTAGACACAGAAGTAAAGACCCTTGGGCCTAACTTCCAGCTATCAAAAATCCAGCCCGTACCCAGCAATGGCTCAAGGCTGACGGCAAGGGGTGAAACCCGGAGGGGAATGGGCCAAGGGGCATCGGGGCAGCGGCAGGGTGAGCTTGTAGCTGGTCTTCTCTGAGCAGGGGCTGGGGGGACCGGTGTTCCCCCCCCCCTTGCCTCCTGAGCCCGTAGCTGAAGTTGTATTTAAGAAACCTAATCAAGACCACGTGTTACAGAAACATGGAAATGAACTTTCTGGCACAGAAGTGTTAGATAAAATATACAGTGCTACAATTGTGCAAAATTAGCACAGAAGCCAAACCGAACAGCAAATATTTAATGTTCGCTTTAATGAAACAATGCAAAATACTTGCAAGAATGATCGCCGTGCGAGACCTTGCTCAGGAGCAGATGCCTGCCTGCGGGCAGCCCCTCCGGAGTCCTCCACGCGTGGCAGGCCCCAGTGAAACGCTGAGGAAAGCTCAAGACAATTACTGCCTGGGGGGTTGAGAGGGAGCCTGAGGTGTGACCCTTCGGGGACACTTCAGGGCCAGCCTGCTGTTGCTGCGCAGGCGGGGCCCTCGCAGTGTCTTTCTCTGGTGGCTCCGGGCGGAAAAGGGAGCCTGTTCTCTGCGTCAGGTCCACACCCCGGCAAGGCGAGTTGTTCCCGGGGGAGCAGAGCCCCTCACGGGAACGGGCTCTGCCCCTGGTACGGAGGGGCCAGAGGCTGAAGCATAAAGGCTTCTGGAAGAGCCTGGTGGGGAGGGTGGCTGCCGGGACCTCAGAGAATAAGGCCTGGCCTCCGTGTGGGGGGCTGGCTGGTGCCCCACGTGAAGGGGAGCGGGTGGAGTGGGGGTGGGGTGCGGTTCAAGGCCTAGAGACCTGGGCCTCAGGCTTACAAACTGTCCCCTGTGGAGCTGAGAGAAAAAGGGGACACTTAGTGTGACCCGGGTTCTGGGAGCTGGGCAATCAGGGTATTCTCTGAGCAACTGGCCTGGTGGCTCTTCGTTCCTGTTTCCTGCCTCTCGGCCGCAAAGTGGATCAATTACCAGGCCGGCCGTGCCTGTCGGCTCTCAGCATGGGCCACTGCTGCTGTATCCAGCCTGCGGTGTGGACAGGTTGGGCCGCCTCTTGTTTTGAAAGGCAGAAGCCACACCTGCCGGTCGGTGCCAACTCTGAGTGGTTCTCCGAGAACTCCACAGGGCCAAGCCACGGAGCAGAGCCTGGCGTGTGCAGTCACACCCCGTCCACAGACCATGGCCCGTACCCCTCTCTCTGTTCCCATCTCGTGCCAGGTGTCCTAATACGATGGGTTCCGTCTTTACACCTCAGTCAGGTGAGCCCTCTGTACCCAGAAAGCCCTCGCATGTGCCTCGTTATTGGTGCTAAAGGTAACGGGACAATGTCCTCTCCCAGGGGAACACTGCCGCCCCTTCCTCGGATGCCACCTTTGGAGGCACCAAACGATCTTACTGGATCCAGGAGACAGGAACGATTTCTGGTTCTTTCCTTCTGACAGGGCACGGGGCCGAGGGGGGCTTGTGCGTCCGATCCCAGCCTGCACCGGGCTGGACCCGGGTCTCTGGTTCTTTCTCCAGGAACGAGAATTCCACTGCTTCTCCATCCATCCCGCCTCACCAGACAGTAGGGCAGGGGGTCCTAAGCAGCTGGATAGACTGAACCACAGCTGAACATTCTCCGTGACTCCAGAGTTCAGGCTCGGAGGAGCTGCTGCCATGTGTCACGTCCGTGTCTGAACTGAAATCAGAGGCGGTGGTCTGTGTGTAGGGCCCATGCTCCATGAAGAGTTAAGCTTTAAAAGACCGGGATTCTCTGTAAGTGTTTATCCAGGCCTGGCATCTGTCTGTACAGTTCAGGGCACTTGGATCCCTGCACCGAGTGTCGAAGCCTGTTCCTGGGAGGGGTTTCAGAGAAGGTGGGGTCAGATTTACACGCAGACTGGTTTCAGGTCAGGTCCCCACCAGGCTGGGCGATCCGAACCCTTTGCCCGTGGGTGGGGATGGCGGCGTGGGGGGCGGGGCGGGGGGTGGTCAGACACAGGGGGCTCCACTCCGTATCTGATGCAAACAGGGGACAGCGCAGGGGTGGGTTCTGCTCCCAGGCCGGCAGTGCAGGACCGTCCCTCTGTGGGCACCACACACCTGCCTCCCACTGACCTAGGTGGAGGCAGGCCTGGGGCCGCTTGAGCTTTCAGATGGTCCCCGATTCAGTCGACGAGGACTCCGATGGCACAGCAAGCGACGGGGGCCGCCTGGCACCGTGGGGGCTGGAGCTGACAGCAAGGCATGTGCAGTGGGCACACTGGCCAACAACACCCCGTGGTGCCATTCGGGGACTTGGCGTCTCAGGGCCTCTGAACCCCCAGGAGCTGACGGCGGGGCCCCTCTGGCTTCCGACCGCCGTCAACAGGGCGTTCGTTCTGGACCGGGGCCTGGCTCACCTGACTGAACGTCCCCTCACAAGCAGCTCGGGCCCATCGGCTGCCCTGCAGAGCTGTGCGTCCGCGGTCCCCGCTTCCTTCTGGCGAGCAGGGGGTTGCACGCAGACCTTCCAGAGCTCCCCTCCACCGGGAAAAGGCTCGATGCTTACCGGGTGGCTTGCCAAGTCTCAGGCTGACGCGAGCAGCCCCAGGAGGCGGACGTCGTCAGCCTTCCACTGGCCATTTTTCACAAACACCTCAAGCCCCATCTTCCTCCTGCTCCGTCTCACATCTGATCTAGTATGTCAGCATTTCCCCCCGAAAGGCGCAAGCTCCGCGTGACTGTACGCACCAGCTGAGCCTGACAGTCGTGTGATTCTGGGCGTTGACACTGTGAAAGGGCTCTGGTTCTCAGGTGATCTGATGTGGGAGCAGTGGAGTGTGAGCCGGGCAGAGCTGCTCCTTTTCAGCCCCTTCCCCACTCCGCCTGCTCTGAGATGTGGCAATGAAAGAATCCGGGCCGGGGGCACCAAGAGCACGTGGGGGGTAGAGAGTCCAGCACGAGCGTGTCTTTGGGGAAGGACCACGATCTGTTCAGAGTGGACACGGTCCAAGTTCGCAGGGAGCCTCGCTGAGCGCCACAGGGCCCAGGTGCTAGGTGTGCAAGGCCCCGGGGCCACAGCCTCTTCCACGATGGTTCGCAGAACGGAATGTCTCTCATGACCTCGAGGCCTCTTGGCTAGTGAGGTCAAGGCCCTGGATTCTGGCCAGCCTAGGGTCCCTCCCTGGGTTGCTGCCGAGGGCTGGCCCAGATGGTGGAGGTGCCACCAAGCCCACGGAGGTGCGCGTGGGCCCAGGGCGGCCTCAGGTTTCCTACGTGGGCCGGTACTTCCAGAAGCCAACCCAGGAAGGCAGGGAAAGTGCTGCAAGCACCCCAGTTCAGCATCGCTAAGGGCTCCTTCACAAGGAGGCCGCGTCGGCCACTGCTGGCCACGGGGGCCACAGCAGGTTGTCTGATGACCACTGGTGGAGAGCAAAAAGGGAAGGGGGAAGACCTCCGGCTCTGCACCCCACGTGTCCAAAGGTTACAGCAGGCAGTGACATTAAAGGAAAAAGGGTAATAACAGTCCTTCTAATTCCCACGTGGGAAAGAGTCAAGACAAGGTTTCTGACCCAACGGAATCTCAGAGTTGTGCACGTCACCCAGCAGGCTGCGAGCTCGACCTGGCGCCCACCCTCCCGCTGCCCCGCGCCGGCCCTGGGAGAGTGTGCGTGTGACCGTCCAGCGAGGAGCCTCCTTGCCCTCTGAGACTGAGCAGTTTAATTAGGGTCCTGGAGCCGGTGGGGAGGGTGGGCTCCCTGGGGGGTCACCGGGTGGACACGGCTGTCACTCCAGGGAGTAAGGGACCAGCCGCTGCGGCCAGGCCGGACGCAGAGCTGCTGGGGAGAGGCAGCTGGCGCGGCACATAGGGCCCGAGTCTGGGATGCTGCTGAGGTCAGAGGTCGCCGCTCTGGGGCTCCACGTTGCGTGTCTCTCTGGGGTGACCTCGGGACAGCTTGGGGAAGCGGGAAGCCGCTTTGGGTCGGCTGTTCTTGGTCAGTGGTTCTCCGGGAGGAGTAATGTCGCTGTAAGACAGAGCAGGGGAGAATCTGATTAAGTCAGGGCTTCCAAATGCAAACGGCTCCAGGCGGGGCGTCCAACCAGCGGGGTGTGAGGACGGCAGGAGTGGTCTCAGAGGGGACAGTCGCTACCCAGCTCTGGTGAGTGCAACAGGGGAAATGGAAAACCCGGATCATGCGCATTTTCCGTCTTCAAAAGCCCCCGAGCGTTAGGTGTGCGTCCAACTAGCGTTGGGGGGGGGGTTAGCTCTGGCCCCAGTTTGAAGGCTGTGAAAGAACAGGCCGGCCGTGGCTTTCCTCCCCCGTCGTCACTGAAGCGTGCCCTGGCTGGGAGACGAGAGAAAAAGAAAATGCTTTGGAGAACATTGCATTTAACGTCAAGGAGGGTGTAGCAAAAACGGGCGCTTCTGGTGGAACTCATCCTGAGAGAATAACCCGGATTTAGACCAATGTCTAATTATGAGGACGCGCCTCACGGCGTTGTGTCGAAGAGCCAAGGAGCCACCAGAGTCCAACTGGGACGATTACTTGGTTTCAAATGGTCTACGTGACAGCAGGACAGCAGAAGCGCTACAGACTGGGGAGGGCGGGTCATGAGGACCCAGGACGCAACGGGAAGGGCGTGCGACCTACCAGGCACAGGAAGAACCTGTGGGATGTGTCACTTTGTCCCTCTGTTGCGTGGTTGAGCACCCATGTGGGCGGGACCCTGTTCAAGCCCCTGCAGCTACAACAGTGGACAAAACCCCCAGGCCCCAGGGAAGGTGGACGTTACACGTAAGATAAGTCACAGAGGTGGCCAGAGCAGCAATGGGCAGGAGGCTGTGGCCCCCAGGAGGGCAGGAGCTGCCCGACAGGGTGTGCGGGCCCAGGCGGGAGGCTTTTGGCTCCCGGGGACAGGGTGGAGGGCTGTGAGGTGGCCCCGCCTGCAGGCTCTCGCCAGGGGAGGCCACGGTCCGGATGCACTTAAAGTGACCCCTGTCTGCCAGGTGGAGGGGGGACTTGAGAGGTCCAGGCTGTGGCCATGAACGCAGAGGTGGAGAACTCGGTCTTATTTCCTACGGTTCTTGTAACCTGTGACCCCCTACTTAGTGGCTTTAATGCAAAATGTACCGTCTTATGGTTGTGGACGCTGCACGTCCAAAACGGTCTCACGGAGCTCAGCAGAGAGCGGCGGCACTGCTGGCTCCTTCCGGAGGCACCGGCCGAGAGTGCTTCCTCGGTGCTTCCAGTTCTTTCTCGCTGCTCAAAGGACCTTTGCGATCACACGAGGCCCACTTAAGCCCTCTGCCTTTTTCAAGACCCTTAACCACATCTGCGGAGTCCCCTGCACCACGTAAGGGGACACAGTCCTAAGTTCTGGGCACTGGGACGTGGACGTACTTGGGGTCACCCTGTCTGGCAAAGACTGAGATCTGAATAGTGGAATCATTAAGATTTGGTACTTGAACAACAGTGCTCTCTGAAGGGTGAGCTTAAGCTGGTCAAAAATGAGAAGAAAAACTTCTACGGTACACATCTTACTGGCACAAAACACCTGCAAAAAAACAGGCTGAGATGAAACTCAGGTCATGAGCCTCCCTGTGCCAGCACCTTCCCAGATGTGTGACCTGGGTCCCCCCAGACTCTGCAACGGAAGACGGCCCATCTACCGAGGAGCACAGAGGCTCGGCAGGACCGAGGCCACCCAGGTGTAGGTGGCAGACCCGGTCAGCCGGGCCCCATCTAGATGACTTAGGGGATGGCTCACGTTCAAAAAGAATCTGCCTCTGCCCCCGGGGGTCCCGGTGAGTTCTGCGCAGTCTCCCAATTCCTTCCTGCCACTCGGCAGTGGTCCTGCTTACAGTGATCTGATTGTCACGCCGGTTCAGGGACATAGGCGTTGTGCTCAGTGAGACGTCCCTTGTTGAGGACAACATCTCCAGTACAAAATGAAAACTTCCTTCGAGTGTCTCCCTTCTCCCTCAGGAGTCGCGGGGGGGGGGGGGGGGAGGTGATGCTCTGCTCTGTGTGCAGAGGGAGAGGACACACATGACCTTGAACAAGGGTGAGCTGTGGCTCCTCATTCCTGCGGCCTGGCCAGCTGCTTAGCCACACAACCCTCCTTCAGAAGGACATTTGGCCATAGGCCCAAGGGCACCCTGTCCTTCTCTGTCGGTCTTACCTGAGTTACCAAAAGGCCTCTTCATCCCAGAAGGCGCCTTACATGATGGGTAGAAGATGCTGGAAGGAATCGTGGTGCTCACAGGAGGACTTGGATATAAATGTCATTTGAAACTACCCCTCCACCCCGCCCCTGTTCAAGATCCAGGGTCCAAGTGGCTGCCCCTCGCTCTGTGGCCACCCTTATTGGGCACGACATGCGAGGGAGGGGTGAGTCCTGCCAGAGCCTGTTGGCCCTGAGGTAAGTGACTCTCGGGAGGGAGAGTTACAAGGCAGTAGGAACATCATTCTGTCGAGAAATGGCATCCGCTGTGTGGGGACGCAACCTAGCCTTTGGCATTAGGGCCGGGCTGGGAGGTCCCAATCCTGCGGCCCACGGGCAGGGCGCCTTGCTGTCTGAGCCTCGTTCCCCTACCTGTCACAGGGGGATGAGCATGTGGCCGTCAGGATGCTGTGGCCAGGAATGGGGAGTCGGCCACATGGAAAGCCACAGGCTGGCTGCATTTCTTCAGGCAAGTGCCTTGTTCTTGAACCTTAGCTCCCAGGACACACTAAAGGTGGAGCTATTTTGAGAGTTCCAGGGACAGTTAGCCACTCTGACCACGTGAGTTATGTTGCCAGATACTGTGCTAGGTAGAAAGGGGCCCCAGCCCCACGTGGGACAGGCAGGGCGGACCCCGGAGAAGTTGCCCCAGCAGGGATAAACACAGGGTGTTGTGAGCAGGGCACCAGACTGGGTCATCGCAGTGGGTAGAGGAGGAAGAGCTGAAAAGGATGAGAAGAGAGTTGTGTGATTCATGGTGCAAAGGGCCCTGGGCCAGGAGGGGTGGGGTGGGAGCCCGCCAGACACGGCCAGCTGCTTCTCCTCAGGAGGCAGGATTTTCCACGGGGCTGCAGTGAGGTATCACTGGGATGATGCGTGTGGCCTCTCAGAGTTGCCGCTGGGGCTGAGGGCCTGACCGTGAACGTAGGTGGGACAGGGGCCAGACTGGGGCCAGGGACAGCTCCATCCTCAGGGCCACGGCAAGCGGTGACCATGAGCTAAGCTGCACTGCTGGTTGCGATGGGCAGAAGCTTTTGCAGTGACTTCCGTAAACCCAGAGCCGTGGAGGCCACTGGAGGAGGGCGGCTGGCCTCACATACTGAGTGTGTGACCTCCGGAGAAAGTCCGGGGGGCAGGAAGCTGTAGTAACAGCTGGGGAGACCGAGAAGCAGTTGGGTAAGAGCTGGAAGCCCCTAAGGCCACAGTTTTTGTAGGTCAAAAACTGTCCCAAATAGTGGCCATTTTGCACGTTGTCTCTGGAGAAACGTCCACTTTAGTGCCGAGATGGTCCTGTCACTGGGGAAACGCAAATGAAAACCACAATAAGGTCTCGCCTCATACCTGTCAGAATGGCATTTCTCACAAGACACCGAGTTTTGCTGAGCAAGTGTGGGCCCGGAAGCCTTGCAGGCTGTCGGTGGGAGTATCAAACGCTACGGCTGCTACGGGAGACGGCATGGAGCTTCCTTGAACGATTATAGAGGGAAGCACCGCATAGTCCAGCCATCCCTCGGGGTGTGTACCCGAAAGAACTGAAATCGGGATCCTGAAAAGGTATCTGCACCCCCGGGCTTGCGGCAGCCTTACGCACAACAGCCAAGACCTGCAAACGAGCTAAGTGCCTGCGGCTGATGAATGGATGAAGAAAACGTGTACACGTATGACGGGATGTCACTCAGCCTTAAAGGAAATTCTGACCCATGCGACCCCACGGATGGACCCGGGGGACATTATGCTAAGTGAGGGGAGTCTGCAGAGAGTACAACTCCCTGGGATTCCACTTACAAGTGGTGTGGAAAGCGGTCACAGTCCCGGAATCAAGAGTGGAACAGCAGTTTCCTGAGTGCAGACTTAGGAAGCAAACCCGGATCCTTTCTAGAGCCCTTCGCTGCAACACTGGCCCTGTGAACCCCCAAGAACGTACTGCACTCTTAAAATGGAGCAGGGTAGATCACATGTTCTTACCACCGTACAATGATTTTTATGTCAAACACTGGCAATTGAATAGTATGGGAAGACCGGAGACAGTGGGTCTGTTTCACCCGGGAGAAGCAGGGGGTGCGGTGCCTGGAGCACAGCTGAGCTCCCTCTGAGAGGGAAGGAGAGCTGCCCACTCCCTGGGTCCTTTCCCTTGAGAGTGCTGGGGCCAAGGTTGTTGCACAGGCCAGTCCAGGGAGGCGGGAAGCCTCACACTGATGGAGACCCCCTGAAATAAGGCAGATTATTGCTGGTGCTACTGTTGTTTTTACTTTATTGATTTTGAGAGGGAGACAGAGCACATGAGCTGGGGGAGGAGCAGAGAGAGTGGAGCCTGATGCAGGGCTGGAATCTATGAACCATGAGATCTTGGCCTGAGCAGAAGTCAACAGCCAGATGCTTAACCGACTGAGCCACCCAGGTGCCCCAAGGTAATCTTTTTAGATCTACTTCAGCACGAAGGGGCGTCTCTCCTCTGTTCTGCGTCTCCTGGGAGACCATGACCTTGTCCCCTTGCCTGGGTAGAAAAAGCAGGGGACCTGAGGACAGAAATCTTGCACTGTATCATTTACCAGCTGGACTACCTGGACAGGTCACTGATGCACCCTGGGATTCCGAGTCCCCTCCATAAGCTGGATCATAGTAAAAACTGCCATTCAGACAAGTGAATTACAAAAGGAGCCAAAATCTGAAAAGACATTTCTCCAAGGACAATATCCAAATAACCCAGAAGCACGCAAAAAGATGCTCAACGTCATCGGCTTTCGGAACGCGCACATCCAAACCGTAATGAAGTCTCACTCTGCAGCCCCAAGGTGGCTGCAACAAATGTTGGGGAGGATGTGGAGAAAGCAGAACCCCACTACCCACTGGCGCGAATGCTAAGTGTGGTGGCTGCTTTGGAAGACGGTCCAGCCGTTCCTCAACTGACTACAGTGACCGCAGGACCTGGCAGCTCTCGACGCTTGCCGAAGAGAAATGAAAACACGTCCGATGCAGAAAGCTGGACGTTGAGCGTTAGTCAGAATGGCCAAAAAGCGTCAACAACCCAAACATCAGCAGAATGGAGGACGTGGCCTAGCCGTACAAGGCAGTGTTGTCAGTCAGCTGCAGCAGTAATGAAACTCTGCTCCGAGTGACAAGTGGCAGAGAACTCCGCTCCAGAACACCGCTGCGGCCACGCGTTCGGAGAGCGGCAAATGCAAGGAAAGGACTCTGACCTTCCTTTACCTTAAAAGCAGAAAATAAAACTCCCCCGTGAACGACGTCCCCTCTCTACTAGCAAGTAAAGTCACAGTGTGATCAAGGAGGAGAAGCTGAGGCCCGGAGTGTTCTGTACAAAAAGATCTTGTTAAAATTCTTCTCTTCCTTTCGCATCCCCACAGGACCCAGTTCACTCTCACACCTAACAGGAGAGCACATGGGTCTTGCCAGTGTGGGGTCTTTACTTCCTTAGGCCCCTGTGTCACGGAACACCTAGGAATCCGTGTTCCCCCCCCACGCAGGGGGCACGTGCTAAGTGACCTCTCAGGCCAAACAAAACCCCTCGGGGGGAAAGGGGAACGGGGCCGCCTCCATGCGGGACGCAGCAGGGCCAAACCTTGCAAACGCCTGCTGTAATGGATGCCAGCCTCCAAAGTCTGCGTACTCGGTGACTCCATTCGTCCAGATAGCGTGATCCGGAGAAACAGGAAGCATGTGGCTGCCGGGAGCCGGGGAGATACGGGGTTCCTTCAGGACGTGATAAAAATGTAATTTGTGCATGCTGGAAGTGCCTGAATTGCATGGAACACGGACTACATCTCAAGGCCGGTTTAACAAAATGCACAAAAAAGGTCAAGGAAGGACGCTGCAGGACCCTCTCTGGCAGGTCTGTGTGACAGAGCACGACACCGTTTTGGGTGCTTGATAAAAGTCCCCTCCTGCCACCTCCAGCAGGGCTCATCTCGCCTCGGACAAGATGGCTCCCAGGTCCAAGTGGAGTCCTGTCCTTCTGGTCCTGGTGGAGCCATCCTGGGGTTCATGCGGGGATGGAATGTTCCAACCAGTGGGCGGGAGGCCAGGGAGAACATGGTGGAGAAGCTTCCTGCCCCCGGCCCGCAAAACGTGGACTTCCTGGGCCAAAGGGATGCACTGTCATGGAGACGGGGAGCTCGGTGGGAACATCACGTCCCGGTGATGGACACTGTGCACCTAGCACTCAGCTGGAGCCTGGCCCAGGCCCTCAGCTGGAAGGGAGTACTGCTGATCACCCAGGACACAGCCCAGATGTCCCCCACGTACGTACTCCTTGACGTGTAGGGTCTTTTGGACCTGACGTGTCCACTTGGCAAACCTTTCAGAAACTCCCTCTTCTGCTCCCGCTGTCTACTGTCGCGGCACCAAAGGAATCCACGTCTGCGTGAGTAGTACATGCCGGGAGCCCTAGGATTGCCCGTTCTTTTTAATAAGCCACTGGGGTGCTTCATCGTGGCATCCTAGGCCCCAGCACATGGGTGCCATCGATCCGATGGTCTCAGCCGCTCATCAGTGAAAAATGGCCACCGAGAGAGATTTGCTTTTCATTTCGCTTATAAACCAAGTGTAGAGACCCGGTCAATATTCCATTTGCTGGGAGCTGCCTTCCATAGCTGGGGGGTGGCTTCACATGGCCGCTGCCACGCTGGACCCTGGAGCACTTGTGGGACCGAGCTGTTTGCTGCTGGAGCTGTGGCCATTTATTCCATCTGGAGCATTTTTAATTTCACTTACTGTATTATCTGTGACTGGCTCCTTTTTTCTTTTTTTATCTCATTACGACTCTCACAGATATCCTCCAGTTTTTTCAAGTCTAATGAGCATTGTTATGACCATGAAATTCTCTACCGACATATGACTTGTATCCATCTCATCTGTGACTCTGTGCTGTGCTTTCCTCTGGAACATAGTCTTCTGTCTCCTCCGGTCCAACTCTGTGTCCCGTGTGTTGGAATGTCAGCTACATCTCGTGCTCTCGGAAGTAACGGTCTTAGGAATAAGGGGTGCTGTAGGCCTTGCAGTGCAGGGTCCCCTGGCCCCCAGAACCCGGCGCTCCGAGGGGTGTTTCCTCTGCGAGCTGCATGCACCCGGTTTTGTCCGGGCTGCTGCCTCCTTCAGTCCAGTCACCTGCAGAGGCTCTCCTGGCCTGCTGGGGGCGCTGTTCGGTCCCAGGGCATGGCGTGCACTGTCAAGGAAGTCTGCTTCCAGCCTCCACAGGGCCTGCCCCCACTGCCACCCGGGTGAGGCCCCGCAGAGCGCGGTGTGGCAGACGTGGTGTTGGCAAGGTGTGCACCGGTCTTCTGGGGGAGGGGACCCGCAGCACGGGGACTGGGGGCAGGTGACCGGAAAGGGCCCATCTGCCGAAGCGCAGGGGGGTGAGGCTCGGCGTAAGCAAGTTGGGTGGTGGATGCTGGCCTCTCACTGGTCCCAGCAGATGGTCCCGTGTGGGGGTGGGGGACAGAGATGGCACCCGCCAGCTCCTTTGTTCCTGGCGGATCCTCCCTGGGACCTGCTTTGAGGTGAGTACATAACTGCCCCCCCCCCCCCCCGCCCCCGGCAGGCCCCAGGCATTATTCAAACTGCTGCTTCTATGCCCTATTTCCATGGGCTGTTTGTCCAGTTCTCTCTTTAGGGGTGGAGACTCCGTTTCCTGTCTCCCAGAAGCTGGTGATTTAAAAATTACGGGCTTTAAACCCCTCTGGTTTTAAAACTCCCAGAATTCAGCACATACCACTTTCAAAGCCAAAGGTTACGGGAGTTCGTCTTCCTCCTTCAGGCTCCCTGGTGTGACTGTCCATTTCTTGCCCTTCTCCACAGCCGCTGCCCCCTCCTGACCGTGGACAGCAAGGGCCTGTTTCGTTCCCCACCACGTCTCTGCCCTTTGCTGTCCAATTTAATGCATCGTCTTCTCTGCCAGTACCTGCAGAGTCTGTGGGTTATTTATGCTGATGTACCGTCCAGTTGTACCCATGGGACAAGGTAAGCTTAGGGTTTTCTAACTCCACCACCTTCCCAGCGTCTCCTCCAACACCTCCCTCAAGCTGGGGTTCTCCACCCTGGGTACCCTTACGAATCACCAGTGGGACACAGAAATAAGAAGTCCTATGGCACCGTGCAGGGCTTGACCTCTGTCTTACTAGACCCCTTCCGGGTGGATCCAGTGCGTGCGCCACGGCTGTGAGCCACAGATGGAAAGTAACCAAGTCACTTGGGGGTGATTCTGCAAACCGGAAGAGTGGCTAAAAGGAGAACTGTTCCATTTATCCTTGAGGTCAAGGGCAGGTATTGTGGTGAGATGGCAAAGCGGTTGAACGTCTGATTGTATCTGGACCTTCTGGAGAAAGAATTTTAAGCTCTCCTTGGAAGAGGGCAGATCTGAGCACGGTCCGTGAAGGCTGGCGGGTATGAGATCCACATGGCTGGTGAAGATTTTCTGGTGTTTTCCTGGCCGATGTGTGCCCTGTCTCACCATTCAAGACCAGATCAGGATTCATCCAAGGAACGAGACGACCATCAGAAGACGAAAAGGCTCTGTTCCCCTCACCAAAATGGCACTTTGCTTACAGGGATGCCTCGCGCAGCTCAAGAGGAAGACAGGCTTAGATCGTTCTCTACGGTGCCCCCAAGCCTTTCCACCTCGAGGGTTCAACTAAACGTTTATGTGCATTTCAGTATAACCAGCCATTCCAAGTTTCTCTTACAGCTTTCTCTCAAGTCTCATGAAAATGCCATTCAAATAAGAAGCATCCCACGTATAAAGAGACAGTGACTCCATCTTCCTGAAAAAGGTAAATAAGGCAAAAGATACTCCCTTCTCCGTCTTCCTTATCTCCACTCTTCAGCTTCAGTATACTTTGGGACTAAATTATTTTCTTGAGTAAGAAACACAAAAAGTGGTGCAAAATAAAAAAGCATGCAGAGATAAACGTAGGAAGTGAGTCTTCCCACCCCCTTCCTCCGGGCCACCAGTTATTTTTCAGTGTATCTTTCTAGAACGATCCATTGCATATAGAGCATGTACATAAAGACAGGTGAGGGTGTGTGCGCGTATATACTGTTTGTCTCTCCCTGTCTCAAAAATAAACATTAAAA
Source organism: Herpailurus yagouaroundi (assembly GCF_014898765.1). Lineage (NCBI taxonomy): Eukaryota > Metazoa > Chordata > Mammalia > Carnivora > Felidae > Herpailurus > Herpailurus yagouaroundi. Next base: position 9,377,161 of record NW_024412453.1, read on the forward strand.
AAAAAAAAATAGCAGAGCATGAACGAGGGAGGGTCAGAGAGAGAGGGAGACACAGAATCTGAAACAGGCTCTAGGCTCTGAGCTGTCAGCCCAGAGCCCGACGGGGGGCTTGAACTCACGGACCACGAGATCGTGACCTGAGCCGAAGTCGGACGCTTAACCGACTGAGCCACCCAGGCGCCCATTTGCTATTTTTAAAAGTGGAAACGTGTGCACTGTGCTCCTGCTTTTTCCCCTGAAAGACGTACCGTGGCGAGTTTTCCATCCCACCCCAGGCAGGTCAGCCTCAAGAGTCTAGGGATCGGCAAAGTTCTGAGTGAAGTCAACATTTCAGGCTCTGTGGGCCACTCCCGTGACAACTACTCAGCCCTTGGAGCGTAAAGACGCCACAGACAGTCCGTGACTGAATGTGTGTGGCTGTGTTCCAGCACAATTTAGAGAAACGGGCAGTGGGTAGGATCGGGCTGGTGGACCACACTCTACAGCCAGGGAGCAGCTGTATCCGTCCGTGGCTGCACGACACCAAGACGGCACGGCCTGCCGGCCCCAAGCACGAGGACCAGCAATGGGCTCTCTCCTTTAGGAGTATGTGACCGCCAACAAAATCACCAGCCAACAGGTCTCACGCTAAACGCTGGAACAGACTTTGCCTGGTGACTCTCCTGTCCCCCCTGAGCATCACCCAGGACACCAACATGCCAGTCCCCGGGATCACCTCAGGCTGATGCAAGCAGTTTTTGTTTTTAGAGATGGTTGTGGAGGTGGAGAGCTATGAAGATGCAGGAGGCAGGGGGTAGCGGACACACCGGCCTTAGGGCTGGGCTCCTCGGACAAGGAACGAAACCCTGCTCCAACCCCTTCCCAGCTATGTGGGACTCAGAAGACACTAATGCTCAGTAGCTTCAGGGGGCCTGGCACCCAGAGACTCCAATGGCACAGATGATGAAAAAAACTGTTTAGGTCAAGGTCCTACCCCAGGATTTTCCTATGTCCCCAAGAAACCATCATCTAACATAAAGCCGAATGCTATGATTAATACGCAGCTATAGGTGTGGCCATAAGTCCCAAGATATTACATGATCTGTCCGTGCTCGCCCCTCTGGGCCCTCCTCTCCTTGTCCTGGCTGCTCCTTGTTGAAATGCCTGCCCAGATGCCCTTACAGGGCCCACTTCTCCCTTGTGAGAAGTCGGCCCTGACCCCTCGCCGGCAGGTACAATCACCTGTTCGAGTTTCTGCCCCCAAGCAAACCAAGGCCCCAGGAGAGCAGGACTTCCCTGGTCCTACCGCTGGCTGTGCCCAAGCACCTGCTTGCCCACACTGCTGCTCCAGTGAGACCCGGCACCTTCCGGAAGCATACACGGCCAGAGACGAGCAAGAGCTGGACAGAACCAGGCCCACCCTGAGTTCCCCAGGGCTGAGCCAAGAGCGAGGCTCATACAGGGCGGTGGAGTCCAGGAACGCCACCTCTCCCCAGCAGCGCCCCGTGGCGCTGGGACCAGATGGGCGCTGGGCCCTGCCCACTGTCCTGGCAAGGTCGTGGGGCTGGGGGGGGGGGGGGGCTTCAGTTCAAGCCACCTTGGAGAACTTCTCGTGGGCACCAGACAGAAGTAACTCCCAGAGGGCTCACCCTCCGGGCACACAGCTTGCAGGGGAGGGAAACCGCAAGCAACCATCTGTGCGCACCCACTGGAGCCAGGCGGCAATGGCACAGTCACTGCAGCATGAGGAGGTGCCAGGGCTGGGGGAGGGCCAGCCGGGCGCGGGGCCGTGGGCCTCGGAGCGCTCGCTGAAGGGAAGCAAACTTCTGAGCCTGCCGTGTGGCTGGCCACATGCCAGGCCTTAGGTCTTGTTTAACTGAGGAAGCAGACCGCCAAGGGCAGGTCTCCGCTCAGGGACGGAGAGACCCGGGCCAAGTTCCCCAGCCCCTTGTGCCCCCCTCTGTTAGGTGACGGGAGGGGCAAGTGAGTTAACACACCTGAGGTGCTGAGAGCAGGCTCCGCCCCACAGAGGTTTAAGGGAGATGGTCCCGCTCCCACCTTTAGTAAGTCCATTTCTAGAGGAGGGCCCTGAGGCTCAGAGAGGACCGGCAGTGAGGGGCGGCCCATCCGGGCACAGCGCCCGCACTCCCCGCACAGTCTCCCCTGTACCGGCCGTTTTTCTGGGCGCACCGACTCCACGCAGCCGGCCCCACGCGGCTCGAGGAAGAGGAGCCGCCAGCCTGGGTTCGAATCCTGAGGGACCAGGTGGGAGGGACTCCCGCACCCTGAGTGTCAGGCCCCTCGCTGCTTCAGTGGGGCTTCAAAAGCAGAGGGCCCCGCGTGAGCGATTGTCCAGAAGGACTGAGAGCGAGGAGAGCAGCGGGCCTGGCCCTCGGCCGGCAGCACACCAGCCGTGTTTCGCCGGAAAGCAGCCGGGCAAGGTGCGTTCTGCCCCGGAGCCCGAGAAGGGGGTCTTTCCAGGTCAGGCAGAGAAGGAGGGCTCTGTGCCGCCCTCCTACGCATAGAGCGGGCAGAACGTGCCGCAGCCACACTGCGCTTTTAGCCCTGGCGCGACAGGGCAGCCCTCGCTGCCTTCCGGGGGGGCGGGGTGTGAAGAGGGGAGGTGGCCGGGGCCAAGAAGGCCCGGACGCTGGGGTCAGGGGTCAGGCCTGGAACCTCAGGCAAGCCCCTCCCCCCACCGACCCATGACTCGCTCCCCTGGGAGCCGGCAACAAGGGTAGCTACCTTCCGGGGCTGCGGCCCGACCAGAAGGGGCCGGGGCAGCGTCTCCTACGGGTCCACAGACGGGGGGTGGGGACGGGCAGGAGGCCCCGGAGAACGGACAGCTCTGATGACCACGGTCACCGCCCCCAATTATTTTGTGACGGCCACGCATCCGTTCCGTCTTCAGCCCCACCCCTGCTCACACAGCCGTGGCTGCCCGGAGCCTGGGCCCGGAGACCGGACTCCCGTCCCCTCGGGCTCGCCAGACCGGGGCGCTGCTGGCGGTGGGAGGAAGGGGCGGCCGCACGTGGCACGAGTCCCGCACCGTTGGACCTGGGGTGGGGGGAGGCTGCCTCCCCCGAGGTGAACCAAGTGAGGGACTGAGGCGCAGGGTGAGGACACGGGGAGGTCTCCCTCCCGCTAAGGTCCAGCCCTCCCTTTGCTCCCTGGGCCATTTTCCTGCCGTCTGGACTCGGCCCAGCCCGGGGTCGTCCTCTGGCATCGGACAGCCTTTGGGAGCGCCGTTCCGTGGGCAAGCCCTGGGGAGGCCTGGTAGAGGACGGGACCTTTAAGGTCTCGGAGGCCCCAGCAGAGCCCCGTGTGGTGGTGACACTGCCTAGTCTGACAGATCCCGCTGCTGCGTTTTGAAAACCAAACAAGCCATTCTGAGAACGGTGGGCGGGCCCCGGGCCGGGGCAGACCAAGCTCCTCACGGAGGTGACGGAAGACGAGGCGCGCAGCTGTGCGGAAAGAGCTCCGGCCACATGTCAGACACTGTGTGCGGCATCGGCGGGAGGCCGCTGGCTATCCCAGGGGTCCGAGATGGCACCTGTGAATGGGTCCTGGGCACGGAGGACCAAGGAAGTGGAAAGGAAGGTCGCCAGAGTCCCCCTTGAGAAGGGTGTCAGCATCCTGTGACAGAAGAGGCTCGCGGAGGGCGAGGACCTGCCCGGGACGCCCAAAACTGGAAAGGGCTGCCTGAGTCCCAGACGCAATTCCCTTCCACACGTCGCTGCCTCCTGGACACAGTGCAGAGGATGCTCCCGTCAAGGGTGCCGAGATCCGGTTCCGTGTGCCCTCCTGCCTGGTGCACCTTCCCCTGGGGCTTCTGGGTGGGGGTTCGTCTTGAAACTCCCTGGCTCTTCCTCCTCCGTCCTCTCTGCTGCTCCCTCTCAGGGCCCGACTTCTACAAGGCGGGCGGGGGTCTCTTTCCTCAGCCACTTTGCCCAGTCTCCTAGCATGACGTGCCACCAACACGCGGTGACCCCTGTAAGTCGGTTCCCAGCCCAGACCTCCATCCTGAAGGTCGGGCTCTTACACTGAGGGCCCTTCACCATTTCCCCTGGGATATCTGACCAGCATCTCAGGTGTAACGTGTCCCAAGCCACCTCCTCGACTCCCCCATGGCCATCCCCACTTTATAAATGGCAACTGTCTCCTTCGTGTCCCCTACACCAGCAACCGTAGCACCGTCCTGATTCCTCTCTCTTCATGCCCCAATCGACCCAGTGGCAAATCCCATCCTCCCTACTTCCAGAGCACCTCCTGAATCAGTGCTGTCTGCCCACACCAGCCCGGCCCAGCCGCCCTCTCCTGACGCCCGAGTGGCCACATGATCCTCCACCTGGCCTCTCTGCTCCCTTCTCGATCCCACATCCTCATTCACAACAGAGCTCTTCCCTGTGGCGGCTCCCGTTTCACTCCACGTGGCAGCCAGCGTCTTCCCTGGACTCCGTGGCCCTATGTGACTGGGCCTCCTCCTTGCCTCCCTGACTGCCCTGCCTCTTCCCCCTTGTTCACTCTGCTCCTGATCCTGGCTGCCTGCTGTGGCCAAGAAAGCTCTGCCTCAGGGCCTTGGCACATGCTGTTTCCTCTGCCTGAGACATCCCTCAGGTCTCCACACAGTGTCAAACTCTCCTGGTGGCCTGCCGCGGCCGTACGCAACACCTCCCCACCAGGCCCCTTCCCCACGCACCCCCATGGGATGTCTTTGGCCATTTTATTTTTCTCCGTAGCAATTACCATCTGACAGATCCCCCTTTACTTCTTCATTTAACGTGTCTCTCCTCCACTAGAATATGCATGAGGGCAGGGACATTCATTCACTGCTGAGTAAATACTAGTATCTGAAATGGTCCCAAGTAGGCACACGGCAGTATTTGCTGAGGGACGGGGGGACGGATGGAGGACTCTTGCTCTGGTCCACACCTGCTCACGTGCTTCTAGGGCTGCAGGCTGCTCTCCCACCCCAGCCCCGGGCGCAGCGGCTGTGCCTGTCCCTGGAGCCCTGGCAGAGCGGGGGGGGGGGGGGGGGGGGGGGGGACTGCCTTAGCCCGGTCTTACCTTTTAGAGTTTAGACTAATTATCTCTCTGTATTTTACATATTTTAAGGCAATCCTAATCATTTATATTTAAAATTCCTGTAAAAAATTTACACGCACAGAAATAGGTGCTTAAATGCTTCGTTTCTCATTGAGTTTTCTTGGTTTTCCAGTCAAAACGACCGCTTTAACGGCAGGGGTTCTACGTGTAGTAAGACGTAAAGATTCCCCCCCTTAGTTCTGTTTACAGTGACCCATCTGTATTTCTAGGCTGCTCGCATTATGCTGCTTGGGTGGAACCAAGGCTGGAAAGGGGGGCTTCGTTTCTCCTCCACGGAGCTCCACACCGACGCCGGGCCGGGTGGTTCTGTGTTCCCTGCGTCAATCCCCACGGCCACGTTGTGAGGTCTGGGTGATTAGCAACTTTCTGTGGATGAAGAAATGGGAGGCACAGAGGGAACACTGCCCAGGGTCATGGAGCTGAGAGACTGACTGGGAAGTTGCCCCACTTTCCACTGTGCACGTGCAGACTGGAGGCCAAAACGACAAACTTCGGTCCCCACCAAAGCATAGGTCTCGCCCTTATTGTCAAATTCCCCCAAATACCTGGGCTGCTCAGGCTCCCCAAGGACTCGCCACTTCCTGATGTTTCTTTACTCAGAAGCGACTTGCACCCTAAGGTGGTCACAGACCTCCAACCTCTGCCTCCTGGCAACGAGCCAGACCCGAGACGGCCCGTGTCCTGCTGAGGCTGGAGGAGGCAGCGGGGGGACTAGAAGATGACCCGGCCTGGCACCTGCAGGGCTTTGGTGGCTCAGCTGGACAGAGTGGGGGCCTGTCTGTGTCTGATGAGGAAACCGGCCCAGGAGCCCCTATGCCCCGAAGGAGGAAGGGGGCTTACCTGCCCTGGCTAAGGGGCTCGGGGCCGCTCCCTGTATGCCGGCTGTGCCAGGGGGCCGCCCCCAGTGCCGTCACAGCAGGAGGCAGGCAGACCCCTCCCCCGACCGCTCCTCCTGCCCCTCCCCGAGCCTCCAGGCTGACCCACAACTCCCTGCGGCCAGAGACACGGCTGGTTTGGTCTTAGAGCCTGGCGTGGTGCCTGGGGCCTGACGGGGGAGAGGAGTCGCGGCGAGGAGTTTTAAACGAAGGAATGAATCTCCAAGTAGAGGGACCGCAGGTCTCATTTTCACCCTGGCACCCCCGGCACGGCTGTACTGATGTAACACAAAAAAGACTTTACATCAAAAAAGGTACAAGAGACGAGGAAGGCCGTTCCAGGTTAAGAAAAGGTTCAATATAGCAAAGAGGCGGAACAGTTACAAACATTCACCCATCAATAACGGTCCACCAAAATATGCCAAAATGGACAAAAGTCAAAGGAGGAACCGTTCTACAATTATAGGTGAAGAATTCCGTATCCACTGTTAATCATGCACAGAATCACCAGACAGAAGTAGAGGCCCGAACAGCCAACTGACAGATGCACACAGGACCCCACCCAGCAACGGCCGATTCTTAAGCGCACGAGGGATGTTTTCCAGCGTAGACCGTATGTTAGCCCACAGAACAGATCTCAAGCGATTTAAGAATTATCTTCTCGGGCTGCAACAGGATGAAGTCAGAAATCATGAACAGAAGGAAAACTGGAAAATTCACCTATCTGTGGAAATTCAAACGCTCTCAAACAACCTGATGGATCAAAGAAGAAATCGCAAGGGACATCAGAAACTGCTTCCAGCTGAATGGAAATGAAAACACACCATACCCAAACCTCTGGGATCCAGTGAAACCAGTGCTGAGGCGGAAGTTTACAGCTATGAACGCTCGCCTTAAAAAAAACAGATCTAAGATCGACAACGTAACTTTACACCTTCAGGAAGCAGAAAAGGAACAAACTGAACCCACAGTTCGCAGGAGGAAGAAAATGATAAAGGTGAGAGCAGAGACAGACAAAATAGGAAAGGGAGAAGAAGGAGACAAAATTAATGAAACTAAGAAAGTTGGTTCTTTGAGAAGATCCACAAAATTGACAAACCTTCAGCAAGATGGACCAAAGGCGGGGAAGGCTCAAATGACCAAAACGCGAAATGAAAATGGGGACATGACCACTGATGCTACAGAAACAAAAATGACCATGAGAATGCTGCGAATGACTGTGTGCCATACGTTGAATAACTGAGGTGAAACGGACCAATTCTTAGAAACACAAAGCTTACCAAGACTGAATCCAAAAAATAAAAAATCCAAAGAGACCTGTCCTGGTAAGAGGATGGGATCAGTGATCCAGAGTCTGACCAAGGCCAGGCCTGCAGCTAATGGCTTCACTGGGGAATTCTGCCAAACATTTAAAGGACTAACGACAACCCTTCTCAAACTTTCCCCGAACATCGAAGAGGAGGGAGCACTTCCTAACTCCTTCTACGAGGCCAGCATTGCCCTGGTGACGAGCTGAAGACACTACAAGAAAACTGAAGACCAGTATCCCTGATGAACACTGATGCCAGATTCTTCAGCAAAATACTGGCAACCTAAATTCAGGAGCATATAAAAGGATCCTACACCATGATCAAGTAGGATTTATTCCTGGATTGCAAGGATAGTTCAACAGACAAAAATCACTCACAGTGTAATATACCACATCCCCAGAATGAAGGGGGGGAAGTGATCATCTCAACAGATGCAGAAAAAGGATTAAACAGAATGCGACACGTCTGCAGCAAAAACACCCTTGATTTCCGAAGCACAACCCGGTGCCTGGCCATGAGGTAACCCTCTTAGCAGCCCCGAGAGGGAGGATGTACAGTTGTGCCCACGTTTTGGAGCAGGTAACTGAGACCCAGGAAGGTCCAGTAACCTCCCCCTGCGCACAGGCCTGTTGAGCAACAGGACTTAGACCACGCGCAGGAAGCCATGCCTGTGTCGTGGACGGTAATTATCATGGAAGCAGCAACAGAGACGGCAGGAATGTGCACCACGTTCACGATGGGCCAGGCAGTGGCCCGGGGTCAGGCCTCACTCCAGCACAACCAGGCATGGGCTACTGATAACTGCATTTTACAGACAAGGGATCTGAGGCCAGAAGAGGTGAAGGACCTCGTTCTAGGGCCGGAGTCTCCCGGCCCTCGGTCACTGTCCTACACTGTCTGCCAAGGTGAGGACCAACCTCCCTCTTTTTATTTATTTATTTATTTGTTTATTTATTTATTTATTTTTAATTTTTTTTTTAACGTTTATTTATTTTTTTGGGACAGAGAGAGACAGAGCATGAACGGGGGAGGGGCATAGAGAGAGGGAGACACAGAATCAGAAACAGGGTCCAGGCTCTGAGCCATCAGCCCAGAGCCCGACGCGGGGCTCGAACTCACAGACCGCGAGATCGTGACCTGGCTGAAGTCGGACGCTTAACCGACTGCGCCACCCAGGCGCCCCAACCAACCTCCCTCTTTAACGTACACATCTGAATCATAAAGCCGTCCTTCCTTGCGCAGATCACCCTGGAGGACGTTGCTGCCGACTGTTCAGTGCAGAAGTTGGCAAGCTTTTTCTCTACAGGGCCAGACAGTGAGGAGTTTAGGCTGCAAAAGTCATACGGGCTCTGATACTCATCTCTGCCATTGCCATGTCGCAGCGGCCATGGACGGTATATAGTGGATGGCCATGGCTGTGTTCCCATTAACCTTTTTCAAAATAAGTAGCAAGCCAGATCTGGCCCCCAGGCTGTAATCTGGGGACCCGTGGTTTAAATTTTTTTGTTAACATTCATTTATTTTTTGAGACACAGAGAGAGTCGGAGCGTGAGTGGGGCAGGGGCAGAGAGAGAGGGAGACACAGGATCGGAAGCAGGCTCCAGGCTCTGAGCTGTCAGCACACCGCCCGACGCGGGGCTTGAACTCATAAACTGTGAGGTCATGACCTGAGCCGAAGTCGGACGCTTAACCGACTGAGCCACCCAGGTGCCCCATGTGGACCCTTGGGTTAGATAATAATGCGGCCAGTTTCGAACCATCCGATCTCCTTTATTGAGGCTATGAGCTGGGTGAGGGCCAGTCTGGGCTCAGAGAACAGAAGAAAACGGCCTGGTCTTTGCTTTCTTTATGTAAGGATTCTAGAGGAAGGGGGCTCCTCAGTCTGTTGGAAACTAGCTTCTCCAAAAACTTCCTGCTGGCCAAGGCCCTCATCACCTCCAACTAGGAGCTGAGCGCTGCTCTCTCAAAACACGCCGCCTACAGGAGGGCACGGGCTCGCTCAAGGTCGCCGATCAGTCCCTGAGCTCCGGCAGCAAAAGTCCCAGTGAGAAGAAGCCAGGCAGGGCGCGCCGGGACGATGACTGTGCACCTGCCGTGTAACAGGGGTTGCCGCCACCTGTGCGCAGTGGGAGTCCCTGTCACGCCCTCCTTAGGGGGCTGCAGCCCCTCCGTGTTTAAAGGGATGCACTTGCTAAGCCAGTTACTCAAGGGAACTCTATGAAGCTACTTGAGAGCAGGGGCTGCCCCCTTGTCATCTGCCCCCACCGCCTTTTTCTGATCGTTTGTATTTCTCTGAAGGCTGCCGACTGTCTGTGCTTAGTAACTCTTGGAGGAGGGAAGAGCGTGCCTGGGCCTTAGAGTCTCGGAGAGCTGGCTACTGAAAGCCAGCTGTGATGCTTCCAAGCTGTGCGAGCGGGGGCAAGGTGCTCAACTTTGCCGACTCTCTGTCTCGTCTGTGCATAACATCCAGAGGCTGGCCATGATAGTGTCTAACAGCTGGTGACTCATGTGCCAGGGACTGTCCACACAAGTTGGGTGACATCTCGCTGACCCCAGGATTATTTGCGTAGGAACGATCTGTCGTGACCTTCCTCGGTTTCTGGATTTCTGAGCCTGCTCGGCACTCTCTACTCCACTAATCCTTGGGACGTTCTACAGCTCTGACGTTCTACAACAGGATTGCAAATGAGCTCGTTACCACCCTTCCCTTGGAAGCCGTGGGCATCTCGCCAGGGAGGCCTTGCCAGATTCCCTGCCTGAGTCCCTGCTTTGGAGTCTCGGCTGGGCCACTCACCAGCTATGCGACCCGGAGCAAGTCGTTACGCCTCTCTGGGCTTCATTTTCACCGGAAGCGGGGTAAGGGAAGATGATGACCGAAACAGTTCTCTTAAAGCCGTTAATGGGGATCTCTCATGAACCGCTGACCCCAGGGTCAGTGAGGAACAAGGAATGGAAACTGATGAAAAAATTCCTGCTGGGGTCACCTGGGTGGTTAAGCGTGCGACTCGTGATTTCGGCTCAGGTCATGATCTCACAGTTCACAGGATCAAGCCCAGTGTCAGGCTCTTTGCTTGGGATTCTCTCTCCCCCTTTTTCTCTGTTCCTCCCTCTTGTGCTCTCTCACTCTCCAATTAAGTAAATGAGTATTTAGAAAAATTCCTGCGGAACAAATGAATCCCTTAATGGAACTGCCTCTGCTGATGTGAGCAGTTCCTGTGGCTTTGGAATGTGGCAAGGCAGCTGGGTCTAGAGTCCAAGGCCTCCGCTGGGAACTCATGGTGTGCCCAGGGCTTAGCCCCTTCCCACCTGCCTTGACCCCGCCCCCTCTCCCCAGTGGGTCTGTTCCTCACCCTTAACGTGAAAGCCCTGGTTCTCCCTGCAGGGATGGGAGAGCTCCTGACAGGTGGTAAGAGGACCTTCGTCCCGGACGACTCTTCCACATGCAGAGTCTCTCCAGTGCCCGGCCCACGGGCTGGGAGAAAACTCTACAGCAGCAGTCACGCCTGGGGTATCTACAACCCTAGGCAGCCCCCTGCAGCCCCCAAGTTCATTAATTCATCCTGGTGAATACAACCAGACTGCCTTGCCAGATAGAAGACGCCTGCTAAGGAGGGCTAAGGCACACTTCCCGCTCCGTGAGGAGTGATGAGCGGGGGACGCGCAGAAGATTCCATCCCAGAAGCAAGATCTCGGGGCTCCCTGGGCGTGGATGCCCGGCCCAGAGGCGTCACAGGCGTCTTACACAAATGCTTGCTGGGGTAGCTGGCTGCGGCTTGACTCACAGCTGGAGGACAGACCCCCAGAATGGACATGTGTGTCCACTCCCCTTCTCTCCTTTCAGGGGACGGCCCCCACTGAAACCACGTTCAGTCCAGAAGTTGAGGTGGCTGAATGCCCCACCCCTTCAGCCCACAGTTGGCAAATTTGGCTAACGGGATTCCATTCCCCAGGCCACAGTCAGACATGGGCTCAGAGACGAGCCGAGGACACAAGGCTTGGCCCATCAGAAACTTCGCTGGAATCTCGGCTGGGCCTACTGGGAAGGATGTGATGACTAAGTCTTCTCTAGACTCTGGCCGGAGCCAGTGAGGGAGTGCGCATTCTCAGGACCCGCATCTACAGGCTCCATAAGGGCCACAGTTCTGCCCGATGGAGGACACCTGCTTGAGAAACGAAGGTTGACAGTATGTGAACTTCTGGATCCAGCCACTGAAGCCACACTATCCCTGGGCTTTGCAGTTACGTGAATCAATCAATACTTCTCTTCAGCTTAGGCTAATTCAAAGTGGGTTTCAGAAATTTTGCAAACCAGAGTCCTTTGAGACACACAGCATGCTTCTGGGATCTTTAGAGATGCAGGCAGCATCTTGAGTGCCTGGCATGGGTCAAGACACCTTACTAGATGCCTTTCTCCTATTTTGCCATTTAGCTAATAACTTATTTTTATTTATTGTTTTGAAGTGTTTTTTTTTTTAATGTTCTTATTTATTTTTGAGAGAGAGAGAGAGAGACAGAGCACAAGTGGGGGAAGGGCAGAGAGAGGGGGAGACACAGAATTTGAAGCAGGCTCCAGGCTCTGAGCTGTCAGTACAGAGCCCGACACAGGGCTGGAACTCACAAACCGTGAGATGATGACCTGACCCAAAGTTGGATGCTTAACCGACCGAGCCTCCCAGGTGCCCCCATTTTTTTGAAGTTTTTTTTTTTTTTAATGTTTATTTATTTTCAGAGAGGTAGGGAGAGACAGCGAGTGAGCGTGGGAGAGCGCTAGCAAGCTGGGGAGGGGCAGAGAGAGGATAGAGAGGATCCCAAGCAGTCTCTGCGCTGTCGAGGTGGGGTTCAAACTCTCACCTGATGGGAGCGGTAATGGGGTGTCAGGACAGCCAAAGGACACTCTGTGAATCCAGAGACGTGGCCAAGGTCTGCACTCAGGAGGGAGGTTTAAAACTGCAAGAGGGAACGGTTACAGCCTGGGGTCCCCCAAGTCACACTGATCTGGTGTGAGATACAGGCACCATCACTCCCTCAGTATGGATCTTTGGCCAAGTTCATTAGCCTCTTTGAGCCTCAGTTTCTTAATCTGTAAAATGGGCCAAAACATGGTAATCACTCTCATAGGGAAAATTATAAAAACTAATGAGACAATCCCGGCAGTCACAAAGTGCTCAATAAATGCTGACCACCATAATAGTAATATCCCCGTTACTGAGCGTTCACTCCCTGACATAACGCATGTTCACAAAGCATATCCCTTGTTCGCATGCACAACTATCGCACAACACTTTGGTGGAGAAAACACTGGAGATTCCAGATCTGGGTAAGATGGAGTAAATGCCACCAAATGTAGCTACGAAAACGTACAGAGTACATGAGGCAGCTACTGATGGGCTCTGGAAAGGAAACAATGGCAGGTGGACTGGGGGGAGACGACCAGAATTTGAGGTACCATCGAAGCTGCAGCGAGTTTACCACCGTTTCCCTCAAGGACCGTCCAGCCTGGACTCGAGTCAGCCCGACATCTGGAAATGGCGCGGGGCACACACAGGCCTCCAGGTGAGCCCTCTGTTTCTGGCTCAAAGGGCAGGAACGTGGCCCTGAATGCTGGGTGTGGTGGGGAAGGGGAGCCTGTGTTTCTCTTGCTTTTCTCTGTTCTGTTGTGCCTCAGTCTGCAGCTGTCCAGAACTCTGAGAGAGGGTGTGGTAAGAGGAACCAGGGCGCCCCCGAGGCGGCCATGTCCTTATTGCTGTTGTTCATATGACAAGAGGGACTTTGCAGATGTGATTAACTTAAGGCCTGGAGAGGAAGAGGTGATCTCAGATTTTCTGGGTGCGCCCAGGGTGGTCACAAGGGCCCGTAAATGAGGGAGGCAGAGTCTCAGAGCAGCCGACAGAAGTGGTCATCCCTGGACAAAAGGAGGACGCATTGCGGTGGTTCTAGAAACTGGAAGGGGCAAGGAAACAGATTCTGCCCTGGAGCCCTGGGGAGGAGCCAGCCCTGCTGACACCTTGACTTCACACTGATCTTGGACTTCCGACCTCTAAGAGACTCTAAGAGAATAAATTCCTGAGTTCGTGGTGTTCAGTTTCAGTGGCCACAGGAAACTCACACCGGAGGAAACTTTCCTCTTGCATCAGAAGACCTTGGGCCTGGGACGCCTGGGTGTTTCAGTCGGGTGAGTGTCTGACTTTAGCTCAGCTCATGATCTCCTGGTTCATGGGTTCAAGCCCCACATCGGGCTCCGTGCTGACGGCTCAGAGCCTGGCGCCTGCTTCGGATTCGGTGTCTCCCTGTCTCTCCGCCCCTCCCCCGCTTGCACACTCTGTGTGTGTCTCTCTCTCAAACACAAATAACCATTAAAAGAAGAACGGTGGTTCTTTTCCTCTCTGGGTCCCCTCCACTTGGCCCTGGGCACGGGAGCAGTCGTGGGGAGTGTGTCAACCTGACCACATCCTCACACCTTACAGAGAAGTTAACGCAAAAGCAATCACAGATCTAAGCGTCATATTGTAAAATTTTTAGAAGGAAACCTGAGAGAAAAGTCTTTGTGACCCTGGTTTAATCAGAGAGTTCTCAGGACACCGAAAGCATGATCAAAAAAACCGAGGTCTGGATTTCATCAAAATTAGCGAGTCTTGTCACAAACAAGACACTGTTCAGAAACAGGAAAAGAAAAGCTACAGACTGGAGAAAATACGTGCAAATGACCTTCCGACGAAGCACTTACACAGAGAATATAGAAGGACCATCAAAACACAACAGGAAAAGAAAAACCACCTAAGTTTTAAAAATGGGGACAAGACACGAATAGACCTTTCCCAGAGAAAAGGGGCTGAAGAAAAATCAGCACATGAAAAGATGCTCAGTATCAGGAGGGAAATGGTGAGATCTCCACCCCCCGGTGCACAGCGCCCGAAACCCTACGCCACGCGGGAACACGGGCTGGCCGTTTTCGTACACTTACCACATGACCCAGCCATCCCCCGCTGAGGTATTTACCCTAAAGACATGAGCATTTTAGTCCACATAAAAAGCACACGAGTGTTTGTATTCGCTCAAAACTGTCAACAACCGGACACAACGCAGGCGCCTTGTGAATGGCTCCACGGTGGTCTCTCCACACCCTGGGATGCTCCTCAGCCATCAGAGGACCGAACCTCAGGTACACCCAACTCGCGTGCATCGCAAAGAACGGTGGCGAGTGAGAGAAGCTGGTCTCCAGAGGACACTGTGGATTCCACGCAGAGGACGTCCTCGGGAGACAAAACCACAGCGATGGAACAGATCAGGGTTAGGGCTGGGGAGAGTGTGCGACCGTAAAGGGACAGCATGAGAGCGTACTGGCGGGCGACACAACTGTCCCGTATCCTGAGTGTGAGGGTGTGGATACTCAACTGCCTACACGTGCATTCAAGTTTACAGACCTCAACTCCAAGCCAAAAAAGCTCCTTTTACTGCGTGTTAATTTCATTTTTCTTTTGGCCACGTCAAGGCAGGCGGGACTCTGGTAGGTACACTGAAGGCCCTCGTGTGGCCCTTTCTGGAGCACAGTGGAGTGAGCCCCAGTGCAGGCGCAGTCGTCCCTGGCCTCCCTCTTCCTTCTCCCTCAGTGAAATCTCACTCACCCTAGAGACCCACCCTCGTGCGCCCTCCACCCCATCTCCCACACTCCCCTCTCCTCCCTAAAACAAGTTACTTGTCTGTGCTAGTTGTAAAACTGGCCCCAATTTTCCACCACTTGCTGCCTCGTCCTCTGCCCTGTGACTCTGCAGGGCCCTCCCACTCTGACTCTGGTCTCTACCTGGGGAACGCCGGGGCCAAGGGGAAAGTTAGCGAACGTGACACAGTCAGAGCTTGGAAAGTGCTACAGGGGGTGGGCCTTTCCCGCTCTCGCTCTGCCACGCATACCTGGCCAGCCCGAGGGCCCTGGCTGCCTCATCATTCCCAGCCGAGGCCATCCTGGACCAGCAGACAGCCAGCCGATCCCCAGACCTGGAGGCAGACGAGGCCACGACCGGCCGGCCTCCCGGGCGGAAACCGGCCCACCGAGCGGGAAGTGACGGCGGATCGATTGCATTTTGTGGGAAGAGGCCACCTGGTTGGCAGAGGGCCAGCAACTTCCTGTGTGCCTCGCCTCCTTGGGACCAGAGAGCTTTTATTACTGTCACTTCTTTACTAACCCCAAAATAGGACGGGGGTTATTGTGCCCAAAATAACGTCATCTGCTTCCCTCGCTCCAGACTGAATTTTCAGATGCTCCGACGTTTAAAAATAAAAGACAGGAAGTAGGACAAGCAACTGTAATACAAGACAAGCTGCCAGCTCGACTCGTTCTGGGACTGGAAAGTCTGAACAAAGGGTTACCTGAAATGTGACCACAGTTGAAGCCCCTTGGAGAAGCTCCTACTGGGTGACGCCACATTTAATCCTCTTGCCAAACCCGAGAGGCCTGTGCTACTGGCCCCGTTTTACAGATGGGGAAACTGAGGCACAGAGCGGTCCAGGCCCCGAGCCCGGTGGTACAGCTGATGTTTGAACCCGGGTCCGACTCATCCAAGGTCTTGCTCTCTCGGTTACGTACCACACTGCTGTTGCACAGCCGGGAGAAACTCAAAGCTGAGCTTTGCCGTACCTACCACAAGGAAATCCACCCATGAAACAGAACCACTGACGGGGGTGAAAAGGTCTGCTGTCTGGGGGGAGCCTCGTACTTTACAGCCTGGATTCAGCAAGGGCGGGCTTGGCCACAAGGAGGCCATCTTCGTGGAGACGAGATCACAGAGCATTGGCTTCTCAGATCAACTGGACGATATTTGGAAAGTAAGGCAGGAACAGTGGTGGGGAGACACATCAAGACTCACATCCCCCCAAAGTCCTCAGTGAATGTCCTTGCTGGGTGTTCCTCTGAAAGCCCCAGGGCTCCAAGGCATGCGCTGGTTCTAAGAACGCAGATAGGAGCTGCGTGTACTCGGCCAGCAGCCGAAGCGGTGGCTGTCATTCCTGCGGCCACAGCCACGGGCCTACTTTGCACCTGGTGTTCATCACTGGGGGAGAGACTTGTTAAATCTCTGAATCAGCCTTTTGAGGGAGGAGGGCCTGTTACCAGTCCCCGTTTACAGATGGGGACATCAAGGCACAGAGTCCCTCAAAGGCCTCATTCAAGATGACTGGGCCGGTAAACAGCCTGGCCTCGAAACCCAGGCCTGTGGGACTGCACAGCCCTTTCTCTGAACGGCGATGCCACCCTGCTCATCCCTTCAACGTCAAACTCACAAAACGAGCTGCATCCCAAACCCCGACAGCATGGCTTGTTTCCTGGTGCATTAGTAATTTCTCAACCTGCCTTCCCAGGACAAGCTAGTGAGAAAAACATCCACAACTCTGTCACAGCAAGTTCCCATGTGTAAAAAAGAGAAATGAAAACAAGGAATTGTGTTTTCCCTCAGTAGGCCGTGACCTGCTTTATCCTCTGAGTGACGCTGGCTAAGCCACTGATTGGAAAAAGGATGGCATTCCTGGGGCCAAAACAGCACGTGGCTCTCTTCCAGTCCCAAGAAAACATCGCAGGTATATGAGATTCACAAGGACGGGAGGGGGCCACGGGACAGGAGCAGACAGGGAGGAAGGAGATGGCTGGAGAGCGTGTGTGGGTAGGTAGCTACACCCACTTCTCTGACCTGGGTCAAAACCCCCCCTTAGTGCTTTACCCCTTTCAGCCCCAACCTCCAGGCCTCTCTGCAACACCCACTTTGGGAATTAACCCCAAGTAGGGGGAGATGGGTTGGACCTTGGGCAGCACCAACCAGTGGCACTGTACTGAGATGTGTGCACTCAGAGGCCACGGCGGGGGGGGGGGGGGGCAGGTTTAAAGCCAGGGACGTGAGCCCCACACTGGACACCCTGCAGAGGAGAGGCGGCTTGGCCACAGGCAGGTGCGACAGAGTCCAGGCTTCCCTTCCCAGGGATGCTAAGACCTACAACCCGGAGCTTCAAAATCACTGCCCATGAAGCTATTTACCAACACTCTGTTTCATTTGGACACAATGGCCACAGAGGCTGGACAGCCACGTGAACTGAATCTGAGCTCCCCACCCTACCCCGTGGCAGCTGTGAGTCCCTGTCCCACGGCCAGGCCCCTTCGCCGTGGGAGGCTCCGTTTCCTCTCTGGGCAGCAGGGCACAGGAACACCGACTTCCAGGGGGAGATGTGAGCACTTAACGTCAGAAGAGCTCGCGGCCTCACACCTGGTTCCTTCTCGGCCATGGGGCCACACAGGTTTGCAGCCGGTTTTATGAGAGTCAATGACAGACCAGCTTCTTGAACAAGACCGGGGTTCTCACCGCTGGGACTCCTGATACCTTGGGTCAGAAAACTCTCTGTTGTGAGAGGCCTTCCTGTGCACTGTAGGACGTTCAGCAGCATCCCTGGCCTCCGCCCCGCTGGATTCTAGTAGCATGCCCCCCTCCCATTGTTGTGACAATCAAAACTGTCTCCATTCACTGCCAACTGTCCCTGGGGCTGGGAGGAAGGTGACAGAGCTCCCAGTTGAGAACCTGGGGGTCAACAGAAACAGAAGGGCCCACTGTGGCTGCTCTGTGCGCAACCCCTCAAGGCCAGTTTTACTTGTGAACAAGAGTGGTTTCTTGCACTTCATAGGTGAAAATACCACACTTCCTTTTCAACCCCGGTAACTTGTGACCAATTCCCCGGAAAAGACACAACTGCCCTCCATGGACCCACGGCACGGTTCTTGGAGAGCTTCTAGAAGGAAAACCACATCATGACTGGCTGTGTTCCTTCTCTGTAGGTAAACAAGTGCCACCAAGAGGCACCGAAACATGGCAAGGAACAGGAAGAAGTGCCACAGAGAAGACGGAGACAGCTCGGGCAGGTGCTCTGCCCGCAAGAGACAGACATTTGGCCGGGCACCGAGCCCGCTCTGGGGATCCAGAAGCTGCCACACAGGGAGAGCGCAGGGCAGACAGGCTGCACTTGGATGCTGAGCAGACATCTCCTGCCTGTGGACTGTTCCGATGACCCACAGTTTGTCAGGCCCAGTGCTGGGGGGACCTCTGTCAGGACCGCGGGCAGTGCTGTGTCTTGAGGGCTGGTTGTCAGTTACCCTGGTCGGTATCCAGTGGTCATCGTCCCCCGGGATTGAGGGGGTCGCCGCCTCCTTCCACCCTACCCTGCATTTCTTCGTGTGCTGAGCAGATTCATCTAACGCATATCCCGTTTGTCTGGCAAGCCCTGCGATATACCAGGGGCCACACGCAGCCCACGCACAAATCAGCAGACGCCTAATTTTCAAATCAGATTTTTTATTGAGATATAGGTTTCTGCCATGTGGAGAAAGAGAAAGTCTGGCCACCTGCAGATCCACATACAGGAAACTAACGGGGGGGGGGGGCAGTGGCCGACCCTCTCCCACAGTATCCACACCCCTACCTGAGGTCACACGTCAGTGGCGTTACTCGCTTACACATGACCTGCCTGGCCTGACAGGCACCTGTACTTGCCGCCATGCCCCAGCTGACAGGGGTGGACTTGGGGACGTTTGCTCTCTTGCTCCCGGATGCGGGGAAGGTGCGAGGCTTCACTAAGCAAGAGGCTGTGAGATCACAGAAGCAAGTCAGGAGGGGACGTCCCACCGGGGCATTTATGTCCCAGGTAAGGGTGTCCGGCCGGGAGGCGCACTGCCTCCTCCTACGGATCGCACACCTGGTTAGGAACGACGTGGCAAGATGTGGAGGCTAAGGAAGAGTGACCACAGCCGCCACGGGTACGAGCTTCCCCTCCATACCAGCCTGCTCAAGGTCCCCTGTGAACTGGGGGTGGGGGGGTGGGGTGGGCAGGGGGCACGTTAGTGCTTGACCCCTGGTGTGTCCCAACAAAGCACCAGCGTGTCAGAAAACGGGTCAAAGTTTCTGCAAGCCCCAACGGCCGCCAAGTTGTTCCAGGACCAAAGGGCACACACTCTGAGGAGGGGGCCGCAGCCACTGAACTTCCAGGCAGAAGCTATGAACTGTGTCAAGTGCCCTGCATAGAATACGCTGCTCCCTTGTGCAAAACCAGGCTGGACACAGCTGCCAGGTCCAGAAGCCGGCTCCTGCCGACACAGGCCTGCCTGGCAAAAAGCCCGTCCCTGCCCGGAGGCGTGACGGGCAGGCTGCGGCCGGTGAAGGTGCTGCCTCCCCTGGGCTGCCCTGGATGACCTGTTCACCGCGTTCTCCCCAACGAGGGTGACAGGGGCGCCACCGTGGTTGTGCTGAGCCACCTGCTCTGAGAGTCGTCAGCCAAGGTGGCAGCGGAGGCGGCGGCCAGCTGGCTGATCTTCCTGCTCGGGGACTCGGTGCTAACTTCACAGCTCTCACATGCGGAGGACGGCTGCTTCAGGAGACACCCTGCCCTGGCGACCCCGCCCCAGCTTCCTCCCAGGGTCCTGCCTCCCTGTCCTGCTGCTTTGCTGGCTCCACGGGGCCTGCCCTGGCCCCGCTTCTATCCTCAGCCTTCTCCTCCTCTCCTCTCCTTTTTCTTTCCCCACCTCCGTGGTTACCGGTGCCAAGCTCGTATCAGGAGACCGGATCCCAAGCAAGGAGTGTCTCCCCATTCCTGCAAGAGGGGACTCTCCAGGGTTCCAGAGCCACGAAGCAGGGTTCCGGGACATTCTTGGCAACTGCCCAAGTCACAACTTATTCTTCACATATTCCCAATATTCTTCGTACCGTTTATTACTCTGGAGATCTAAAAAGATTTACCTCTTAAATAAGAAACAGGAAGTTTGGAGGTATATGCCAAGACCCGCAGCCGAACGAGCCCCGAACAACGGATGACACCCGCACGCGTAACCGGGGACTGTTCCCCTAACAGCGCGATGCACGGATCTCCTGCCAAAGTGGACAGCATCGCACGGAATTGTGGGTCAAAATCAAAGTAACGACTTACTGCGCTTCCAAACTTATTTCTAGGACTACCATTCACATCAAGCATACTATGCACCGAAGCCGATTAGCATTTATTTCATTTGCAAGAAGGACTCATTGTTTGCCGCAGACACAACCACAAACATGCGCCAAAGACGCGGTGGCAGCTAAAAGCAAGACTGACTGATGAGACCGTGACCATTTCTCGCCTCTGAATTCCGGCCCTGGTTCCTGGAAATGTCACCCTTAACCATGTCCGTGTGTCGGGAATCTCCCTTTTGCCTCCTTGGTGTAGATTCCTTCAAACCACGAATGGTGATCACTGCCCTTTAATTTCCACGAGAGAAATGCAATGCTTGCCCCCATCTCTGGACGGATTTTTCTTGGTATGTGAACAGGTACGTTTCCTGAGGAGCGCCAGGAGGGCATTTCCAGCTCATGTGAGGCTCAGCACACGCACTCCGTGGAGACGCTCATCCCTCCTTACCTGGCTCCCAACTCACGTTCAGGACCCAAGACCAGCTTCTAAACCCAATGCCTTGTTTTCACCTTGTCTGCTCCCAAACCAGCTTCTCTTCTGTCCCCTTGACCATCATTTGCCCAGACATTCGGCCTCAAACACTTGGCATCATCTGGTTCAGGCCCATCCCCACCATTTCTCTGGGTTACCGCGAAAGCACACGGCCACCCCCCCACCACTCCACTCTCCCCCAGCTGCCACTTTGTTCCTCCTAAAACACAGACCTGAGCCCAAAGGCCTGCACGGGTAACCCTTCCAGAGACCAGGACAGAAACTCTCTCGAGACCTGCACACTCCCAGGTCCCAGCCTTCCCGTCTCCCCTCTTGACGCCTGTTGAAATTCTGCATATCAGATTGGTACAAGGGGGTGGGGTTTAGTGACATCTGTCAAAATTTTTAAATGCACCTGCCCTCTGAGCCAGACTGGCTTCTAAAGAAAGATCAATCCTCCCTACCTATCTGCCAAAATGTAGCTCTACTGCAGCATTCCTGCCGGCACTGTTTGAGGGAGAAAAATCTGGAAATCTCTTCAACCTTCCAGTAGAGCAATGGTGAAATAAATGACAAAACAGCCCCTGCACTGGATGCTGCGTGGCTTTCACAAGGAATGAGCCAGCTTTATTAAATTAAAAAGGCAAACTACGGAATGCGGTGTAGGATCCAGCTTGGACATACAAAGGATTAACAGTTTCTACAACGTTACATAAGCGGCTTCACGGCGGTCACGGGGGGTGGGGGCACAATACTCGGCAGAGTGATGTTTACTTCTCAATCTCCTCTCGTTCCGTAGTGTTTCATTTTTTTTTAATACCTTAAGTTTATCACTTCCTCCAAAACGTCTGCTCCCCAGACTCTCCTTCCCCCGTGCTTCCTTTCTGCTGGTAAAAATAGTGACACACATACGTGCTTACTACGTGCAAAGGGCTGTTTGACGAGCCTGACATACGTGCGCTCGTGGAACCCACGTGGCCCCCCGCGAGGCGGATGCTACGAATATGTCCATTGTACAGATGAAGACACTGAGGCCCGGGAGAGCTTCAGTGACTTGCTCAAGACCACACGGCCTGTCCATAGCAAAGCTGGGACCCGAACCCGGCACTGTGACACGTAACAAGGCACTCTGCAAGTTCCTAGTGGATGGATGGATGAAAGACACATGGCCTGATGATATCAAGCCCCATATGTACGTGGGCCCCCGGTGCCAGGTCCACATCTTAGTCATCGGTTTAGTAGCCCTGCCAACCTCTCTGCTAACCCAAGAGCCTGGACACAGTTGGCGCTCAATCATGTCTGTTGACTTGAATACCAAGACTGTCCCCAGTGAGCGGACGTGGGGGCGTTGCTGCATCTGCCCGGCCTGGCAACATGCTGGGTGCATCGTCACTTCTCCCCACCTGGACAGCCGGTCCTCAAACACAACGGGGTCCACTCACTGCTCACCTGCCCTTCTCATCACCTCCGCCAAGATGCCAACTCCTCCTGCGCACACCCTACAAAAGCCGTCCCACCTGCTCCTCTCCAATTTCATTCTCTATCCCATATCCAGAGTGAAGTTTTAAAAATGCAAACCAGATCCTTATCACAGCCCTCCCCCAAGCCCTTTAGGGGCTTCCCAACTCACTGAGAATAAAGCCCAAAGTCATTGTTATGGATTTCAAGGCTCCAGATGATCTGTGATCTGGCCACCCTGGCCTTACTCTGACACACTCAGCTTGCTCCCGCCCCAGGGCCTCCGTACTTACTGTTCCCTCTAACTGCATACCCTTCCCCCAGAAATTTGCAAGATCCTTCCCTGACAGAGGCCTTTCCTGACCATCTGCTGGAAAATACCGCTGTAAGACTCTCTAGCCTCTGACTCTGCATGAACTTTCTCCAAAGACCTTATTATTTGGCAGTGTATGAGTTTGTCTGTTTTTCCACTCCCCTACTCCATCAAAGCAGAAGGTGGTGTTGTTTTTTGTAATCTTCTTTGTTTTGCTCTTTACGATAAACCAGATGGGAGAGACATCCGCCGAATGTAGGCTCCTTTGAGGGGGACTTTCCATGTGTCCAGTCAGCAGAGTTTCTGTCCTGGACGTGTGCCAGAGTCCCCCACTTTTTCTGGCACTCGTTACAGTCACACCATCCTCCTCCTCCCTGTTCTTGTCCCTCCTCTGTGGAGCTGACCTCTCCCCATTCCTCACCAAACAGAAAGAGACGGCAGTCAGACCCTAAGTACTGAGGGTAGGAAGCCTGGGGACATGAAGGCTCTCTGAACGTTAGACGAGAGTAGCTGTTGTCCTTGTCACTTTCAAACAGAGGGACTCGCTCCCCTCTCCTTGGACTGGAGCCCTGGGATCTGGAGGGCCAGCACCCTGGGGGCGGCACTGCCTCCACGTACCCTAGCAGCAGCCCCAGAAATAGCCTGGCTGGGGGCGCCTGGGTGCCTCAGTCGGCTGAGCATCCGACTCTTGGTTTCCGCTCAGATCGTGATCTCACGGTTGTGGGACTGAGCCTTGCGTCGAGATTCTCTGTCTTCCTCTCTCTCTCTGCTCCTCCCTCCCCTTCAAAATAAATAAACTTGAGGAAACAAAAAAAAAAGAAAAAGAAATAGCCAGGCTTGGCTGCAGGTGATTGGGTGGCATTTTATACTTCCTGTCTCCAGGTGACAGGGCGGTAGGTCGCCGGGGAGGAGCCTCTGGTGGTGGGCTTCCAAGGATTGGGGGTGCCTTCCCGTGGGAAGAACAATGTCCACGGGCCCAGGCCGACCTCTCGGGCACCCGGAAAGCCCGAGCTCAGCTCCTGCAGCCGCCTTCCCTGAGGCGGGCCCTGAGTTACTGTCTAGAGTCTGGGATCCCTAGTAGGGGGACGGGAATAATTCAGAATGATCTTGGGCAAATCATTTAAACTTCCTGGGCCTCCAGTATTTCACTTGTAGGGATGGATGCATATGTGGCTGGATGAAGAGACACCCAGAAATGTCCGTGGGGTTTTTATAAGGATTCTCTCCTCCTGTTTCTCACGAGCGGACATCTCAGACAAGACACTGTACTGGGCTCTCTCACGTGAGCTCACTTCACCCCCGACAGATCGGTGGTCCTGCCACTGTTCTTCCTGTTGTACACCTCACGACATGAGACACAGAGGCCAGACCCTTGCCTGAGGCCATCCTCCACCTTAGTGGGAGAGCTGGGGAACCTCAGACGCCACACTCCCCACCCTTTCTGTTTGGCTAGAGGGACCTCAGACCCATCTGCCTTTGAGGGCCTGGCAGCTGATGGAAATCAAGGAAGCCCGACTGGGTTGTTGGAAAGGTGCCAATGTGGGGCATAACCGTCCCATCAAAAGTCACTCACCTTCATGTTTTACTTTAAACACTGTCCACACCTAACCAGTCTCCCAGGTCTGGCCACACATTTGAGATCTGTCAAATAGGGTCTGCACTCCTCTGTGGCACCTGGGCCACGGTGAGGACTCTGGAGCCTGGAAGGTTTAGGCTCGTCCAGAGAAGCAGTGTGAGTTAAAAGTCCCTAGGAGGGAGCTAAGTAATTTCTATCAGCGGCAACTTGCAAAGTGAAAGGTCTCAGCTTGGGATTCAGGTGATCCTTTCGTGGCGAGCAGCGGGGGCATTTCATCCCCAGGCTACTACACCCCTGCTCACTGGGAGAAATAGCAGCTCCTATTTCGGCAAAAAATACATTCAACAAGCTTTCGGAGCAAGTGCAGCAGCGGAGGGGGTGGTGAGAGGGGCAAACATCGGCCACACTTTTTGCTGAACATTCAGTTGGGAATTGGTGCTGTGACCTACATTACTCCAGCCCTCACCCCTGTAACTTTTCCCTCCCCTTCACAAACAGCCGACCGTGATGCAGTTCCCCAGGATGAATTGCTCTGCAGTAAACATTTTAATAATGCGCTAAATGCCAGCACAAGAAATCATGTGAGCCTTCACCAATGTGCGGTCCAGTTCCGCAGGATGAGTTCTTGGAATCCAAGCCTCGCTCATTAACGCACTTTCAAAAGAGCACCTGACGTTCCCGCGGCGTCTGCTAACATCTGCCACGCGTCACGTCTTGGCGCCCACCTTTCCCTGAAATGCTGGGGGGTGCAAACGACACGGGGCTCCCGAGGAGGGGGCCAGAGGGGGCTGCTCTTCCCCTGCTCACCATCTTGGGGCGGGGGGGCGGGCAGACTCCGGTCCCCATCTGACACACAGAGTTCAAAATGGGAAAGAAACGGTCTGCTTCCCGCCGCCCGGCTTTCTGATTCGGCCTGCTGACGGCCCTGGCGGGGACGGCGGTGGGAGGCGGGGAGGTTTGGAGAACAGATCCGACCAGCCGATTCTTCAGCTCCCAGATCGGAGCAGATGGCAGATTACTTGGAGGTCGGGACGCCCCTTGCAGAACACAGAGCAATACTGACACCCGAAAGAAGAAAAACAAAGTGGAGACGTGTGTGCAAAAGCGGGTCCTGCTGGATGCTGGACCCCACAAGCCTGAAGGCTCTAAGGAAGATTTATGAAGAA
Organism: Herpailurus yagouaroundi; assembly: GCF_014898765.1. Classification (NCBI taxonomy): domain Eukaryota; kingdom Metazoa; phylum Chordata; class Mammalia; order Carnivora; family Felidae; genus Herpailurus; species Herpailurus yagouaroundi. Next base: position 9,402,375 of record NW_024412453.1, read on the forward strand.
AACGGAGCAAGTTCTACGCACAGGCTTTGAGTCCCCTGCCCTCCGCCCCTCGCCAACCCCAAATAGAGAGGGACCGACCACCTTTCGGAAGTTTGGCAGTGGGGCAGCTCTCAGAACACGCGCAAGAGCAGCGTGCAAACCGAACGCATCTTGGGCGACACAGGGTCCGGTCTCCCATCCGGCCCGTGTGGAGAGGCCGTCTGAGCGGCGGGTGAGAGGCAGGACTGCGCGCCCGAGTGTCTGCTGGGGGCCAGGCAGGAAACGCAAACGAGCGTAGGAGAAAAGCAGCCAAAGGCCAACAGGGGAAGGGGAAGGCTCAGCTCGGCTCAGGGTCCAGGAGGCAACGGGGAGGGGGTCTCGGTGAGGGCAGGCAGCACTGCTCCGCGGCAGCCAAGGGTGGCGGGGCGCTGAATGGGGGCGTATGCGTCTGCCCCCTGCCGTGACACAATACCACGGACTGCGGTGGCTTACTTCAACAACAGACACTGATTTCTCACAGTTCTGGAGGCTAAGAGCCAAAGTGCTGGCAGATTTAGTTCCGGGTGAAGGCTCTCTTCCTGGCTTGCAGATGGCTGCCGCTCACGGTGTCCTCACGTGGCAGAGAGAGAGAGCGAGCGAGCGAGCAAACGCCAGCGCCTCTTCCTCTCCTCGTAAGGGCGCTAATCCCATCGTATCGCCCTTACGACTTCCTGTCAACCTCATTACCTCCCCCAACCCCCACTTCCAAATACCATCACGCTGGGGTTAGGGCTTCCACACGTGACTTTGGGGAGGACGCACATGTGCAGTCCCTAACACGCGAGGACCAAGTCTCAGTTTTCCAGAGAAGCCTGATACGTGATTTGACACTGCTATTCTGAGGTTGAGGACACTTCAGTAAAAGTAAACAAAAACCAAAACTCCACTGGACTGGTCAGATAAAAGATCGGGGGTGGGGGCGGGGCGGGCTCATTCCACAGGCTCCAAGTTTTACCCCGAAACACGGGATGTGGCACCGAACACCTGGGGCTCCCCCTGCGCTGGCTGGGTAACCCTGGGGTCAGCGGGGGACCTCTCTGGGCCTCGCTCTGCTCAGCAGTTTTGAGTGGAACCTTACAAGATTGCCACTTTTATCGGCAGGTTTATAGGGTGCCACCTAATGGGTTCTCAGGAAGACTGGGAAGATGAGTTCAAGTGGGGGACCCCTGAGCCGGTGCCTGTAGTCAGCAGTCAGCACATGGAAGGGAACCGGAGGCACCTTCCTTGGTAAACACGCCTACTTCTGTTCAGTAGCTGAAAGGGGCTTTTAGAATCCTGAGTCAGCATTTGAAAGAACCGAGGACGTCTGTCAAGCTTTATGAGAATAATTATCCTTTGTAGGGTTTATGCCCTTAACCAAGAAAGATCTGGGTTTTTCAAATCAGAAATTCCTCAGGGTGAGATGTGAGCTGAGCGCCAGGCACGCACAAGCAGGAGAGCATCGCAAGGAGACTTACCAGCAGCGACAAATCGGGCCGCTGCTCACCTTCTGTCTACCCCAAAATGAACCAATCTACACACTCCAACCCGGAATCCCCACCTCACTCACAAAAGACAGACATGGGCCGGGCAGCGTCGTCTGGACCCCGGGAAAGCCAAAGGGAGCAAGTGGTTTAATTCTGACCGGGGTCCAGGCTAGCGTTTCCGTGGAAGTTTGGCGTCAACATGGCGTCATCTGCCACAATCTCTGACTGAGATTCTTTGTGTTTTTCTGTTCTCTGTGCTAATTACACACAGAAGGTTTCTCCCTCAGCTCTGATGAACGTAGCCACACGGCCGAGCTCCCCCAGCACACTGAGCGCTCGGTGAACATACAGTTTCCACGATCCCGCAGGCCGCTGTTTGGTAAAAGCCCAATCAGAGAAACCCGGGCTGCCCACAGCAGGCAGGAGGGACGCCAGCCGGCCCGCGAGCAGTCTCTTCTCCTCAGACTGGGGCAGGCGGCCTGGCTTCTCAGCAGGGTCTTAGGACCGCCTAACTTGGTTTTCAGTGGGGAATTTAGCCCAAACTCACAGGACTCAGGGACAGGTTAATTTCCAACACATATCGCAGGCCAGGTGGCTGCCTTTAAAAGAACGAGAACTCCCCTCACGAACCATTACGGCGCTTTCCAAACAGCGAGACTAAGCCCCAGCATCACCAGGGAATGACTGCAAAATGTGGTTTTCCATAGCGAGCGTTTAGAAAAAAAGGTGGCTTGTGGGGCGCCTGGGTGGCTCTGTCAGTTGAGCGTCTGACTTTGGCTCAGGTTGTGGTCTCGTGGTTAGGGAGTTCGAGCCCCGGCGTCAGGCTTTCTGCTGTCAGTGGGGAGCCTGCTTTGGATCCTCTGCCCCCCTCTTTCTTCCCCTACCCCCCACTTGCACTCTCTCTCAAAAACATACCCTTAAAAAAATAAAAGAAAAAAAAGGTGCCTTTTACCAGATGCAGAATACAAATTTTGTCGTCTTACAAAAGCCCTGAAAAAATCAGGAAAACATGAGCAAGCTGCAATCGAGAGGGGCAGCTGGCCAGCGTTGGCCTGGTCGGAAGTTCAAGCTGGAAATGCCGGGAGGTGGCACCCAAGGCAGACATAAACAGGGTAAGCCCAGCTGAGGTCACAGCATCACCGTTAATGAGGACAGACCCCTGGACCTTCAGCGGACTGTTCTCGAGAGCTACGCTGAAAAGAAACACTTATTTCACCCCAGCACGTCACACAGCCCCAACCAGCGCATCTCAACTAATGGGTCCCAATCCCGCTTTTGGGGATCCACAGGTTTGCCGTACAGAGTTTTACATCTTGAGTCTCCCTATGATGCCAACATTCTAGAAATGATACGATTATGTTCTATAGCATCTGAAGGATCTAAAAAAAAAAAAACAACTATTCCATCATCTCTGTTCCAGTTCTATGGTATAGCGGACTCCTCAGCGATCAAGTAGTGACACCAAGGGACGGCCACTTGCCCCAAGGTGCTGCACAGACATGTCCCCAGCAATGTGACCAGAGAAGAGTGGGGGGCATGGAGCTGGCCCCCGAGACACACGGGCGCCGCACGCGGCAAAGGAAGGAGTGTGCTCCAGGCCAACGTGAGCAAAGCTTCGGTTTCAAAACAACATCGGTATCTGTTGTGCTGACAGCTTTAAATTGTGATGATTTTGTAAGTGCTCGACACGTCAACAAACGTCTTTCAATTCCTGTTCACTTTTTTAAGAGATATATGAATAAGAAATGTATACCTAATTTTTTAAGTTAGCTCACACTTAAAGTTATTTTCATATTAGTATTACTTAAGTCAGCAGCAGTGGGAGTCTGAGAATTTTCCCTTGCATCCATTACCCGCTGAAGCAACGGTGACAGGCTGATTTGGTTCTGGAAGATTCTGTGAGCTGCAGAGAAAATTACTCTCTGCTTTGATCGAAAGGTGGAAGGTAGAAAGCCACGCAGGCCTGCATTTATTTGCAAACCTCAGCTCAACAGCGCTCATCGGCTGACCCGCTGTCTTGAAGCCCTTTCGGAAGTGCACAGCGCCTCAGCTCATGCGGCTCGGGGAACAACACCTGGGCCCCGGTGTGTCAACGATGGCCACGCACTTTGCCTGCCAACCTCGGAGGAGGGGGAGGAGGAAGTGCTGGGCAGAGCGCCCATGTGAACAGTACTTACACAAAGAAGGGCATCAGCTGCACCAGGGTCTCCTTCTTGGGGCTGGCGGCAAACTCGGGGGCCACCTGGATGACCTTATTCATGACGCTGCGCAGGTAGTTCTGCAGCTGCTTCCTCCGCTCCTCCACAAACTTGGCATCCTGAGAAAACAGACACACAGGGCCGCTCAGGCGCTCACTCTTTCCTCTTCAGAAAACCACCCATAGAAGATACAGCGACCGGTCATCACCACCCAGACGGCTGAAGTCGACCTGAGCGATTGCTGCGAGCAAAGGGTGTACGTAAGGCTTCCCACGTGCGATCCTGTTGAATCAACAGGGAAGACGTTCGTGATGTTATTACTAAGAGGGGGACAACAGATCCATGAAACCACCTACACTGTGTTCCCATGAATAAATGAAGTCTTAGCAACTGTGTCTGTTGTTTACAGAGGACCTACAATGTGCCAAGGCGGTGAAGGGGCCAGGGGACCTAACAGTGAGCAAAGCCGGTCACTGCTGTGTTGCTGGTGGAGGTCACAGGCCAGTGTAGGACTCACAGATAAATCCAGGCACCACACAGGTCCAAGCTGCTTCCCAGAGACAGTGTTTGATTTACCATCATAGGAAGTTTCTAAAATATGAATCAGTCATCACTATTTAAGAAAGATTTTACTGATGGGGCACTTGGGTGGCTCAGCTGGTTCAGCGTCTGATTTCGGCCCAGGTCATGATCTCATGGTTTGTGAGATCAAGCCCCACGTCAGGCTCTGTGCTGACACGTGTCTGCTCGGGATTCTCTCTCCCTCTCTCTGCCCCTCCCCCAATGGCACGTGCACATTCTCTCTCTCTCCAAATAAATAAGCACACACACACACAAAAAGATTAAAAAAAGAAAGAAGAAAGATTGTATTGAGAAGTTCCATCTTCCCTTGAAAAACCAGGATACCGGGCGGCACAGGACCATGCCAGGCTGGGGGCTGTGCAGCATGGCTCGGGAGGCAGGCACAGGGCCCCAGGTCTATGCAGTCTCTACCCTCGGTGTCCTGGGGCTCCGTCCTCTGACCCTCCACCGTCGTGTCTGCTTGGCCCTCGGCGGCGGGGCCGGTGGCCCAAGCATGCCTGCCAAGAACTACAACTGCGTGACCGTCTGCCGTCCCAGGGTTGAAATCCTTAACGATATCGAAGCAAGGGTCCCCAGAGGTTGTGTGGCCTGTCCTGCTCCCATCTGCACTGGGGGGCCATGGCTCATGACAAAGAAACCCTGGCCACCGTGAGGGGCAGGAGACTCCTTCTCTGTGAGAGTGGTGCTCTTCCTAGATGGAAGAACCACATGAGGTGAGTAAGGGAAGGGGAGAGAGAGAGAGCAGGGGGAGGAATGAGGTCATCCGACCTCACAAGAACATGAGAAGAGAGGGGACTACTCTCATGTGACAAATGAGGAAGTGGCAGCCTAAGAGGGTCTGGGTGAATTGTGCACGAGGTCCCACGGATGGAGCATGGCCCTCAGCCCCGCCCTCTGCCCTGTGCCAGCATGGAGGTGACCTCAAAGAGGGGCTCAGTCAACAGTTAGCTGAATGAGGCCGTGCCCAGAGGCACCCGATCCTGGTATGTGCCCGGATCTCGAGAGAAGAGTCCCCACAAGGCCCTGCCAAGGGCCTGAGCATGGCAGGAGGATTCTTTTAGTGCTGCCCAATTTGGCAGATGAAAACACAGGATGCCTGGCGATATCTGAGTTTCAGATAAACAACGCATAATTTTTCAGTATTCATAACTCAATATTCAATAATTCATGATTCAAGAATTTTTCAGTATTCAACTCTACGCCACACACTGGAACTAAGAAATTGCTCACTGTTTATCTGAGATTCATATTTCGCCGGGCATCCTGTATTTCACCCGGCAGCCCTTCCAGGACACGGGGTGGGAGGAAAGGTCACAGAGCTTCTGCGGCCGGCAGGCTCCCCGGATCCCTTCCAGGTCACAGCAAGGGGTTCCTGCCCAGGGCCACCCCCGCGAGCTGCCTCAGCACAGCCCTCCTCCAGAGGGTGAGAGCACTAAGGGCTGCCAAAGCCACTCCGAGTCCCGGCCCAGCGCGGCCCCAGACAGGGGCTCCGGGCTCCCGCGGCCTGGCGGGAGGTGCGCCAGGCCGGAGACCAGCGGCCAGTCATGGCACAAGCTGCAGCCACTTGTGCTGCGTTCCTGGTCTGATGGCCAGGTGCTGCTCTATGGCTTCTGAGTTTCGACCCATCGTTAGGCACGGAGATGCTCCTTCTGGGGAAGGGGGTTCACGTGGCCACGTAGTGCCAAACGGAGTCCATCGGGCCTAAGTTCTAAGGGGCGCGAGAAGCCCACAGGCCCGCCTGAGAGGCTGTCGGAGGACCACCAAGGAGCCTGTGAGGCCCAGAAGTCTCTCTGTTTTTGCAGCAGGGAATACTCAACACCCTCTCAAGCAATAAGGGGAGACGGGGGAAGGCTCCCCACTCTGCCTATGGGGCTGGGCTGGGCAACAGGATCCTAGGGAGGTCAGAATGCTCAAAATGAAGGTGGGAGGAAGCTACCCAGGGGTGGAAAGTGTCTATTTTCCCTGGTCTCAGTGCCTCTTCTCACCAAGGTCCCAGGGGCAGGAGTGACGTGGCGGAAAGATGATCACCCTGGAAGAATCCCAAATCCTTCCAAGAACTCATTGCTCCAGAGCACCGGGCCCTGGAACCCTAACCAGCCCCTGAGAAAACCCGACGTGGCAGCACCGAACTTGACATGTGGGCAAGTTTTACCTGAGCCATTCAGAGCAAGCGCGGGTATTTGCGGGATCTTTACTCACGCTGCGCACTGAGCTCTTTCCTTGGGCCGCACGCTCCCATCTGACGCTGGAGACGGAGGCTCAGAAAGAATAAGGCACACGCCCGAGGGCTCAGAATCGGGAGACAGATGGGCAGGGTCCCAGGTCTCCAACCAGTGCACAGTCAGAGCCAGCCCCAATCCAGAAGACATTCTCCAATTTATAGCAGGGAAACCTACGGGTCCTGCAAACCACAGGCTTCCCTAAGACAGAACTCAGTTCAGAGAAATTCCACCTGGGGTCAGCTCTGGCTGAAGCCATGTATCGTGCAGAGGGAAGGAAGCCTGTCACCTCAACGCTGGTGCCCGACTGCCAACCTCTACCAGGGACATCGCTTCCCTGGGGTCTCAATCCGCTTCATGAGTCCTCGCCCGTGATTTTGGCAGAGCTCCGTGGGGCAGGGAAGAGGGCAGGACCGTTCACGAAAGACCTTTTTTTCCCGTGACTGTCCTTTCATTTTCACTTTTTTTTTTTAATTCTGGAAATTGCATAAAGCGGAGCAAACGGTACCACAAATCCCCACAGCCCTTTATCTAATAAAGTCTTAGCCCTTTTCCGCGTTTGCCTCACCGTTGCTTTTGGTGAAGGCATCTTACAGAAAATGATAACCACCGTGATACTTCACCACTAAGGGCTTTGGTGCGATTTCAGAGCTAAACAGTCCTGCCCTCATTGGGTGGAAGCACAGACCCAGCATGTCTGCCGGCCCGCTCTCCCTGCCCCTGGCCTCCGCGGGCCCCTAGAAAGCCATCCAAGAGACCGCAGTGCAGGATGATGACACCAGATGACAGTCCCTCAGGCGGGAAGCGCGACCCACACTGCCATCTACGGCCAGGTGGCTAAACCAGTGGGAGCCTCAGGCTTCCCATCCATAACATGGTGGCAAGGATGGGCCCACCTCATTCAGGACAACCCAGGTTAAGCGCCTGGTAATCAGCATCTTCTGGAGGCTGTGACTGATGCCGATCCACCAGCAACTTCTATGTGGATGAGGTGATGACCCATGCTCCTGATGCCTTAGGCCTTTCCCAAGCCGTCCTCTTGGCCTGGAATACCTTGACATTTAAGTCTCTACTCTTGTGCCCCCACCACGGAGAGACGCTCCAGGATACCCCTGCTAACGATGTCCTGTTCTCTGTTCTTCAAGGTCCTCACCACTGCTTCATCATGTGCCTCTAGCTTCCCCACCTTCCTTGAACGATCTACGTCCCAGGGAGGCAGGGCCATTACCCGTCTGGTTCCCCCCAGTATCACAGAGCCCAATGCAGTGTGTGGAGATCATGAGAAGCCCCATAAGCATTCACTGCAAGATAACAGAATAAACATAGGGGATGAATTCAGGGACGGAGAAGCAGGCCACCAGGCAGAGTGGTTGGAAAGCTGTTGCCAAGTCCAAGGAGAGAGGACAAAGACCCCAGAGGGGGAGTGGTATGGAGGAAAGGAGGCTAGCCTCCAAATGCCCTCAGGCAGGGAGAAGACAGAAGGCCGGGAGCTGGTTCTTCAGAGACTCCACTTGTCACACGGGGGCGCCCTGGAGGAGATCACTGTCCTGTCAGAGCCTGTCCCCACAGGGTCGGTTCAGTGCTTAAGGGGACAGGACAGATTTCCATTCGTTGGTTGGGCTCCTGGGGCTGCAGTGTGAGAAGTGAAGGGAGGGGATGGAAGCCAGCTCAAGGAACCTGCCAGACTCCTCTGGGGGCCCCCTCCTGAGCTGTGGTGGCCCTGCTATTGTTTTGTGACCCTAGAGCCATTAGCAGTGCTGGGGCTCAGTCCTCGCCTCCGCCTCTGAAAAGAACACTCAGGGCTATCTTACTATGAGCATTTGCCTTCTTCCAGAAAGGTTCATTTCATTTTGAGCCTCGAGAAGACAAGGATACCGTCACATCAAGAGCAGCAATTTTAAAAACGATGGCACACTGTAAACAAGACAACAAGCCACGCTTCCTAGAGCAAATGCTCGGCCCCCCCAGCCCCTCCACTTTCTGGCATGGTCTTCCCTGGGCTGGCCTTCTCAGCCAAATGCCCCCCCACCCCCTGAGGGGACCTGCCCTGGGGCCACCCTTCCTGGGAGCTGCCCGCCAGGTGGGCAGAAGTGACTGTGCATTTCCAGAGTCCGTTTTTATTTTCATCGAAGAATGTCATGGCATTTTATAAAATGAATTGGAGGTCTGGTTCCATCAGGAGGAGTGAGCAGCTCAGGCCTTGTTGAGAAGCAGCTACTCCAGAGTCAGCTGATCTGACACCGTGTCACTGGATGGAGAATTCCGCAACACTGAGTAGACTCCCAAGGCGCCCAGCATGAGGATCCTCTGGCTAGGAGAGTCCCTCCCAGGCCCAATTCTGAGGGGACTGGCTCACGCAGCCCATTTCTTCTTCCTGGGAACAAGACGAGATTCCCAGTGTCCTTGTGGAGAGGTGGGAGCCACGGACCGGGCCTGGTGGATGCCACATGAGGCAACCATGTCCAGGGCTTGCCACAAAAAGGCAAGCACCCTGCGACCCTCCCCTCCTCTCGTCTTCCTCTGGGAGTGCGGAGGCCACACGGGCAAGTGGCAGAACCACCTGCGGGAAGGAGGGCCACCGGAGCCACCCTCTCTGCACCAGGTGTGCCCTGAATGAGAGATTAACTTCGCTGCCAAAGCCACAGAGTTCCAGATTTGCACCACGTGCCGGGAGAGGTACTCGGGCCAATTCTGCGGATTCACGCATGACACGCTCACTGGCGTTTGGGGTATGCCTGCCTTTGTCCGAGGCGGCGTGCCTCGAAAGAATGTGCGCCGGTTAACACACGGGGCCCCTGCCCTTGAGGAGCTTCGAGGCTCCTGGGGAAGGAGACCAGGAGCGGGCAGACGAATACATCCCAGTGAGTGCTCCGGGAGAGATGGGTGTGGGCTGGACAGGAGGAAAGAAGACAGACTGGCCCGGGTGGTGGGGGTGGTGGTGGTTACCACTCTCCCAGGGAGCGCCTCTTCCACAGGCGCTTTAATCCACAGAGGCCCACGGAGACGGCACTTTGGAGAGAGGAGGCGGAGGCAGAGGGCGAAGTCGGCACCTACGTGCTCACAACTCCTGCGCCTGCTTCCTGGGCCCGTGCGCATCCGTCTGCTCTCAGGCTGGGGGACAGAAAGGTGCCGGTCAGGGAACAGCCAGGGCGGGCCAAGGGCCGCGGCGGGATGGAACCCAGATGCAGGAACAAGGGTGGGGGGGAGCCGGCAGGGGCGGGCCAGGAGGTCAAGTTAGAGAACGTGGACTCTACCCTCGGGACCATGGGTGTTTCCAAGCAAGAGAGTGACCATCAGCTACTCCTTCCCTGAGACAGAAAAGCAATTCTGACTCTCAGACTTGACGAGCTCTGTTTGGTCTCTGTCACTGGGTTGTATCTCAGGAGTACTGAAAACCTGCCTTTCTCCTTTCACGTATGGGCCAGCCGGGAGGTGCAGACGCCGCCGATGGAGGCCGCAGGCCCAGGCCCGCCCTCCTGGGACACGGGGACAGGCCTCAGCGCCCCCCCGCAGCAGGCACAGCTCGCGGGCTGCAAAGCAGCAAGCTCTACTGTGTTCCGGGTGTGATGCCTGAGCACTTGTTTCCAGGGAGACTGTTATGCAATCGCTAATTGGGAAGGGAGGAGAGAAAATTCACGCAATTGCCACTTTCAACACTTTCCATGGAGGCAACCGAGAGCAATGAATTGTCGCGCACGATGGACCCCCGTACAGCTTCCTGAACGCCACCGAGCCCCTTGTGTAAGCCTCTGACCGGGTATCTTTAGCGAAGCTACAGGAAGTATCTCTACTTGCTTAACTCAGGGAAACAATAAGGGTGCAAACTTGAAAAGGTAACTGTGCTTCTCATCTTTACGCTGAGAACGGGCTCCAAGCGGCCATGGTGGGGCGTGGGGGGTGTCCCGAGGATCACACCGGGGCTGAACAGCCGGATGAGTGACCTGGCTGGTTCAAAGAGGCCTCGCTTAGGCTGTTTCCCAGGTGCTCCTGCACTGGAATGCAGAAGCCAAGAGGGGAAGAAGGCTTCATCTGGAGAGTTCGGGCGGGGGAGGGAGAGGAAGGCTGCGATGTGTCTCTAAGGTGTCCCTGGGGAGGACCCCGTGCCCTCGGTCTCCACAGACACCCACAAATTCAGGAGTCAGAGTCACTGCCCTTCTGAAGGGACAAGGGGAGCAACGTCCTGGTGATTATAATTACTTCACCCCAGCAGCTCAAGCCCAGCATCAATCACTGAGCAAGTAGTCGGTGATGGGCCAGGAAGGACAGAGCAATCCAAGAGACAGGCGTAACCCTACAGACGTCACAGTCTCCCTCTCCGACAGCCCACGGCCAGGAGATGCTCTACACATCGTTCATACATCCAAGCAGCCGGCAGGCACCAGACACTGGACTCCCTTCGCCAGCCGCGCTCCCTAGACGCCAGGCTGCACCAGGGCCTGTGGGGAGAAGATGCCAGAAGAGGCCACCATGAGAGCGCCCCGAGAGATGCAACCTAGAATCCCTTTGTTCTTCTAATGTTTCCAGGAGGCCGATGGGCCCAGCGCTGAGCTGGGGGCCCACGAGACTCATGACAAGTCTCGGCACCAGCGCTCGGGCCCAGTGGTGGGCAACAGGCAGGCATTTCATTAACAAAACTCTGTGGCAAAACAGAAGAGCTTCTAGGGGAAGGTGGTGTTTCCTTCGAGCCAGCCTGGTGTGGGAGAGGGTTTGGGAAGCAGGAGGCACTCTGGGCCTTGGTCTGGGGAGGTGAGTGGGATTTCCATAGATGGAGGCAGGAGGGAGGCCCAGGGATGAGGGCCCAGGGGCGAGGGGAGCCTCCTGAGGGGGAGGCAGGGGGGAGGCCCAGGGGCGAGGGGAGCCTCCCGAGGGGGAAGCAGGGGGGAGGCCCAGGGGCAAGAGCCCAGGGGTGAGGGGAGCCTCCCGAGGGGGAGGCAGGGGGGAGGCCCAGGGACCAGGGGAGCCTCCCGAGGGGGAGGGAGGAGGGAGACCCGAGGATGAGGGTCTGGGGGAGGTGGCAAGCAGGACTGAGGAAGCTGGGTAGAGGCGTGGACAGACTGAAGCAGGGCTGGAGCTGGGCTGTGGGGAGAGTCCCAGGTTAAGGCCGGAAGTCACTGAGGTGTGAAGGAGACAACAGGTGCACGTGGGGGCTGGGAAACTCGGCAGGGGAGAGGAAGGGGGGACGGTTTGATGCTCCCATCTCACAGGAACCACTCTGAGAGCTTTCCATGAATTTACCCCTTACTCCTGGCTGCCTCCTGTGGGGCTGGGACCACCACCCCACCTCACGGCTGGGGAGACGGAGGCACAGAGAGATGAACGCCTGCTAGGCTCACAAAGAGTCTGGGCGGAGCTGGGATTTGAAACTGGACGGGGGTGGGGGGGGTGGGGGGCTGCGGAGCACACCCACCAGGTCATGCGGCCCCAGAGTGCCTCTTGAGTCTGGTGGGCTGAGAATGGGCCAGTCGTGGAACATCAAGGGCAGACCCTAAACCCCTCTCGGCCTCCAGGATAAACGTCCCAGTGACCGGGCAGAGGTGCTTCGGCATCAGGTGCAAGGAGTCACCTCAAGCTCCGCTCCCGTCCACTTCCTGGGCAGAAACCTCCAGGGGCTCCCCGGGGCCTCCGAGGTCAACCTCAAGGTCCCTCTCACGGCACCAAAGGCCCTTTGTCACCCAGCTGCCACGGGCCTGTCGGCCGCCCCCTCTCACCTGGGCAAGGCTCTGGTCCCACACCCCAGGAAGAGGCTGTCACCTCCCAACTCAAGCTCCGTTGTCTAACGTAAGCGCTTCCCCCAACCCCCTGGGACAGCTGGTTGCCACCTTTTGGCCACAGACCCCGGACCCAAGCGCACGGTGGCCTCACGTCACTCCACACGGAAGTCTCTCCTGTCGGCCAGGAGCTTCTCCAGGACACGGACTGGTTTGCTCACTGCCCTCTCCATCTGCAGTACCGAGCACCAGGCATGGCTCTTGGCAGATGAGGGGCCAGAACGCCTCCTGCCCCACCCAACACCCCCCATCTAGAATATCCCCACGTCCGCATTGCGGCACCAAGGCCACCAGGCCCCAGCTCCTCCCATCTTCCTGGGTCCCACGTCCGCCCACTCCCCTCACCACTGGGGAACCGCGTGGACTGCACCCACTCTCATTACTGGGGAACCTCCCAGAACACGCCAAGCCTGCTTCTATCTCTGAGCCTTTGCACTTGCTGCTTCCGTCTGGATGCCCTCCATCCGGATACCTGCATGGCTCCTGCCAGCGTCTCCCCATCTCTTCCCAAAGTCCCTTATGCTCAAGTAAGAGGCCCTCTTATCCACTCTGGCGCCTTCCCTACCCCTTTATTTTTGTGCGGTGATGACAATAATGTCTCCGGTGCCTGGTGACAGTATCTGGCTTGGCATCCAGCAGGTGCTTGGTAAGTGTGGACTGACCAGACTCTGCTGAACCTTTTGATGCATGTGCCGCTCCCTCCAAGGCCCCTTCGGCTCCTCTCCGGCTGCACAGTTAGGCACGGAGAAGCTAAGGAGTCGGCCTGAGCTTGCGGAGCTAGTGGGTGAGCGGTCTGGAGGTGGAACGAACGCAGGCCCAGGTCACAGCTTGGTGTAGAGCCCACGTCACAACCACTGAGCTGGGGCTCCAGTTCCCCGCAGCGGTGCCGCCAGAGTCCCCGCTAACATGCGCTTCTGCTCCCGGAAGGGTAAGCCGTTCTCAACTGTCAGGTGACGGCCACGAACGAGAGCACGGCCCCTAGGCTACCTGGAAGAGCAGACTCCTGGGGCCCCGGTGGGGACGTCACCAGATGCAAACTTGCATCTGCCCTTAGAGGGGTCCCAGGCTCTACTATCGCAGGCTTCTGGGTTGCCTTGTGGGTGAGCTCTGGTCTACCTCTTGTCCAGCCTGCATTTCCCCACGGATCTGTTCTGCAGACCCAGGCGGTTCCCAGAGAAGCCTCCTCCTACCCACTGCCCATCCCTTTCCCACCGCGTCTTCCCACGGCATGGAGCTGGCGTGAGCTCTAGAGGTGAGTGCGGGGCAAACCCTCCAAGCTCACGGGCATGAAAAACTAGTGACTAGAACTCTCCATTATGAGGTGACACCAGAGAGACCAGTGTCTTCACCTCAAGCCCGGGGGGACAACCTATCTCAGCTCCTTGTCTCATGCAGCTGAGGCTCCCTGTGCCTTGGGGCAGGTGAGGGGTCACATTCTGGGCACCCGGGTCCTGGTCTCATGCTGCCCCCCATGTTGTGCACGTCCCTGGGAATGCCGGGTTCCTTCCGAGCCTCAGCTTCCTCACGTGCGAAGGGAGCGGACAGGTCCAGGACCCCGCAGCCTCCTTCCCGGGCAGAGGGTGGAGACGTTACTCGCCGCACCCAAAGGCGACAAGCGGTACCGGGATCTGGACGGAGAAGGAGTGTCAGGTCTGAGACAGGGAGCTCGCAGAGTCTGCTGGACTGCTGAGCCTCTGCGCAGGTGGTAACGGACGACCTCCAAGGTGATCTCGCTTCCCAAATCCGTAGGAAACACGGAAGGCTGGAACTGAGAATCTGGACTTCCAGACCCAAACTGTACCCTGGTGTCTGCACTCGTTCAACTGCCCTCAACCGCCTCTCCCTATTTGGTGAAGCACCTGGGTGTGGGGAAGGCAAAGGAACCATGAACCCGGCCTGTCTAACGAGTAACAGGGCTCCCACGACCTAAAAACATCTGCACAGCCGAAGCACACAGAGTAACAGCAAGCACAGTAATATCGAACACAGGAGTGCTTACTGCGTGATGTGTTTTAAGTGCTTTGTACCTAACTATCAAGCAGAGTTTCCCCAAGATGAGTTTCCGAGGTAGGTCCTACCATGAGCCCATCTCACAAATGGGGAATCAGAGGTGCGGGGGGCAGAAGGGCCATGCCCAAGCTCTGGGATCCGGTGAATCACACAGGTGGAGTGCGAACCAGGTCGTGTGACCCCGTCAAAAGCGCATGCTGACACCCCCATGGAAAGGCCAAGGGGCTGCGGACAGCCGGACTGCCCCCCCACCCCGTATCTGAATCAGGACTTTCCTCACGACGCGCAGGCAGATTTAAGACTCTGTCGGCGGCCCAAGGCTGTGTTCTGACGGTCTCGGGGTGAAATATTGCCTGTGGTGGCAAGAAAAGGGCAGACTCAAGAGGACTCTTGGACCCGGATCCTGTCCACGCTTCGTTCAGGGAAAAGGCCACAGGCTTGGCACCCTCGCTCCTCCCCTTGGTCCCAGAGCCCCTCCTCCTCCTGCTCACACCGCTGAGCGTGCTGTGTTGAGCCCCACGGGTGATGAGACCTAACTAAACGGGGGAGGCAGATCGGACCCCCGGGGCTGGCATACAGCAGGTACAGCACGGCGGCTGGCCATCAGCACTCACCCGCTATCGGTGGACTTCTCCGAACGTCAGAACAGAAAGCACACCCTGACCCCGCCTGCATCGAAGGCATACCCATGCGAGACGCCGACTGCGCGTTCAGGAAACAAAGCAATTCGCTCTTTCGGAAAAGCAACAGAAAACCCACACAGGCCCGAGCTACGTGTACACCCTCCTCCCAGAAGCTTCTGAGAGCAACAGAAAGAGCAATACTTAGGTCACGGTTTACTGTGAGCTTCCTGTGTGCCACCCCTAGTGGAAGTGCCTCCTTGCATTATCTCACTGCAAGGGTTTTAGGAAGTGGCTACTCACACCCCCATTTGGCAGATGAGGAAACTGAGGCTCTAAGAGATTAAGCGCCTTCTCTACAGTGAGGGGTTGGTGGGGAACAGAGCAGGGCTCAGCTCACAGCCACGATACTCTCCTGCCTCTCGGCATCAATGGATTCCCAACTGCAGGGGACCTACAGCTTTACTAAAGACAGAAATCCAAAAGAAACTGGTCCTATAGTTCGCACACAGGGAACCAAAGACCGTCATTCTACACACTCCCCCGGGCCCCGCTCCACACAGTGAGAAGTGGCTGTGGCTGGATGAATTCTCATCTTTGTATCAACAGAACCAGAGGCTTCGCCGCTTCCTCTTTTGCTGGAGACGGGTTGGGTATGGCGGCCTGTCTTCCCCCTCCCCCGCCACCCGCCCAATCCCCGTGCCACACAGGAGCAGGATCTCTTACCCCCTCCACAGTGCCGGGCATAGGCTGGGCCCTCGGCAGGACACGACAAATGATCTCCTGGCAGGCCAGGAGCAGGTTCCACTGCAGCTAAGCACGATTTTTCTCCATTACTGACTTTGCAGCCGAGGGACAGTGTGGGCCCAGCAGCTGGGGACGGGGGAAAGGCTGGTTCATGCATTTAATAGGAAGAACTCAGAAAGGAAAGAAGGGTGTTGCCCACAGACGAAAATCTCTTCCAGAACCACAAACTCGGCAGAACTGTGGGTGACACGAGCCACAGGACGGGCGACGGGGACGGGGCCAGCTGGGAAGGGGTACCACTCCTGTAATCCCGGAAACTTGGCCTTGCATAAACTCGGGCCCACTGTTGCCGGATCGCTGAGATTGTTATGTGAAACTTCAGATTTTAAAATGTTAAAAAATTATAAAAATATTTAAAGACTAGGCAGAGCAAACAAAACACAAAGAGCATGCCACACAAAGCCACTGGTGTGAGACAGATGAGCCCGTCAGAGGCTCCTGAACTCAGGATGCTCTCCTCAAATTCACAACAGCCAGCCCCAGGACCTGGGATTCTTTCGGGAAAGTCGCATCATGTGCCCACCAGAGCCACTCAGAGGCGGGCTCAGCTCCTACCACTGTTGAGCCGAGTAATCGTGGCCAAGTCACTAGCTGTCCCTGGACCCCAGCTTCTCCAGCTGCACGATGCAGATATGGAGAATGCC
The DNA here is from genome assembly GCF_014898765.1 of Herpailurus yagouaroundi. Taxonomy (NCBI): domain Eukaryota; kingdom Metazoa; phylum Chordata; class Mammalia; order Carnivora; family Felidae; genus Herpailurus; species Herpailurus yagouaroundi. Next base: position 9,418,707 of record NW_024412453.1, read on the forward strand.
AGACTCGGAGAATCGCTGCGTGACCGAGTGAGATCATGCTTGTAAAGCAGAAACTGGGGGTCCTCTCAGTACCCAGTGGACACTCCACAGGCAATGAATTTCCTCTTTTAGAATGAAGCTCAACTCAGGTTCCCTCTGCCTCTACGTTTTTTTTCAGCGACCTGGCATTATTTGGTCAAATTAAATATAGTAGACTACGCACCAGACTGACTCCATCCTGAGATCTATCCTGGAAGAACGCTCACGCAGGACCACAGGGGTCACACCCAGCGAGATTCACCGCTGCCTGGTTCTGGAGTCAGGGGCCACTGGGTGGCCCCTCCAGGCCACAGGGGGAGTGAGACGTGGCTCACGCTCCCCGCAAGATACAATCACCACGTACAGGAGCAAAGTGTAGGTAGAGGCAGCCCTGTGAATGGAGCTGAGAGAGAGTGCTGAGTACGCCAAGTAAAGGAACAGAGACTCACGCGCAACACCCGTGAAGGCAAATAAAAAAACACAGCAACTGCAACACAGTCTAGAAGGAAACCAACATGTCTGCAGCCACAGCCAAACCCGCTGGAGCAGCCGCTGGCGGCAGGCAGGGAGGAGAGCGGGAGGCGGACGGGCTAAGAGAGGAGAAACACAGAGCTGGGGGCCTCCGGGTGACCAGCGGGGTCAGGTTATTGGAGCTGTAGAACAGCATTCACTTGCTTTTTCCTGTACCCGAGGTAAGGAGGAAACAGAAAGGAGAGCGGCAGTATTTTCCTGCCCGCGCCCGTTTACGGCCAGGCCCTGCCTCCATCAGACCCCAAGTCCCCAGCAGGATCTGGGGTGCACGTGTGTTCCGCCCTGAAAAAGCTCCGAGTCTGACGACCGCAGACACGGAGACCGAGCTGTGACAGTCCAGCTGGAGATTCGGAGTGCTCTCCCGTAGTTTATGTTCCGGCCTTGCCTGCGGGCCCCACGGGGCCCCGCTCTCCTCCTGTCCACAGTCCTCCATGCAGCCCTCGGGCAGAGATGGCACACAGAGCCGCTCCCTCGTGACAGACAGGCCGGTCCCCTCACGAGGCCCCAGACCATTTCACAGTCTGGTGGCTACAAGTGTGATGGTCGCACGGGGTCTGGTTTGGAGATTCTCAGAGGTTTTAAGAGCAGCGACAGCGGCATTATGGGGGACCATCTCTGCCTTAATTGCAGCCTCTATGATGACTATCAATTCTTAACTGCTCGTGCCACAGGCTGGGAGACGCATAATGAAGGCAAAATCTCTCAATTCTCAGATCAGTTGGCCGCTGACTCAAACGCCTAGAGATCATGGTGCAGACCAAAGAAAATACATCTGCAAGCCATCCAGAAACAACAGAAAAAAAATCGATAGGTCATCAAAAAGAGACCCCTGTAAGGCTGGTTCCATGGCCCCCACCCCACCGGCGGCCATCAAGCTGGGCTTTGACAGGGGCTGGTTCCAGGCTTCTGCAGGCCGAGCGGCTTTCTGGAGAAAGGCTCCAGACACCCTGGGAAGGGTTGGGGCCTGGCTCACCCACCGCAGCAGGCCTGGGGCTGTAACAGGGCCCTTGACCGTAACTGCTATAGACTCGACAGCAAGCACACCCACCTGAGGCCAGGTGTTCAGAATATGGCATTGCATTAACCCTCAAAAACACACTTCTGTGGTTGGGGGGGGGGGAGGGTGTCTCTATTTTAGGGTGCTGAGACAGAGAGAGGAATTAACTTGTCTATGCTCATGCTAGAATGGTCCTTCTAACTTCCAGGCCCAGCCACTCTGCTGTCCCACACCATTCCCTTTCTCAAGAGGAGAAGTTTCCAAAAATTCCATTCAGTTCACAAAGCCTGTGCACTGGGCCTGCTACCGAGCTGGGCACTGGATGGGTGGGAGAGGTAGAGGGCAAGAGCCTTACCTTTGAGGACATTTGAGTTTCATGCAAACCTGAACTGTGTTTCTCCACGATGCTTCTGATACCATATGGGGAGGGGTTTTTCCTCTTTTTTTTTTTTTTTTTTCTACACCAACAATCAATTCTCCAGCTTTCCAGACACTAACTGGTTGTCGAATGATTCAACTCCCTTCTGACACTAATGGCCTCAAGTCTGCATAGGACCACACGGGTTAAGGGCTCTGTCCCCTGAGTCTGCCTTCACTTCTGACGCCAATCCCAAGTCCCAGGCTCCCGTACATCTGACCAACTGGCTACACATCAAGGATTCCCATAATTCATTCCTCGGGTTCAATAATTAGCTATAATGGCTCACAGAACTCAGGAAACCAATTTACTTAACATCACCTGTTTATTATAAAGCATACAGCTCAAAAACAGCCAAATGGGAGAGAAGCATAAGGCAAGGTACTGACGAGGAGGAGAGGTGTGGACTGTCCCTGCGTCCCCTGGGGGCACCGCCCACCCAGGTCCTCAATGTGTTCACCCACGTGAAGATCTCCCAACCTCACAGTTCAGGATTTTTAGGGAGATTCCAGTGCATGGGCACAACTGATTAAATCACCGACCGCTGGGGAATGACTTAATCTCCAGCCTTCTCCCTCCTCAGAGGTCAGGGGTCGGGGCTGAACGTTCTAACCCTCTAATCATGTCTTGGCCCTTCTGGAGGCCAGCCCCATTCCACAGGCTTCTAGGGGTCCCAGCCACCACTCATCTCATTAGCCTCAGGAGATCCCCAGGGTCTTAGAAGCTCTTGGGTCAGGACCTAAGACTGAGTCCAACACTGTATCAAAAGATTCTCCCCTCACCCCATCAGAAAATTCAAAGGATTTTAGGGGCTCTGTGCCAGGAACCAGGGACAAAGACTAAACATATATTTCTTATCGTATCACAATATAAAAAAAAAAAACAAATGGGGAAGATAAAGCAGGAGGAATAAAGGGATTATTTTCGAGTTTTACTTGGGAGTTTTATTTACCTTGGACAAGGACCCTGGAGTTTTCTTTTAAGAAGTAAAAATAAAATCAGAGTCAGATATGGACTCAACCTAGCTAGTCAAGACACGCCCCAGCTGGAGGTCTTCGCTTCTTTCTCTGTAAGAGAGTGGCAGCTGTCATCGTGCCTTGACTCAACCAACATGATGTGCCAAGCAGGTGCTAGGAGCTGGGGCACACCAGTGCATGAGACTGTAGCATAGGAAGCTGGTACACACAAAATACCTCTCCGCTCTATACGCTCTGCAGGGAGTTTGGGATCAGGAGAGCAGCTCTAGCCAATGGGCAGCAAGCAGACGGGACATACACCGGCTGGTGGGGTCCGAGGTCAGGGATGCTGTGTCTCTCCCGTTTCTCTGTCGGGCATGCTGCAGAGACCCGGGGGCACTGCGGCCCCTTCCTCTGGCTTCTCTCAAACCTCCTCCAAAAGATGCTCCCCTCCAACCTCAAATAACCTGCTAATGCCAAGACAGCCATTGCCAACCCCACTGCCAGAGGGGGCTGCCGAGGCACAGACCTGCCTGACAGCCAAGACTGAATGCGGGCTCCTCGACCTCGTCCCTTGAAACCAAAGGGACTTCTGACGTTCAGGAGTCTTCTAAGGAGGTCCCTGCAGGGGCGCCTGGCTGGCTCAGTCGGTGGGGCGTGTGACTCTTGACCTCGGGGTACTGAGCTCGAGCCCCACGATGGGTGTAGAGATCACTTTACAAAAATCATTTCCAAGGAGGTTCCTGCATAGTTCCCTAGAAGTGTCTTGGGTGGGGGCTTTAACTGGGAGTTGAGGAGAGGGTCTAATTCAACAAAGCAGCTCCCCTTCCTCTGTTTAAACCACTGGAGGTGGTGACAATAGCAGCCATTTACTGAGAGCTGATTGGGTGTGAGGCTCGGTGTTGACACAGTTTTTCCACTTGTTTAATCCTACCTTTGGTGGTGGACACTATTATTAAACCCATTTTACAGATGAGGAAATCGAGGAAAACCCATTTTACATTGAGGTGAAAACATCCTTTCAACGACAGGAACCTCAAGTCAAACCCGGGCCCCTCTGACTTCAGAATCCACGTATCTAACCATGCCCTCTGGTCCCGTGAGGGTGCCAATGCCAAAACTAAGGGAGTTAAAAATGAAACGGTGGTGCCCACACCACCTCTTACAGAAGAGGAACTGAAAGCCCAGCGTGGTTTATCCTCCCAATCCGCAGCCTGGAACTCCTTGCACAAGATCGCACTGAATACATCTCAGGTGCTGAGTCAGCGGATGTCCAAGGAGCCACGCTACGAAAAGAACTCTTACTGCAGTCAGCAAGCGAGTAGGTGATGCAAACCAACTTAGAAAAATTCAAGCTATTTAATGAAAAGAGGCAAACCTCAAAGCTGGGCCCAGTGATATTCCAAGTCTACTCAGGGCCCTTGTATAAACCACTTGCTGACCACAAACGTCAGACGACAAGGTCAACAAGGAACAAACTCAAAGTCTGGGGTTGAAAGTCGTTGTGGCAGCTAGCCCTACCCCAGCTAATTCGTGCGGAGAAACGGAGGAGGCAGAGGGCTCGATTCTACACTGGTCATTGCCCACACCTGGGACAATGGGGCCAAGTGTCACCTGCTCTGCGCAGTAAAGATTCTTCTCTGACTGCAAACAGTAGCTATCGTCTACTGAGGCCATACGCTGTGCCAGACACTGTGCTCAACTCCATGATTTGCCGGTAAAGAAACTGAGCTGGTGGTGGTTAGACCACCCGGGTTGGAATCCCGACTCTACCACTTACTGGATCTGTAGCCTTGGAAGAGGTGCTTGGTTTGATCATCTTTAAAAGAGGGATAACAACAGTAGCCGCGGTGCCTGCACAGAGTAAGTGCTCCGTCTGTGTTATTACCATTGCTGTTATCACTTTGCCAGGGCATTTCTATCTCAAAACAACATGTGGGTTTAGTACAATCATCATCTCTACTAGCTGATGAGCGCATGGGACGTGGCATTCACTATTTCACAGCTTTGTCAGACAAAAGAATGCAAAACTGAAGATTAGAAGGAACAGACATGTGTTGCATGAAGGAGAAGCTTCAGGAGCGGCACCCGAGGAAGGCGGAATGCGGTTTCAGTGAATGCACTGTTTGTTTGGGGGCGGAAGTGGGGGATGGTGTGGAATCAGCCTAGGCTGTCTGGGCAGGGAGATCCCACCTCCCCAGCTAAGCCTTCACTACCTCCATTCACTGACCAGAGTTGACATGCCCAAACCCACCCTACTTTATTTTTTTTTTTTAATATTTTTTTTCAACGTTTATTTATTTTTGGGACAGAGAGAGACAGAGCATGAACGGGCGAGGGGCAGAGAGAGAGGGAAACACAGAATCGGAAACAGGCTCCAGGCTCTGAGCCATTAGCCCAGAGCCCGACGCGGGGCTCGAACTCACAGACCGCGAGATCGTGACCTGGCTGAAGTCGGACGCTTAACCGACTGCGCCACCCAGGCGCCCCATACCCACCCTACTTTAAATCCCTAATGTGCTGCCTTTGGTAAATAGAAGATTCCACAATCTCACTTCTGTATCCTAAGATGCCACAGACCTCAGGGATTTCTCGTCATGTCTTCTTTTATGAAGGAAGCAAATGGACAAGAGCCTTTTAAACCCTGGATCCAGTGCCTCCATATCCCTTTAGGTGCCTTTACTGAAGCCTCGATTTTAAGATATTATGACCGACAGTTTCTTCTTTTTGCCTGCCCAGCAGCCATCCCCTCCATGCCACTGGTAAGAGCACTGTAACAATCCTGTTAAAGATCCCCTGCTCCCTATTCTCAGTCCACGTGGTGGGGGAGAGGCTGTCCCCCCCCCCCACTGCTGCCGCTCCCCATCTGTAGAAGCAGACATGACACCTGAGTCAGGTCCAGCTACTGGAATGTTCCATACCCCTGGCCACAGAGATTGGCTCAAGAATGTACATATGAGCCAAGGAACCACAAAACTCAGACTATAAAAACTACAAAACATTGCTGAATGACTTAAAGATGACCTAAATAAATGGAAAAACATCCCACCTTGTTATAAAAATCACATCCCTCAAATTGATCACAGATTCAATGTAATGCCTTACCAAAATCTCAGTTGCTGTTTTTTTTTTTTTAAACAGTCTTTATAAGCTTATCCTAAAATTCATAGGGAAATTTAAGGGACCCAGAGTAGCCAAGCTAATCTTGGCAAAAGAACGAAGGTGGAGGGCTCACTTCTCAACTCCAAACCTACTACAGAGGCTCTACTCATTAAGACACGATGGTGCTGAGGTAAGGATAGAGATTTAGATCAATGGAAAATAACTTCACTTCCAGAAATAAGCTCTCACATTCATGGCCAACAACTGATTTTCCACAAGAATGCCAGGACAATGCAGTGGGGGAAAGAATGGTCTTTTCAACAAACAGTCCTGTGACATGTGGATATCCACATGTAAAAGTAAACTTGGACCTCTTCCTTGATAACATACAGAAAATACCTCCAAATGAGTCCCAGAACTAAATCGAAACATTGAAACTGTAAAGCTGTTAGAAGAAAACAGGAATAAATTGTAGTGACCCTGTTTTAGGCAAAGCTTTCTTAACAGACATCAGAAAGCCTAAGGAACAAAAGAAAAAATACGTACATTAGATTTCATCAGTATTAATGAAACCTTAAGTTCTGCAAAGGACATCATCAAGAAAGGAGAAGACAACTCACAGAATGAGAAAAAAATATTTGTTTTTTTTTTGTTTTTTTTTTAATTTTTTTAACCTTTATTGATTTTTGAGAGAGAGAGAGAGAGAGAGAGAGAGAGAGCGAGCGAGCATGAATGGGGGAGGTTCAGAGAGAGAGGGAGACACAGAATCTGAAACAGGCTCCAGGGTCTGAGCTGTCAGCACAGAGCCCGCCGCGCGGCTCGAACTCACGGACTGTGAGGTCATGACCTGAGCCGAAGTTGGACACTCAACCGACTGAGCTACCCAGGTGCCCCAATATTTGTTAATCATATACCTGATAAGGGACTTGTATCCAGAATAGACAAAAACCGCTTACAACTCAACAATAAAAAGACAACCCAATTTTAAAACGGGCAAAGGATCTGAATAGATATTTCCCTAAAGATATACAAGTGGCCAATAAACACACAAAAAGATGTTCCATCAGTATCATTTGTCAATAGGGAAACACAAATGAAAACCACCACGTGACATCACTTCATACACACACACACACACACACACACACACACACACACACACACCACACAGTAACAACCAAAGATAAGAATGTGACCAACTTAGAATCCTCATACCTTGCTGATGGCAATATAAAATGGTGCAGCTACTTTGGAAAACAGAGTACTTCAAAATGCTTAATACAGGGCTACCACATGACCGTACTTCACTCCTACGTGGAATAAAATCAACAGAAGAACGAAATTAAAGGAAATGAGAAGCGTGTGTCCATGCAGAAGAGTGCACACGAATGTCCATGTTAAAGACTCAATAACAGTCAAAACACGGAAACAACCTAAATGCCCGTCAACAGACCACTGGATAAATATGTGGTCTACCTATATAATGGAATAGTACTTGGCAGTAAAAAGAAACACAGTTCTGATGCATACTGCAACATGGACAAAACAGTATGCTTTCGTGAGGTCACATAAGACGAGCGCATGAATCCATTTATATGAAATTTTCAGAATAGGTCAATCTGTAGATACAAAAAGTAGATTATGGCTGTTTAAAACAACAACAAGAGGGCACACGGCCCAGGCAGACCAGTGAAATCTACTCCTGGACTCTGCTGGAACCACCAGGAAAGGCAGTGCTTTCTTCCTGAGCTGCCGGCGGGGTGATATAAACCTGGAACTGCCAGAGGCAGCTTCTCCGGAGAGAGCCTGTCTGAGAAAGCAGCCGGCGGAGAGGAAAACAAAAGGAGAATGGGAAGGCGAGAGAGATCAAGTTCTGACAAGATCACGTGGGCCCTGGAGCCAGCTATGCCTGAAGCTGCAATGCATTCCTGGTCTTTCCAATCACGTAAATCAAGTTCCTCCCAGGATTTCAGTGTGGGAGGATGTTAGCTCAGTTCCTCACTGAAACTGTGATTCCTCCTTGGCATCCTCCACTCACTATTCAGGTCACCCCCACCCGCCCCCTTCACAGGACTTCCCACCCTGGAGCCCCCCTGCCCCATACTCCACCTTTCCCAGGGCACAGGCTTTTCTGAAAGTCCTCTCCCTCCTGCTGGCCGTGGCCTCCCATCCACCTCACAGAACCTCCTTTTCAGTCAGAGACACTTTCCCCACCTGGGACGCACCTGGAGCAGGGCTCTATAACGCAAATGCTTAAAAATAAATGCGAGCTGTGTTATTTCCAACAAGTTTTCCCACCCTATTAATTATTTATCTAGCACCTGCTTCACAAAAAAAGAACCTGGCAGAGAAGGAATAGGGAGAAGAGTCTGGAAAGAGCAAGGCAGCCAAAAACAGCAGAGGTGCCCTAGCTGGGAGTTACATGATGTGGGGGAGAGAGGGGTCCCCAGGGAGGGTCACCAGCAGGGTTCTCTGTATGGCCTTGATGAAGCCTACCAGCTCCTAATCAGAACTGTGTTTTGTTTTGTGTTTTTTAAATGTTTTTATTTAGTTTTGAGACAGAGAGAGACAGAGCATGAGCAGGGGAGGGGCAGAGAGAGGGGCAGACACAGAATCCGAAGCAGCCTCCAGGCCCTGAGCTGTCATCACAGGGCCCGACACGGGGCTTGAACTCACGGAGTGAGATCATGACCTGAGCCGAAGTCGGACGCTCAACCGACTGAGCCACCCGGGCACCCCCAGAACTGTTTTTAAATGCACGAAACAAGGTAACGCAGGTTTAGACAGACAAGCACTTATAAAATGTTGATAAAGCAACACAAGAACTTCTTCGCTGAGGCCTTGGATAACAAGATGCAGGGGCAGGTCTTATCACCACTGTAACTTCAAGGATATTTGAAGTGAGCTTTGAGGATATTTGGGGCCATCTATGGCGACTGTCGTGTGATATGAAAATATGGAAGACTGATTTCTACCGCAGATAAAGCCACAGGTATTAGGGGTACTCTTACGGTTTGTGGCCCGAGTTCATGTTTTAATTAGATGTTAGGGAAAATAAAAGTGTGATTCTTGTCTGAGGATTTGTCTGAGGATAAATGCTCGGACCCTAGAATAAGAACTCGTGGGCTGGATCAGGCTGAGCCCCCAAGCAGGCCTCTGTGGAACGGTGCACTGCCCATGTGGGGAGGCGAGGCGTTAACAGGGAAGTGTGGCTGGCAGAGCCCTGTTACCACCAAGTGTGGCTTCTGAGCACTTGGTGTGGACCAGGACGTGTTCTTGGCCTGTCCCCTGAACTTCCTCACTGAAGCCTCACAATAGCCTCGAGCAGGAGCCGCCGGAATTCTGTGTAAGTTGTATTCACATAAGAGGGCACCAAGGCGCAGAGACATGACAGGCTGGTGTTGGGATTCAAACCCAAATACTCTGACCCCAGGACCCATACCCTTCTCCATTGCCTCTCACTCCCTGCTCCCCCACGCTCACTAGCGTCCCAAAGAGGTAAAAGCCCAGAGGAGACAAAGAAAAGCTGGGTCGCACTTAATTTTGAGCTAGAGGCCTCTGTTCCAAGCCTTGCGTATCTGTGTGGAACATGTGTTCTGCCTGGGTCAGAGGCAGTCCTGAGCCCAGAGACAAAGCCGACTCCGAGTGTGCACCAAGAACACCTTTCCATTCCGGCAAGACGAAAGGCCGTATGAGCCAGGCAGAGAGAGAGCATGTGTCTGGCCCGACGTCCAGGGTGGAGCTGCATGCAGGCCTCCTTTTGCCTGGAACACACTTCCCAGGTTGTTTGCTAGCCAAACACCGCACAGCCTCTACATTTCAGTTTAAATGTCCCTACCTGGATTCCTTCACTACATCAGGTCTTCTGTGTCACATACAGCTTCCTGCAGTGTTCCTGCATAGAAACTTGGCACCATTTGAAGGTTACTTATGGTTTATTTGTTTAATGGTTGTCTCTGCTAAACCAGAAGTTCCAAGAGGGCAGGACCCATATCTGTCTTCCCCACCATCTTAAACACAACTGTGCAAACTGAGTAAATATGGGTGAATATCATACAGGAAGAAAAGAAAAGAAAGCAACAAGACACTAGGCCAGCTGGCTGCTGGGAGCTTCCTGTTCCAACCCAGGAGGCTGAGACTGGACACGGGCGCATCCTGATGTACCAATTAAACACAGGGTGACTCTGCCCACTGACAGGCGTGGCTCAAAGCCTGATGACCCGATGACCTGAGCAGTGATCTTCACCCCTTGAGGGGATCGAGGTGAGAAGGACAGGAAGGAGATGGGCAAGTGTGCTGCTCCAAGGGTCCAGGGATAAACACAGAAATAATATGGAACAGTGCTTCTTGGACTTCTGGGTACACACAACTCACGTGCATATTAACATGCAGATTCCAACTCAGTAGGACTGGGGTGGGGCCTGAGATTCTGCATTCCTAAAACACTCTCAGGGGAGACTGATGCAGCCCACCCGAAGACAAGATCTGTAAAAGCTTTCTTGGAGGTCCTAACTGATACTGTTAACCTCAAGCCAGATTACCAATTCGTACAAATATCCACCCCTGTGTTCTTTGTTCCTCTGCCTAAGAGCACAAGATGGAGAGCGAATGAGCCTGCGGAGATAATAAGCGGAGATAATCAGAGCTCCAGTCCTGGCTCTCTGAACACCTCACCATGCAATCCCAGGCAAGTCATTTCCTCCTCCTGGGCCTCTGGTCTGCGTCCCCACTCATTGGTCTGCAGACTAGCTGTGCCAGCATTATCCAAGAATTTTTTTTTTTTAAATACATACTCCAGGGCTTCACCCATAGAGTTTCTAGTTCACCACATCTGGGGTGTGGTCTGAGCATCTCCATTTGTTTAAACCCTATGACTCAGATCTGCATCCAGAGTGGGAAACCATGAGACAAAAGGCAGCTGAGGTGGAACTGTCTGTGGTGCTGACCGGTGACTTGTAATGTGGCCTAAATACAGACTTAGGGGACCTGGGAGGCGATAATTTACCACATTGTTTGAGAATCCGGAAAAGATGCTGACATTTTTGCTCCGTTTAGGTACTGGCATCATTGGCATATCCATCAGTCACCTGTAGCACAGCAGTGAAGCCTAACCCATTGGAAAAGGGAAAACAGTTATGTCCAATTATTTCCAAAATCAATGCATCTGAGGCATCTGCAACGGTCCCCGAAGCCAGAGTGAAAGGCTTGATTTACAGCTCTCCAGACTTGCTTGCACACTAATGGTATGATTGAGGGGGAAGGCCCCACATAGCAAAACCATTTCTTATTTGTTGCTCTAGTTTGAAGAATGCCTACACGAAATTCCAGTTCGTGCGTTCTGTGGGGATTTCCTGCCATGGGAGGGAGGAAAGAACAGAGGGAGAAGTCGGGGCGGGGGGCGGGGGGGAGATAAAAGGTGGAAATGAAGATTAAGCAGAATGCCAGGTCTTCCTGGCTAGCTCATTTTTCTAGCTTCCCACAAAGATTTATGCACCTGTCCAAAACACACTACAGATCCATTACCCAGCACAAAGAGCCACTTCCAGCGTCAAGCAGAAGGTCAGGCACAAATGATGGTTCAGTGCTAGCTGAAAACCCACCATCTCTCTATCTTTACCCTTGTCTTGCAGAAGGAGCTGAGAAATTTTACCTTGGTTGGCAGCAGTGAGGAAAAAAAATATTATATATATATAATATATTATTTAATATATATTATATATAACATTGTATATATACATGTTATATGTATACAACAATATATAATTGTTGTAGCAAACAATGAGCCCTAAATGCAATAGACAGATAGATAAGATAGATAGATAAGTAAACAGATAAGCCCTAGATGCGACCAGGCCCTTATTTAGCTTCCTGCCATCTTATCAGTGGCTGGCACACAGTAGGTGTTCAAGAAGGAAGGAAGATTTCCTGAATGGAGATATGAGTGAATGATGTTCCTCTTGGTATGTTTGTAGCCCTCTGGGGATTTCTCTGGGCTATTCTCTCCTACTGACATTTATCCTCTATGTTGCTTTCCAAGTGAGCGTTTCTAAAAAATGCAAAACCATCTTTTAAAACCAAGTAATTTGCTTTCAGGATAAAAATCCAAACTCCTCAGCTGAGCATGCAAGGTAACTGCTGCTGCCTAGCTCTCTGGAGTGGTCCCTTCACATGCCACACAGTGTCACGTACATCTGGTACATGTAGTACCTGCCATTTGCTCAGGAGGCATCATGGGCCTGAGGGGGTAGCTGCTCCATAAACTCTGCCCCCCCAAACTGTGGTCTCCTTTGCCTGGAGTTCCCCATGTCACTCAACAGCTGGATCCTGTTCACCCTTCAAGGCTTAATTCAGGTATTACCTCCATCCTGAAGTTTCTCTGTGTGTCTCCTTACCTTCTCCACCCACCCTCTTGGCCCCCACTCCCACCCCAGGCTGGCTCCTCTGGTTTCTCCTACTTAGCACCCATGTCTTTTTCTCCTGGTGGCAGCACTATCATCTTACCCTGGGCAATCAATGTTTCTCACTGTCAAACCATGGTTTTGGGATGGGACCGATTCCGCCCCTTGACCCAGGGCTCAGCACATGACCTGGCCCACCACAATCATTATTATTGGTGTTAAGGTAGGCATAGGACTCAACCTGAGCCAGTGAGCATTGGCACTGAGACTGGAACTACTGGGAAAGAGATTTACTCTTTCTGCCAGGGCTACCACAGTAGTATGAAAGAAGTCAAGAGGTATGTGACCATTTCTGCTATGAAAGGGATGCCTGCCTGCCTGCCTGAGAACACAGCCAGCTCACGGAAAAAGGCAAGTAGAGAGAGAAAGAGACAGGGAGACAAGTAAGAAGCAAGAGAGTAAGTAAGCAAAGGCAAAAGCGAGTGGCTGAGCTAATTACATCATATGAGGTCATGGAACTCCTGGGTCCAGCCATTCCTGAAGTGAGACCTAAACTTCCCAGTTACACAAGACAATTCTCTTTTTAGAGTAAAAATAGTTTGATTCTGGTTTTTATAGTTGCAGCAGAAAGCATCGTAGTTGATACACTGTTCCCTGTGCTCCCACAGAATCCTGATTTAATCTCCCCCAAAGCACCTACTGGGAGGTGATCTACCAATTGCCCTACTGGACTGTGAGCTCCCAGAGGGCAAGAAACATTTCATTTGCCTCAGTAGCCCCAAGACTTCTTGTATCATAAATACCCCAAAGGAATTTTTAAATTAAAAAACAAAAATTAAAGGTGGGGTGCCTGGGTGGCTCAGTCGGTTGAGCGTCTGATTTTGGCTCAGGTCATGATCTCACAGCTCGTGAGTTTGAGCCCCGCGCTGGGCTCTGGGCTGACAGCTCAGAGCTTGGAGCCGGATTCAGATTCTGTGTCTCCCTCTCTCTCTGCCCCTCTCTGCTCCTGCTCTGTTTCTCTGTCTCTCTCTTTCTCTAAAAAAAAAAATTAATAAACATTTAAAAAAATTAAAAAAATAAATTAAGGGTATGTCTAACTGGAAAGAAACATTTACCTGAAAGTTAATGAAGATTTCCATTTACTTCAGAATACTTTCATGGCCTTCCTGGTAAGAGCTCTGAGACTTCTCAGGTTCTTGACCATTGCTAGTATTCTCTACTCCCCCGAATGCTTGTTTTTCAGTTCTCCAAAGCTGGAGATCCTGGAGGTAACAAGCGGCAAGTCGAAGGTTGTGAGAAAGCACCCGGCCCAGAGCCCAACTACTGCTGCACCTTGCTCACCTGGACCTCAACCGAGGCTAAAGCCAGTGCTGCACCCCTATGCTTCCCCCGTGAGGGGCTGGAGCCCTGGGACATAAAAACTCCAACATGCACCCGAACTCAGCGATTTGTCATGCTTCTGTACCTCTGCTGATGCTTGCCCTCTGATGGGAACATCCTTCCCTGTCTTCTCTACTCATTCTTCAAAGCTCAGATGAAAAACCATCCCCTCCAGTGAGTCTACCCTCAAGTTGAAGGGTGACAAATTCAAAAGCTTTCAGGGACTAGGAAATGAGAGAAACAGGGCAGACTGGTGACCCGGGGCACACACGCCCCTTGTTAAGGGCCAGCCCCCAGTCAGCTTCTGCCAGCTGCTGCCACAAGGAAATCTGAGATCAAGAGAAAGACTAGCCTCTCCTTGCTGGGGCATGGGTGGGCTCCAAGCTGCAGACAGGGGCTTACTATTATCACTATCATTGTTATTGTCCTCACCATTCGGCACCTATCTCAGGTGGAATATGGTCTTGTGGATTGCCAGCTGACCACCTCTGAGCTGGGGCTTTTGCCCATGGAGTGAGTACAGGACCATCACACCACAGGTTATAGTCACTTCTGCATGTATCTGTCTTTTCCGTAGGACCCTGTCTCTGGGAAGACGCCACATCTCCAGGTCTGCTAATTTCGCTCTCCCAGTCCTCAGGGGCTCTACACTGACCCAAACCTGTTGGCACCAGGTATAGACATTCTGCCCCTGCCCTGGCAAGGGTCTCCCTGCTTACCCCCCATCAAGCCATCCTCCACATGGCAGCAATGTCTCCAAAACACAAATCAAATCTTGCCACTGCTCTGCTTAGAATCCTTCAAGGGCTCCCCCTCCACCTGCCATGTTTAAATGAATAACTATAGCTGATGCTTCAAAGGGAAAAAACAAGGGGCCAGGAAAGCCCACTGTGGGGGGGGGGGGGGCAGGGCCGGGGGTCATTTATGCGGGACAGCTGGGAAACGGTTCTCTGAGGAGGCAGAGTTTAAGCTGAAGCCTGACAGATGAGAAAGACCCAGGGGACAGGTGGAGGATGCAATATTCTACAAAGAGTTGTGTGAGCAAAGCCCCAGAGGCAAGAAAGAGCTAGAGGGTTCAAGATCTAAGAAGGCGATCTTAGGCACAGTGGCAGGAGGGGAGGCAGGGATAATAATTCTTGGGCCCCCAGGATGCTGGCGGGATGAAATGAACGTGCAAAGCCCTTGTCGCCCCACGGGGCATGTAGTTAGCACTCAATAAATAGTCGCTATTCTTAGGAAGATGGCAGTGATGATGTGAAGAAGGGTTTGTTTACTTCCTGCTGCAGAGAAGAAGGCTGCCCAGTTCATGAGGGAGAGCTAAAAGCCAGCATCAAGGGCTCCTTTATAATATGAAACGGTTCCATTTCCGTGAGCTTATGAGGATCCGGGACTTAACTCAAAAAAGCTTCTAAACTCATTACAAAAAAGAACTGCACTTTCCCTCAGAAAGGGGAAGAGCTGAGAAATTAAACAATGAGAAAGTTCCAAGGGGGCGGCCAAGCTTAACCTAGTTGTAACTGGCAGGGAACAGCCGCTCCTTGAAGTGGCAGAGGAAATTGTGCCCAACAGTCCGTGGATGGTCAAAGCTTTTGGGACCTCATCTGAGAGACAGGAGCCGGGAGTGGGTCTACTCTGGGTCCACATGAGAGAACACAATGCGGGGCCTAGTGTTCTCTCACGCAAACACCCGCCGATGCTGCCTTCCCCAATCGTGACACCACGCCGGCATCTTGCTGTGTGCAGGACGATGAGCGGTTGTTGCTCGTGGAAAATCAGTCCAGCAAGGCAGCATTTAATGTGCGCACTAAAGCGTTAGGGGGGAGGGGGCACTGCGGAGGGAAGGGGAGACACATGGAAGGAGAGGCAGGCCAGCCAGAGGGGCTTCTTGGAGGAGGACGCAAGAGTCACGTCTTTTTAAAGGCATGCACGGAGGCTGGCATCAGGAAAACAAAAGGAGATGCTAAAACCAGTCCGACAGAAACTCCAGCAGAGTAATACCCCCAAGGTACAAATAGGCAAGGAAGGGAAGGGGAAATCTGAATGGCCTGAACACATGAACGGATCGTCAACCTCTTCGGTGACCAGGCAAACGGGCATTACAACCACGAGGAGCTGACACTCTGTACACAGTGTGTTAGCAAAACATAAATCAGTTGTAAGTCTGATGATGCCGAGTGTCGCTGACATCGTGAAACATTGGGAATCTGATGCCCCTGGCTGGGAGCGAACAACTGGTACCATCCCGTTGGAGACCAACCTGCCCACAGCCAGGAAAGGTGAAGGTAGGCAGGTGCTGTGAGTATGCAGCCGCTTTCATCGGTGCGTACCCGGGAGAAACTGAACAGAAAACAACTGTGAACCGTCTAACTGCTCATCAAAGAGAGAAAAAATAAATACGACGGTGAATATTCATACAACAGAATGTCAGCAGCTAAAGTTCACGAATTAGAATGCTATGCATCTGAACGCATCAACCTCAAAAAGGGAGTACTGGTGAAAAAGACAAGGTATGTATTTTTCATACAGGAAGGATACACAGACACTAAGGACACACAACAACTCCACCGAACCATTCCCTGTGGCAGGGGGAGGGTTCCGAGAGGATTCAGCTAGATCTGTAATGTTTAACTCCTAAACACTAACTTTATTAAATGAGGATGACGATACGTGTGTGTGTTCATGATATTTGGCTATGCATTCTGGGACACGTTTGAAATACCCAGTGTATTTGAAAATACATTTTTAAAAGCTTAGAAGCAAATTGGAGAAAACGTGAACAGCGGTTAAATCTAGGTGGTGGGATATGGGTGCCTGTTACCTTATTCTTTGCATTTCCCCCCTCTTTCTTTAAGAAATCACCACTGTGTGACCCCTTCGGGAAACTCTTCAGCACTCTCTACTGATGTAGAGCGTAAGCGTCCCGTGATCCAGCAACTCCTTTCCCGTGTGTGGACCCACGGAAACCAGCACTTAACCACCACAAGAAGACATACACAGAGGTGTTAATTACAGCAGTATGCGTAACTGAGCCAAACTGGAAGCCACCCAACATCCATCAAAGGAGAGGATAAACTGTGATAAATCCGTACAATGGAAGTCTACACGGTAATGAAAAAACCCAGAACAATTGCTACCTGGAACAACACGGTTGAATGTCAACAGATGTAACGGTGACAGAAGCTAGACAAAAAGGAGTCCATGCCCTATGGTGCCATTTACATAAAGTCCTATAATGGGAAAAACCCACCTGTGGAATAGATAGGGGGATGGTGGCCACGCTGGCAGGGTGACAGAAGGAGGTTTGGAGTCCTGCCAATGATGTATTTCCCGGTGTCCGTGCTGTTCGTGCAGGTACGCTCATTTTGTGCAAATCTGTCATCTATACACGTTAAGACTGAAAGGATTTATAACTCAATTTTTAAAATAATTTTTAAAAAGAGGAGAAAGAAAACACATACCCCACCGTATCAAGGAGAAGAATGAAGAGGGGAGGAAGGAGAGCCAAGCCTGGTCAGGTCAGAGCACGAATTACAAGAGAATGGAAACCCAATTAGCGAGCCTCCGCTGAGACGTAGTTTTTTAAGCTAGCACTTGAGGGTTCAGGATGTGCTGGGTGGATCATCACAAGATCCCATGATGCAATACCTACAACCCACGTGACAGCCGAGACAGCTGCGTATCGTGGAGGCCGATGGCACGCGGAGGTCATACAGCCAGTGCGTACCAGAGGCCGCATCTGAAGTGAGGCCAGTGAGATGCCAAAGCCCAAACTCTTAACCCCTGTACCGTACGCCTTCTAAAAATGCAAATGGTCGAGGGAAAGGACGCAACTTCCTCCATACACGAGGCATTCCGGACTCTCACAGACCAATGGGGGCGACTTGAGAAACTAAACGTGTTTTTCTCCGTCTTGCTGAGGATGAACCAAGACTGTAATACACAGTCCCCAAATATTAATGGCAGTCCTGAGCTGGGAGGTAGCAATTATTCTCAATTATTCAAGAAGCGAGTAAGAGCTCACAAGTACTCTTCTACGTTGTGATTTTAATCAGCTGTCCAAAAATGTGAGGGAAAATAACAGATAGAACATGGGTTAAGTATATTCTGAAGGCCTTCAGAGCTAGGAGGAGGAGTAAGTAATGACCTACAAGTAATTTAACAGCCCCAGAAATATTTTGGACAACACTTCATGCCCAGTGGAGAATCAAGTGCCTTGTAATTCACGGCAGTTTCCAAACCAGTGGGTTCACCGCTGCTGCATCAGAGGCCTTGAGCTCGGCCTGAGATGGGCCAAGTCCAGGGAGGCGGCCCAGTCTGGCTGGTGACCTGGCAAGGCTGGACCCCAGATCCGTCACGGAGCTCTCATCTCTGTCACCAGGCGTGGACAATGCCAACATTCATGGTGCAGTGTTCATATCCAGCGGGCCGCTAAGGCCTGTGCATCCTTCATCCGAACGGTTACCAAAGACCTTGAAGTTAAGGGGAAGGAGGGAACAGGGGAGAAAGGGAACCAGTAACTGCACAACAATGGTCCGGCTCACCAGCTCTTACGTGGCTTGGGTTTTACGTTCATCAAACATGTTTCACTCAGCACCTACCACGGGCCATGCACTGCGTCAAATGCCTCAAGACTGAGACCCAACAGGCCAGGTGCTGTTCTAATTCCATGGGGCTGGTGGAGAGAGAGAAGGGTGCATCAGGCAGCCATGAGGGAGTCTGGGGAAGGAACCTGAGGTGGGGCAGCCAACACTCTGAGTCTGGGGAAGGCTTCCGGGATGGGGAGGCGCCTGCAAGGTCTGTGGCCCGAGATGACCGAAAAGGTCAGCTTGGATGTGACCTCTCCACGTGTTACACGCAGAAAACAGGCAGGATGCCAACAGAGCAGCAAATACACTCTAGTTGCCGGCTCTGGACTTTTGGTTTATCAACGGACCTTAATTTTTTTTATTGGATTTTAATTTGATGTTACAGAGAAGCACTCCCCAGGAACCCCCCCTTATTAAATACCTATGCATATTTGCATACGTATCCATATACACACTCCAAGCCTGAGGCTCCTCCGTGTCTCTCTCCCGAGACTGTTGCTCTGGCAAGATGGTTTTAGCAACTGCTCTCCTGGAAAATACCTTAAGAGGCTTTTGCTGTATTAAAGAGTAACACAAATGTGTGATGTATAATGAGCCCAATGTCATCCTTCTTCTCGCTTAATGCATTAAGTACCGGGACTGTTTACACAGCGGTTGGCAGAGTGTCAAATGAGAAACAAACTAGAGTTTATGGCTTCATTCAACCGGAGCTTCTTTTCTCCCCCCAGTTTGCATGGTCTTTGGGATGGGCGTGTGACTCAATTCCGATGGGGGCCACAGGACCCCGGGCAGGATGCTTACAGCCTGAGCCCAGCTTCCTCACCTCTAAGACCTCTCGCATGGGACTCGACAAGAAGGACACAGGGAAGGACTGAAGACACAGCCGCCACAGTGCACACGCCTGGCACGTGATGGCTGGTATTACTACACACAGAAACACAGGCTGTGAGGGTTCTGGAAGGACCACCTGTGTCAGGCTCACCCACTGCAAACTCTGCCATGAGGACGTGCTCCCGTGTCAGCTTCTTCGACCTCACCGCCAGCCTCTGCACCCCTTCAGCAACACGTACACAGCACTGACCCTGTGTGGACGCTGTTGTGAGTATTTTAGCAATTTTACCACCGTAAGTCCTTATGACAACACTAGAGAGAAGCGGTGTGTAGGCGAGAAACTGAGGCAGGGACAATCAAGTACCTCGCCCGATGCCATCCATCTAGTGAAGCAGTAGGAGCCTTTTCCTTTCTGTGTCTGATTGTCACAGTTGGCAAAGTCCTGTTGAATGAATAAATGGACAAATGGACGAACGACCATCCCTCCAGACGCTTCGGTTTGCGAGGAAAGCTTATACAAGCTTCTATCAACCATGAGGGCGGCAGTTTCTACTTGTACCAATGGCTCCTGAGTCAGACAGGGCGGGGGGGTGGGTGAGGGGGGTGGAGCCACAGAGGGAGAGGCAGATTTCCACATCGGCGGGGCTGAGGGAGTGACCTCCAGGAGTCAATGTCAATCTACATTCATCCACCCTCCACGGAGCTCTGTGGATCCCTGCGTGCCAGGGGCTCTGGAGACCATCTGCCTGGAGCCGCTTATCACCTTAAGTGGCCAGCTCAGCGAGATGGCCTTGGTTAAGTCACTTTACCTCCCCATGCGTAAATACCTATCCCTCAGGCAAGGAAAGAGAGCTGTGAGGTAGGCAGAAAAATGTCCCCCTACCCCCTGCCAAATTTCCCTGCCCCGATCACTGGCAATGTGCTATCTTACATGGCAAAGGGGTCTCTGCAGAGGGGACTAAGGTGATAAAAGAAGTCACAAATTCAGATGGGGAGATTATCCTGGGTTATGTGGGTATGCCCAATCTGATCACGCTCCTTCAAAGCAGAGAACCTTTCCTGACTGTAGTCAAAAATGTTACTACGCAAGGATGGGCACAGAGATGGGGCACCGAAGATGGAGGGAGACCCCAGGGATCTGGGAAGCCTCCAGAAGCTGGAAAAGGCGAGGAAAGAGACTCTCCTCTAGAGCCTTGAGAAAGAGACGCAACCCTTGCTGACACCGTGATTTCAACCCACTAATGCCCAATGTCTATTTTGGACCTCCTCAACTCGAAGGTACATACAATACATGTGTACTGTTTAAAGCCACTAGATTTGGGGTGACTTCTTACAGCAGCAATATGAAACTAATATGGGGCACAAAGAAGGAAAGAATACCCATGAATTGAGCCTGCTTTCCCACTGGTAAGCTCTGTCGCCAGGATCCTGCTGGCCCGGCGCAGAAGGCAGCCCTGCTCACCGCCCCCCTCCAGACCGCCCCAGGGGCCCTGGTTCCCCTAGTTCGCAGGACTCTTCTGCGAGGACCTATTTACTAGTCTTTCTCCCCACAAAGTCATGAACTTTGTGAGGGCAGAGACCTTGCTTTGGACAACGTTTGTCCCCCTCACACCTAGCATGACAGCCCTACACTCCAGAAGCTTTTCTAAATGGAAAATTCGACCACCTTCAACACTGTTCCAGGTACCCACTTGTTCCCACCGCTGAAAGTCCCTTCCGCTGGGCGCTGGACACCCCCAGAGCTGCATTTAAATCTGCGCCTCTCAGCTGCAAAGGGGCTTCCATGGCTCCGTGAGTGCCAGCTGGTTCCTCCAGCACACACTGGTCTATGTGTTTTTAATGAGGATCTTGACGCATAATTCGTCCAACAAGTTGAATTATCTGCGGCTCCGGGGAAAGCGATTTGCCCTGCCTTAATGCCAAATGAACTTTCAGAGACTGACTCCATTACCCTAAGAAGGAATGACAGCCTCTCAAATCTATTTCTTGCTGAGCAATAAGGCAGATGTGCAGTAGCATCATCAGAAATGAGTCTTTTTCCTTAACCCCTCATGCTGGCCGAGTCTCCCTAGACAGGGAGGCTTGACGGCCAACTCCCGTGGACCACTGGAGAGCCACCTTTCTGCTCTGCAAAAGCTTGCCGGCCTCTGGCCCATTCTGCAAAAGCACCTCCCCAGTCAACCCCAAAGCTATTATACCCAGTGGGGCAATTCAGTTTTTTAAAAAATTTGTGCCAAGACCCAGCAACTTGAAGAAGAAAATAACAGGGAAACTTTTCCATTTAATGTGTGTTCCCTTATTCCTTAATTCAGGCCATAAGTCTCTCTGGGGAGCAGAAGCTATTCTAGGAGCTGGCGAGAGAGCAGTGAACAGACCAAGGCCCTGTTGTCATGAGCTTCCATTCCAGTGCAGAGAGACAATACTACTCAAGGTCATAAATCAATCACTTAGAGTGATGGTACGTGCCAGGGGACAATTACAGCAGACTAATGGATTGGAGAGTGACTCAAGGGGCAGCACTGATGAGGGCAATCGGAAGGGAGTTCTAATGACGTGCAGGGTCTGTCCATGCAGAGGTGGGGGAGCCAATCCACGCAGAGGGAACAGCAGATGCCAAGGCCACAAGGTAAGAACAGCATCGAAGTCTGAGGAGGGCAGTGTGGCTGGGTATAGAAGGGAGGACGGGGCATGAGATAAGGTACGGGAGGAGGTGGGGGACAGGTCAGGAGACATCTCGAAGGCCATAAGGAGTCCTGAATTTAACTGCCAAAGGTGCTACTGGGAGGGGGGGTTTACGCAACAATGACATCATCTGGTTTGATGTCATACAAACCTCACTGTGGCTCAGCATGGGGGATGCATGGGAGCAGGCAAGAGTGGAAAAGTGCAACCACTGCAAATGCCCGCACCAGAGAGGACCGGGCTTGGGTGAGGGTAACTGAAGCAGGGGTGGAGGGACGCACCTCAACTGGGACTCTGTGGAAGGAGACCCACAGGACCTGGCATGCCCATCTTAGGCTGGTGGGGCCATCCTCTCCTCTTATCCCCACCCTGCTCAGAAATGTGGCTCGAGACAAGTGCCCCCCCACCTTGTAGGGGTCACGAGAGCTGATGGTAAAAACTCGAATTCTCCTGGGCACATGGGAGGACTGGACTCCTTCTCCCCGTTGGCATTGCACATGGCTGATTAAGTGGCTTCGGCCAATGAAAAAGGAGTGGAATTGACATGTATCACGTCTGGGCAGAAGCTCTAATAGCCAGTGTATGATTTTCCCTTGTCCTTAGCTTCCTGATGTCATGATGGGCAGAGCTCCCAGCCAACCCACGATGGGCATAAAACACGAGCCAAAAACAAATCCTGGTTGGCTCAGGCTGCCAAGACTACAAAGTCGTTACTTCAGCCTAATCCAGACTATCTCACAATGGATACAAGCCCCATGCCTGTGCTATTTCAGATTTAATGAGTAACGTTAACACACAACTACTGCGGCTCGTTTGACTCAGCTACGAAGAAATGAACAGCAAGCGGTGGACTGATGTTCAGGAAACTACCTCAACACAACTCAAGTTTGATGTGATACCTAAAGGCATGGGCGGCTCTAGTGAGTGCTGTGGGTATTTATGATTGAACACATGCATGGCATACTAAGGCAAAAGAAATTCTGTGCTAAAGACAAATCCTGCATCCATGAACTACACAATGGGCTGTTTCACCAATTAAGAAAAGTTCAAACTGGGGCGCCTGGGTGGCTCAGGAGGTTAAGTGTCCAATTCTTCATCTCGGCTCGGGTCATGATCTCACGGTTCATGACTTTGAGCCCCAAGCTGGGCTCTGTGCTGGGGGCGTGGAGCCTGCTTGGGATTCTCTCTCTCCTTTTCCTTCTGCCCTCTCCTGCCTTCTCTCTCTCAAAAAATAAATACACATAAAAAAAAAGTTCAAACTTGGGGTCAGATCACATTTTGATTCTGTAAGTGGCAATCGACAATGGTGGCACCATTGGGAAAATACCTAGAAATTCAGGCTAGGAAGATATTCCTATGACGAATCTGAAAAAACTATAGTTAGTTTTTCCTGTTCCGGCCCATGGATCCCAGATTGAATCACTTAATGGGTCCAAGACTTAACAGCAGCAACCTACTTGTAACTCAATCCACACAAAGAAGTCATGCCTGAGTACCTTAATGGTACAAGAGGCAAGGGAGACCTTCTTGAAGTGACCTGGTCAAGGGAAAGCTTCTGAGGTGGCTGACTTCTCTGGACCAATTTAGAAAGAAAACTCACCCTCAGGGTATCAAGGCAGGTATCTTGAGCCTGTAGGTCCTGGTGAGGCGAGTGCAGGCTTTGTCTCTTAACAGGATTCATCAGTAGCTTTTGTCGGATGTTGAAGTCCTGCCTGCTAACTCAATCTACTCCTGACAATCAGATAAACCCTCAGCTCTGTCCTGGAGAGCAGCCAAAGTGTACTTCAGGGAAGTGGGTAAGTCTTAGTGAGCCAAATGTGCAGGGAGAGAGAGAATCAGAAGCCAACCGGCCAACTCTAAAGCAAAGGGCCACACAGACTGGACAAGAGGCAGAGGCCCTGTGACTGCAGGCAAGCTGTCAGGCCCACCCCTGAACATGGGAAGCAGGACCAAAAATGTAGTGAAGAACCAGGCCAGGCCCACCAGCATGGTATCTTTAATTCCCAAGTTCCTTTATTTGCAAATAGGGTCGCACTAGGGTCGGGGGTGGAGGGTGGACAGAGCCCTACTCACACAGATTTCACAGGGCAAAAGCCCACAGCTGCTGAGTCAGTTCCAGGATTGACAAGAATGGGACAGCGTGAAGCTAGGCTGGGGACGTCGCACGCAGAGGGGAAAGTCGCTGCATCCCTGTCCCTGGGAGGGTGGTGTTGGTAAGTTTCTTAGGTCTGAAGTAAGTTTTGCATCACTATTAGGCTTGCCTGGAGATCCAGAGTGGGAGGGGTCACTTTGCTCTGCAGAGAAAGCCTGTGGCACCCAAAGATGCCTAATCCCAGAACCTGAGAGTATAAAATACTCTGTTTATTGAGCAAAAGGGACTTTGCAGATGTGATTAAGTTAAGGATCCTGAGACTGATTATGGTGGCTATCTGGGTGGACCCAGTGTCATCTCGAGGGTCCTATAAGAGGGAGAGGAGTCAGAAAAGATACTATGTGAGGTACTACACAGCGATACTATATGACAGAAAATGAGGTCAGCATTGCAAGGTTGCTGGCTTCGAAGACACAGGAGGCCTTGAGCTGAGGAATGCGGACAGGCTCCAGAAGCTAAAAAAGGAAAGGACTCTCCTCTGGAGCCTCCAGAAACAACCAGCTCCACTGACTCCTTGATTTTAGCCCCAGGAGATGGATTCTGGACCTAACCTCCAGAAGTGTAAGAAAATACATCTGTGTTTTTTAGACCCCTAAACAGGGGCCACGTTCGTACGGCAGCCACGGGAGGCAAAAAGAATGCAACACATCTCGCCACCTGAACGTCTCTAGTTCAGCCTCGTCCTAATTTCCCTTAGTGAGACACAGACAGGCCGAGCTCCCCGAGGGTCATGGAGTGGCTGCTATAGCAGAAGGCTTCCTGCAAATGACACTATCTTATCACGATAATAAGCTGCTTACACAGAATTCTGTTTTATGACATTCTCAGGCATTCTGGATGGGTCCCAAGATTTGTATGAGCCTGCAAGTCATTAGATTAAACCAGTATATAATTTTTCCCCCTTTTCATAAGAATTATTGTCCTCCTTGCTCTGCATAAGTGTAGAATTTCTAAGCCTTCTGTTTTTATGGGCTCAACTTCACTTATCTTCAGGAAAATAACGGAATGGCACATTTATTCTAGGCCTCAGATAAACTTGCTTTATAACTGTTTAAATTAAGATCTAACAGACCCTGACATGATAGGATTTCTAATCTAAAAGGAGAGAAATCCATGAACACGTAAACATCATAGACAGTAACAGTATTCCCAGCAGAATTCGCAAGTGTTCATAGTGGTTATCGAAACTTTTGCTCTGGTTTTCTGGGAGACAAACATCCAAGGAAAACTCTAGCAAGGTGGCCCTTCAAGAGAGAAACTAGGAAATTCGTCACACACAGGATCTGCCACACGACTCTGTCAGTGCGACAGCATCGTGGTTCTTAACGCTTGCTGAGGCATCACCACCACACAGCTCTAAACCCAGATTTCTGGGCCCCAAGCCCAGAGCTGGTATTTCAGTAGGTCTGGGGTGGGGCCTGGGAGTTGGTGTTTCTTTTTTTTTTTTTTTTTAATGTTTATTTATTTTTGAGAGCAAGTGAGCAAACCAAGGGCAGACAAGGGGAGGAGAGGGGAGGGGAGGGAGGGAGGGAGGGAGGGAGGGAGAGAGAGAGAGAGACAGAGAGGAGAAAGAATCCCAAGGAGGCTCTGTGCGGTTAGTGCAGAGCCCAAAGCGGGGCTTGACCCTACAAACCTCGAGATCCTGAGCCAAAATCAAGAGTTGGACTCTTAACCAAATGAGCCAGGCACCGGAAGGAATCGGTATTTCTAACGAGTTGCCGGGTGATGCTGATGGTCAGGGGCCACTCTCTGAGAACCACGGTAGGAGAGGGGTGCCTCGTGCAAGGCCCAGTTTCTCACCTGTCCTCATGAGGGTCATGATCTTACCTCCTCTGGCTCAACTGTCCCTGCCCAGCTCGTCACTATCCTGCGATTGCACAAGTGTCCCCGTCCCCTATCAGACACGAAGCCAGGCGTTCTCCAGCGCGGCTGCGTACTGCAGCCCTCCGCGCCCCTGCCTCACTTCACCGGGAGTGAGGGACTAAGGTCTTAGGAGCATTTAAAGGTACTCATGGGATTCCGAGTGTGGCCCAGACGGAGGAGTGCCGCTCTAAGCAAATGTGAAGGACGACAAAATGACACCAGTGGCCGAAGCGGGCGACACGAGGTCCCCCGACAAGGCCCGGGCCCGTCTTCCCCGCAATATGTGATGGTGCTTGGGAGACACTTCCGCACCAACGAGCACTCATCGGCTGGCAGGCCGTGGAGGGCTAGCACCTTCTTTCTCCAGGGTGCCTGGATGAACCCCCAGAAACACATGACGTCATTAAATCACTAACCTTCATAAGGAAAACAACCCTATACTGACACAAGTATTTGGGAAGTAACCCCACCCACATTCATGAGTCCAAATAACTAACCTGACAACTACGGATAAAAGCCAGAAAACATCTTTTTGGTCAAGAACAGGCATCAGAAAACAGACCCATCAGCTAAATCGAGCTGCCACCTTATGAATCAAGTTTTATTGGCACTCGGCCACACCCATCCAGGTCAGAACAGCCTGTGGCTGCTTTCACACTCCAGTGGCACAGCTGAGTATTTTCAGCTAAGGGAGTATGGTCTGCAAAGCCAAAAACAATTCCTCTCTGGCCCTTTAGTGGAACATGCTTGCTGACCCCCGTCCTAGAGAAATAAGAGGGCGTGCACAAACAAAACATGACGCGCTGTGGAATTAAAGGTGTTTTCTCTGTCCCTGTTTCTTCTTCTATGTGCCAACCTCCGAGACCTCTGTCTAGAGGGGCACGTGCGTGTAGATCAGGCACTAGGGTGATCACCGGGGTGATCAGGCACCGGGGTGTCCCCGGTTCCCCGTGGCGACAGTACCTTGTTTCCAATGGCCTTCTTGGGTGGGAAACTGTAGCCCCTCACTTGAGGGTACTTGTTCTGTAACTTGTGGTGCAAACCCCTGAACTCTGTGTACCGCCGATACACGTTCCACTCATCGTCTTTTATCCGGATGTAGACCTGCGGAGAAAGGCACACAGAAGGAAAATGTCAACCTCTGTTAAAGCTCTCATTACAAAGGGGTGGGGTTTCGGGGATGCTCCACCCATGAAAGCCAGCTCTGCGAGAAGCAGGGGCCACGGCCGTCCCTCAGGCCACTGGACGCCCAGAGCCTGGCAGAGGAGGGCCTCAGTGGTACCACGTCAACAAAGGGGTCCACAAAAGAACAAAGCAGGCAGGTGACGGGAACAACATGCCGTGTACCAGTTCCCAGTATCAGCAGAGGTGAACAGTCCAGCTGATCTCTGAGATGGTCACATGCATGCTGTGGCGGTGACTGCTGCTGAGAATCCAACTCCCCCCAGGCGACACATGTCATCATCTATGAGGTGGAACTGACTAACAGCACCTCCTCCCAAGGAGCATTCGGACACACAGGCAGGGCAGCTATGCCTGGGATGGCGTAGACCCCCACAAAGAGGAGGGGGAAGCCAATCTGGGGTGGGAGGGAGGGAGGGGTCAGAGGTGACATCAACCCAACTGGACGGAAGGTCACGTCCAGAGGGGACAGGCACACAGGGAACGTAAAACTTCTTTATTTTCAATCAAGATGGGACTCTCAAGAGAACATTCTGGGGGGGGTACACAATGTAAGGGCTGTTTCTTCAGCTTTTGATAGACCGTAACACCTTCCAGGGACACACACTAACCACATCTCGAGGGAAAACTGAAGTGGGAGAGGGAACGATGCATTTAAAAATATTACACAAGAACAGCCCAGAGAGCAAAGTTCCCAATGATAAACAGCTACTGTGACCGGTCATCAGCGAACGTCAATACACATATCAAAAACCTCTCATGTAACAATAAACACAGGTATCCCTCACGTGAGCGACAGATTCCACCTCTACGTGGAAACCACCCAGTATTCCTAAATCAGACATGATACATAGGAACTTTGGTTAAGACAACCATCGAGGCCTCTTGTAATCCTCTTGTGAACAAGACGGACGAACGATTTAAACCAAAGAACTTCAACTAATGGACCCAAGTTTCCAGCACAATCAGATAGAGAAACGGAGGTCTATCAAATTCATTAGAAGCCCCCAAACTACGAGAGGCAGTAAATACACTGGGTGGCAAACAAGGTGGTCTCAACTGGCCTGAGGGATGAGTCTAATCCAATGTGCTGAAATTCAAAAAGATCAATGTCGGGTTGTACGCTAAAACTCCAAAAACCATCACCATAAGTAAAAGGGAAATAGGGCACAGGAGTGGCCTATGGGACAAAGACTTACAGGTTTCAGTAAATATGAGCTAAGCAAATAATGTGGGAGGGCCACCAAAAAATCCTATGTAATCTTTAGGCCTTGTTAAAAAAGCTGTATGCTAACTTCTGGGATAAGCGACTTGAGAGTCTTGCTCTGTCCTAAGTCGACCACAGCAACTTAGTTAGGTTTTGGCTGCCACCTATTAAAAGATGAACTATGTTCAGAAAGGCCCAGGTCACTTGCTACAAGGGCTGTCCGTGGGCTGGGAGCATCGGCATCACGTGGGCGATGTCAGGAATGGAGCGTCTCAGGCTCCACCCCAGATGTACTGCTCGGAACTAGAACCCAGGCGGATCACACCACACACTGACTCTGAGAAGCACGGGCCCCAGGAGAGGATCTGCAGCCACATTATAAGAAGACAGGCAGTGGAGGGCGACAACCCAAGCCTCAGGGTGGAGGGGGCAGAGGTCTCAAAATTCCTGGAAAGGCTGTACGGAGAAAGAGGAAACCCAGGATGACGTGCTCTGGATGCTCACAACTGTGAGCAAGTACCACCTGGAGGAAGACAGATTCCATAGGGACAAAAAGCTGCCGAGAGGAAAGGCTTCTTGGGACTGAAGGTCCCCGCAGTGGTATGATGGTTACCCCGATTAGCCAAGTGTTTGATTTGCAGAAGTAAAGTATACATGAGACCCAAAAGTGTCTGGAAGGGCCTGGCTAGTTGGGGGAGAAAAGGGACTTCAGGCTCTCCCAGTCTCTATAAGCGGAGACATGATGAATCCGCAAATAAACCCAGCAGAGCTCAGGGGAATTTCACACAGCACATTTAGGGCATTTGCTGGGTCCCCTCAGGTCCCAGCAAGTGCTAGTTGCCCACCCAGCATCCATTTCCCCTCACCATTTGGGGGGATGGCAATGTGTTCAGGGAGACTTAACTACATTTTTCTGTCTGCCTCACAGGTAAGAGTAGCTCATGAGATGTAAGCAAAAATCACTGGGGCTTCTAAGAAAGTCCTTAGGAGAGATCTGCCTCAGCCTAAGGTGCCTTTTTACCTTTCTCCCTCTCTTTTTCTTTCTTTCCTACAGATGTGATGACTGGAGCTCCAGGAGTCATTTTACGATCACGAGATCATCTTGATGATGGTAGAAGACAGAAGGGATTGTGGGGTCTCTGATGACACTATGGAGCCACGACGCCAATTACTAGACTATCTACTCGATTTTTTTTTTTTTTAACAAAAGAGAAATATTCACCTTGAATTTACTCAAGCTTAATGTTTTGCAGGTCTTTGTCCTGGTGGCTGAATGCAGTTCCAATCTGCCACATCTCAAATGGACTGTATCTGCTTGCATATTGTTACACAAATGCAGGTATCCCCTAGAGAGCGTCAAGTTCAGCTACTTGCCTGATCATCATGCACAAGGTTAATTACCTAGAGCAGGAGAGGCAAACTATGGCCCATGAGCCAAATCCAGCCACATCCATTTGTTTACCTATTGTTTATGGCTGCTTTTGAAACACAATGGCAGAACGGAATGGTTCCAACAAAGACCATATGGCCTGCAAAGCTGAAAATACTTATTTACAAAAACACTTTACAAAAAACACTTTGTCCTCCCTCTGATCTAGATACTCAGCACTCATTGTTGTTATTTTTCCACTGACATAGCCAAGATCTGGTGTGGAAAGGGGCAGGGCTTTCCAAATATTACCAGCCCCTGGGTGGGATGTATTACCCATCTGGGACCCAGGAATCTGTAGTGTTCCAAAGCTTCCCTAGTGATTCTGATGTGTAGATGGTCTGAATGCTTGTGTCCCCCCAGAAGTCACATGTTGAGATGCTAACCCCTGATGTGGTGGTGTCAGGAGGTGGGGGCCTTTTCGAGGTGATTAGGTCATGAGGGTAGAACCCTCAAAAACAGGATCAGTGCCCTAAAAAAAGAGATCCCCCAACAGAGATCCCTCACCCCTCCTGCCATGGGAGAAGATGCTATCTATGATCCAGAGAGTGGGTTCTCACCAGACACCAAACCTACTTAATGCCTGGACCTTGGACTCCCCAGCATCCAGACCATGAGGAATAAAGGTTGTCTAAGGCCCTCAAGTCTACAGTAGACTGAATGGACTAAGGCAGCAGGCAACTTGGGTAACCCCTGAGGTCAAGCACAGACTTAGGTATCAGGCAAAACATGTCTCCTCTCTATGGGTCTCCCCATCTATAAAATGGAATTTACCAACAGCACCTCCTCCCAGGAGTGTGGGGAATACTTGGACACACAAGCAGTGCAGCTATGCCCGGGATCGCGTCGACCCCCACACAGAAGAGGTGGAAACCAATCTGGGGCAGGAAGGAGAGGCCAGAGTTGACATCAGCTCAGCTGGATGGATGGTCACGTCCAGATGGGATAGGCACCACAGGGGCATAAAATTTATTTGCATCAGAATGGGACTCTCAAGAGGACATTCTGGGGGTACACAATGTAAGGGCTGTTTCTTCAGCTTTTTACGGGCCTTAACACCTTCCAGAAACACAGCAACTACACTGGAAGGGAAAACAGTAGGAGAGAGACTGACGCATTTTAAAAAATTACACGAGCTAAGAAGAGCCTAGAGTAAAATCTCCAGTGACAAACAGCTAGTATCATTTGCAAGCAGTCAACATCAACGCACATCTTGAAAACCTCTAACGTAATGATGAAAACAGGCATCTGTAGCCTGAAGGACAAAGCATGACTCTATGTTTTTCGGAACACGTTCAAGAGCCAACTGCTTCATACCATGGAAATGTTGAGTCCCTCCCGTTTCTCTGATGGCCCCTTCTTGGCCTTCCACACGGATGCCTCCTCTTCTGCCCATGCCACAGGTGGAGATTTTCGCTCACCACCCTCTCTCCCCTACACGAGCACCCAACTCTCTGGTTTGCACATTTCACGTTAGGTCAAATCTGCGTCTCTAGTTTGGACTTCTGCTATCAATTCCAGGCCCAGACGTGGTCAAACTCATCATGTCTACATCTGATCCCCCAAACTGCACTGGAGATCCGCTCCTCCCTCTTCCTGGGATCTCGCTCTCTCAGCGAATGGACCACTCGGCTGCCTGAGTTAGAAACCTGGGCATCACCTTTGACCACTTCTGTTCTTTCACCCACATGTTCAAGTACTGAACAACAAGGCCTGCTGACCCACCCTGGAGTTGTCCCTTCCTCTGCCTGGGCCACTGTGAGAGGCTGCTAAATGGTCTTCTGGACCTGCATTTTCCCCTACGCGATTCGTTTTCATCTCGTTGTTCACACTCCTTCAGCGACTGTCCATGAGGGATGTCTGCGAGCCAAAGACAGGTCCAGAGCAGGTACGGCGGGCGGCCTCTCTGGGCTTACACGGCTCCTGCTTAACCGCACTGTCCTCCTTCAAGCTCCACCACAGGCTGTGGCAAAGCAGGATGGTGCCAGTTTGCCTGCATTCTTTAAAACGTTAAAAAAATGTTCGGATTAAAGGAAATGCCCTGACCTTCCAACCTTCCCTTGGTTGTATCTCCTGCCAGGGTGACAGGAGGCATTCAACAAAAAACCCATGAATGTCTCTGTGCCCTGCTTCCTCCCTGAGCAATGAAGATGGTAACATTACCACCCTTGCTGGGTCTTAGGAGATTTAAATATGTTCACACACGTAATAGGCTTAGAACAGAACCTGATACACAGAAGGTGCCAGGTGAGTGTTCGATAGACAAACAAAAATGTAAACTTATTGGTGAGGTCGCCACCAGGAAATGACAGAGATCTGGATTTTGGAAGTCTCTGACCTTGCAATCAGCTTTAACATGAATACCCCCCTTGTAGTCCGACTGACGGAGACGGGGCTGCAGTGAGACATCAGCTAATCTGAGCCTGGCCCAGAAACTACAGCGGCCTCCCAGAAGTTCCGTACCTCCTCCCCCCAACCCGAAAATGGTTCCTTTCCGGGTCTCGGTTTACTCATCTGAGAAGCGGGTATCATCATCATAATAAAAAGATGCCTAAAAGCAAGCATAACAGCGCCTGCCGTCCACAAGTGTTAACTACAGCTGCTGTCATTGTCGGCGTCATCACCATCAAAAGCATGACATTCTGCAAACTTTAAGAAGCGCTGCTGTTGAAGTCAACACCTGTCTTGGCTTTATGCTCTCTACTGTAAGGGTTTTGCTCAGCAAATAACTGCGTAGATTACCACTAAGTCTTAGACCTAGGGCTTAGAACAGAGTATTCTGTGGGTCACTGAAAATTTTAAATAGAAACACAAATCAGAGTGCTCCTGACCTAAAGAGCTCCACAAATACACAATGCAAAACCTATTTCCTGGAAGTACCAGTGAGACCACATGTGGCCCCTCCTAGCCATCGTGTGCGCTCCTGGAGCATCCCTCCTTCTTCTGGGCCTTGTTTCCCAGTGCGCAAAGTGCGGGGGTGGGACCAGATGGTCCCTTTACTTTACAGTCCTCCAGTTCCTACCCTCTGAGTCCTCAGGTGATTTACAAACTCCATGTACTTCGACGGGCCTCTCCCCAGCCACATCCCACAGCCACCTCACGCTGGGGACCAAGGGCTTCCGAGAACCAGGCAGGGGGCCTGACCTGAGCTTGACTTAGGACGATCTCATACTCAAGGGAAAGGCCAATGCCCAACTATCCTTGGAGCCTCTTTCTTCAAAGCTCAGTTGTCTCAGACTCACTGCACCAAGCCCAGAGTGTGCTGCCTGTGAACACTGGGCACCGAGAACAGACAATCACCAGAGAACCACCTGCAGAGGGGGTTCTAGATGCTTCTGTCAAGACTGGTGACTGTCCTCACCTCTGCCTCTGCCAGCATTAGGCAAAGGTGAAAAATGGCCAATGGGTACTTTCAGCACCACCTTTATTATCTGGAGACCACAAGGTAGCGAGGGGAGAGGAGACGATCACCCACTCTCAGATTCTGCTGTCTGGACGCTGGTCAAATCCTAACCTCCTCGGTTGGCAGGCAAAGTTAGGAAGCTCCAGGAGAAAGTGAGCGAGAGTGGAGCTGCCCACCGCCAGACCCAAGAGAGCAAACTATTTTTCAGAGCTCCAATAAAACATAATTATCTTCAACACTCCCGCTTGGCTTGCCATTTACGAAGCACCTACTGTGTGGCAGGTACGATGCCGGGCACTCCCTCCGCCTCACCTGCTGTCCTCATCTCAATCTGCAAGGCAGAAGGTGCGACCGTGCCGCCTTCTACAGATAGGGTCATGGACTCCGAGGCGGATGTCACTTGCCCTGGGAGATGGGGAGATAGAGGATCTGGACTGGGTCTGCCTGATGCTAAGGCCTGGCATCTTCTATTGTAGCACGTTGCTGCGGTACTCAAGGCCCCTGAAGAGCCAAGAACCCCAAGCCAGTAGTGCTGGTAGCTGGGAAGAGCAGCTGGCAACGAAGGTCCCTGCTCGATACCTCTGGGGCCCAAATGCCCCTTCTGGGGGCAGATCACACGTCCTCAACAGCAATGCTCTCAGCATCCACAACTGGGAAACTTTCTCTGTAAATTAAGTTGTCCTCGAATTACACTTAACCAAATTGTGCATTTATTTCACTGAAGAATTAAAAGCGCTCATGTCCAAAATCATTGGGATTTTAATTTTTATTTTAAGGGCTCCCCGCTCCGAATTAAGTTTGATAAGTCTCAATTCCTTCTGCTTGAGCTGTAAAGATAATTCCTTGGAGGAATAACAAGAACTGACCTCTTCCAGCAAAAGCAAGTTCCCTTTTAAAACAAGCAATAAAAAGCTACTTCAAGTCCAATCTCCTCCACTCAGCAGAAGCCAATAAAATAGGAGGGTAATATCTGTGATCAGGAATCAGGGCAAATGGTCTCTTCTCTGTTTTAAGAGGAAGTTTGAATCTTGAGGTTTCTCTTCCAGTGGGAAGAATGACCCTAGCGATGCCTGTAATAATGGGGGGTAAGGAGAGGTGGGGCGGGGGGAACCGCAGTCCCTCAATGAATTGAATCCAAAAAAAACGCCTGTGTACACAGGGCCTCCTGAAACACTTTTTCTTTAGCTTAGCAACATGTGATGGAGCAGTGCTCTCTGCCCGCTCTGTGCCCCTCTCAGCAGTCAATGCCATTTGGCTTCTCTGCTGGGCACCCCGCACCCTTCACCCTCTGGTTTCTTCACCTAGTTTTAAACTTCGTCTAAATGGACTCATACAGAGTGTATTCCTTTGTGTCTGGTTCCTTTCGTTCCAGACTGTGTTGGGGGGATACCTCCCTGCTATGGTGCATGGCACCCTTGTGTTCTCGTTCGTTGCCATCGAGGACGTTCCGCTGTAGGAACACACCCCGGTTTGTTGACCTGCTCTGCTGGAATGGGCATTCGAGTCGATCCCAGGGAGGCTGTTGTAGGTGAGGCAGTTACGGGCATTCACGCGCCTGGCTTCTACACTCATGTCTCGTGGGATCATAGGTCTCAATGTGAAAGGTAAAATTGTAAAACTATGGGGAGAGGACATACGAGAGTACCTTTATGACCTTCAGGGTAGGAGAGGTTTCTTACACAGAGCCCCCACAAAGGCATGAAGAACCTTCTGGGTACTGGAAATGGCCTGTATCTCCGTGCAGTAGTTACAAAGATATGTAGAGAAGTTAAGATTAACTCAACGATACACTTATGGCGTGTGCACCTGATTTTATAGTAAACCTGAATTTAAAACCAAAGCTTCCCCCCCCCCCAAAAGCCAGGTCTTCAGTATTCTCAGGAGACTGAGTTTTTACCCTAGTTTGTGTTCTCAGCAGGTTGTGAAGAGACTGTAGGAGGCGGGTGTCCACGAGGACCTGACATGCAACCAGATGTCAGAGTCGGGAGATGGGGTCCCGGGACCAGATCCAGGCCTAAGGCAGATGTGGGTTTGAATTCCAGCCCCACCTCTTGCTAGCCAGGTGACCCTGGGTAAGTTAACTCACCTCTTCAAGCCTCGATTATACATGGAGGGTCATATACACACACACATACATGCACACATACGTACACAGACATGTATACATATACATATATACACACACGTATGTATAATGTATACATATTTATTACAGTATATATAAAGGAGGAATAGGGAAGAGGGAGAATGAAGATTTAAAAACTTTTCAGGAGACTGAAGTTCCAGGTCTACTTTAAGGGTCTGCCAAGCAGAGGCCCTGTTGGGTCTTAGCCACACCTGAGGCCTCCTCTGCTAGAGGCAGAATGACAAGCAAAGGGCATGGGCTGGGCAAGGAGAGGGGCCTGGGTTCAAAATCCAGCTGTTCCCTTTGCTAGCTGTGACCACGAAGGTGATACTCCACCTCAAGACTCAGCTTCTCCATCTGTAAAATGGGGACAATAGCAATTGTGTTGGGGCGTTGTGAGATGCTGTGCCTGGCCTGTGCCTGGCAGGCAGTAAGCAGTGGCAGCTGTTAATACTCTAACACCGTCACCTCCGTCGTCATTTGCCTTTGTGTACATGAACTTCCCTATTACAGAATTAGGGGTAATTATAGGATGTGCAATCACAAAATTACAGCAGGTAATTACCATGCCTAATTAATTGTCAAATGCTAGGCAGGCGAGGAAACATAAACATAATGCACAGTCTGTGGGTTGGGCAGTTAAGCCTTCCCTGTGCTTCCAAAAACCTGTCAACAGAAACAGGAGAGTTCAGTGCGTGACCTTCTTGGGTGGGTTTTCGAGTATTGAAACAAAACCTGGGATGTGTTCTTGGGGCCTCTGACTCAGAATGAGCTCAGCATACCTCTCTGCTGGCTGCAGGCTGGCCTGGCAGTTATATAGCCCCTGCCACACCAGCACCAAGGATTCTGGACGAGAGTGCTATTTTAGGAGGAGGACCTCACAGGAGATACTTGATGGTTACAGCAAGGGTCAGACCCCACAGAGAAACTGCTGATGGGAAGGCAGCAAGACCTCGGACATGAACGCTCACTGACACCGACACACGGCTGGTTTTGCAAACAGAACGCCAGGTGGCCCGGCTTTCTTCGCAGCCTAAGTCAAATGCATGCCTCTCCATTTCAAACTACAGGCCACTTTTCAGTTATCCAAACTCCCCCACCAGGGCACCAAACACTTCTTTATGCATGTCGTGATACTCCATGGCATTCACGGTGAGAACTCCTCGGACTTCTACGAAATGAAGTGTAACATTTAGTGGCCCCTGTCATGTGACAGGTATCTTCCCTACAATTTTCACCACAGCCCTCCAATTTTATATGCCCTCAAACAGAGACTCGGAACAACCCAGAAACATGCCCCATATGACCCAGGGAGGGAGGAGCAGAACAGGTGCTTAAACTGAGGTTACACCCAAGAGCGATGCCGTCTGTAACTGAAAGGAAAGAAAAGTTATGAACTCCCAGTTCCGATGCCCTTTCTGCACATGGCTGAACGCAAAGACAGTCCGATGACATCAGGATGACAACGACTCTTCTAAAAATGCCTTTAGGTTCCTAATTCATCTTGCTTCCTTAATATCCAACGAATGATTTGTGTTTTGGTTGGTGGCCTGTGTTAATGTGTCCTAACAAAACTTCCCGTTTAATGAAATGGCTTCATGTGTTATTAACTCTAAGTGTCCTCGTTGCTAGAACAAAATGCCTGAATTGCCGTATGACCACACTGATGGAGCGATATTACAGCAGCCCAATGCCAAGAATAGGATGAATACCTTCGCTGGAGAAACATGACTTTTCAGTTCACTGGCTTATGGAAATGCGGCAGGCTAGCAAAGCAGGAAATGCATTATTTACTAAGAATTGCCAGCACAACCCCGGCACATCTTTTAAAGGAGGAGAGAGAATGGATGCTTCCGAAGGAGAATGGACGCAGCCTAGTCTCGTCTCTACCTGGAACAGTGACCCCACGATCACGGGCACTGGCTGACCTGTGGACGGCTTCTTTTCGCGGAGAGGATCGTGGCGCACCGGGGATGCCAACTGCACTCGGGCCCAGGCTCTGCCATCTTGGACACTGGACAGTGGTCTCGGTACTTCCGCCAAAGACCAGCCTGCCCACTGGACTGCACCCAAGTGGCTTCTGCGCTGAGGAGAACTGGACCCAGGGTTCAGGGCATTCGCTCTTCCTTTGAGACCCTGTCTCCCCAAGACCAAGGGATGCTAATGAAAAAGGTGGGGACTCTGGATCCCTTGACTCTTGAGTTCATGACCCACCCCTCACACCGCGGCTCAAAATTAAAACCTGGCACTAGATACAATCATGGGCGAGACCACTTCCACTGACGGCCAGATGCAGAGGGGCTCTCACAGGGGACTGGTGGGCCCAGGCTCCACTCCCTGCCACACCTGCTAAGTGAATGCCCTTCCGGTCCCCTCAGAGCCCACCGAGGACCCTCCGTCAGAGACAAGGGAGAAGCTGCCAGTACTGTGGATTCCTAGCCCGCTGGCCCTGGGCTCCAGGCAGAGCCCTGCCCCGGGGCGGGGGGAGAAGCTGGCCCTTTCAAGAAAGTCAGACGCCAGAGGCGAGGCAGGGAGACAGACTTGAGACACTCCTGAACACCGGCCTGGACTTGAGGAGAGCGACGCCTAGCAGCAGGAACTCAGAGATCTCCCCAAGCTGTATTTCTTGGCACGATCCCTACACTGTTGGCACAGTTTTAATCAAAGTTCTGGCCTGGTCTTGCTTCTTGGCCTGGAAGGAGCATAAGGAACAGCCACAGAGGCCATATTTGGGTTGGAACAGCAGAGACGAGATAGCACGGTAATCCCTCCCCCGCCCCAAGCCGGAGGGGCAGCGATCACGGGTGGGCAGCTGGGCCCAGGGGCCTGGCCGCCTCACGATGGTCACCTTCAGCATGGCCGCAAGATCGGGGGCCACAGAGAAAATCACAAGGAGCGAGTCCCTAAGGGTGCGGGAGACAGTCCCTGGGGAACTCAGAAATAGCTGGAGCCATTTTGATGGGAGCTAATTTCCGGCAATCAAGCTGCTGGGGGCTCCAATGATCACATTTAGGGAATTTTAAAAGGAAATATGACTTCATCCAGTGGTCACATGTTGCCATCTGAATATTTGAGTCATGCATATTATATCTCCTTGGCCATGTGCTAAGAGACATTCTCTTGTTGAAAGCTGGGGTAGGGGAAAGGGGGGAGCAGAAACTGGGTATCTGTTTGTTCTGAAATAATTCAGGGCCTACTTATGATGTACTGAAATGGAACATTCCAATCACATGTACCAATATGTGCCATTATCTTGCTGAAAATAAGGCCAGAAGGTTTCAAATCAAAACATTTACCGTGGTTATTTCATAATGTTGATGGGTTTTTATTATCTTTATGGCTTCTTCAATGTTTTCTGAGCTCCTCAGAAATTCATTCCTCTACTGAATATCAACTTTGGTAATAGAAAGCTTAAGTGACATTTTTCAAGTAAATGGGACTTCTGGTTGACCCTAAAGAGACAGCTGACCCTCGTTCTTTTCTCCAAATAAATTGGGTAAATTTTCAAACAGAGAGACCTTCTGAAATGCACGGCCTGGTCCCAAACCCAGAGGACTATCTCTGCCATTTAGGAGGAAAGAGGAGGAGCCTCCCGTCCCCGAGGGAGCTGGGCCACAGAGCCAGGCCAGGAACGCTCAGTGCAGCCTGGGGAGGGGCCGCCCGCCCGGGGCCAGGAGACCAGGCTGAGCAGCCTGTGCGAAGCCACAGCCGGGGCCCCGAGGTCGGCCCTACTCACCCCCGTACGTGCCTGAATGCAGTACAGGGCAACTGGAAGTAAAACCCTCTTGGGAGATCTGAGGCTCCAAACTCGTCTGTGGCCCCCAGACAGGAAGTTGCTTTTCCCTCTGTGGGCTCACCACTAAAGCCTGTAGGAAAGCTGCCGGCATGGGAAAGAAGTTCCTAAAACAGAGTAGGTCTCTGTGCCTCGCCGAGGGGAAGGGCCGGGGTGAGAACGTGCTCTCGGCCAGCATGCGTGCCTGTACCGAAGTGGGCACCCAACCTGCCTCTAACTCCCGGTAATAAAAGCAGCAAAACCCCCACGGGTGCGGGCCTTCCCCATGGAGCAGGGCAGGCAGAGCACAGGCAGCTTGGGACCATCTCCTTCGGGTCACCCCGTGCTTAATGAGCACCTACTACCTGCCAGGACCTTCGCTGGCTGCAGGCACAGAGAAAGAGGTGGACTGACAGCTGGAGTGATGATGCTGAGCACAGTCTGGGGACAAGGAAGGCCTCGAGTCAAATACTGACTTCACTTTATCTATTTAGCGATGTGACCTTACCCAATTTAGGAAGCCTCTCCGCGTGCCCTGATTTCTTAATGCAAAAGGAGGACGATTTTAGCACCCACCTTCTAGGATTGTGTCTGAGATCAATCACTCTGCTTGGCATGTAAACATTTCACAAAAGTTAGCTATTATTAGCAAAAGCTAGCGGCCTGCTCTCAAGAAGGTCACATGTTTGTGAGGCAGACGAACAGACAAAAACTACGGTCTAGTAGAAGAGGTGTCATGACAGAGGGAAGCACAGGAGGCCAGGAGACAAGGAGAAGTGGCAGATGATTTGGTGTGGAAGGCATCAAGGAGGGCCTCCAGGAGGTGGTGGTATCTAAGCAAAGTCTTGAAGGAAGAGGAAAAGCTGGCTGGAAGGAAGGGGGAATGGGAGGGGCTGTCCAGGCCAAAGCTACATACAGAAGGAGTTTTCTACTTTGCTGGAGTACACGAAGACCTTCCCACATCGAATATTCTTGAGAATAGAAAATTAGTAAGAAACCGTTATAAAGGAACATGGCATCTGAACAAGCAGTGAACTCAACTCTGGAGGCAGCAGAGAAATAGCTACTACCCCCACTCCCCAAAGATGGTTTCAGGGCTTCTGAAGCGTTTCAGCCATGCGACGACTATTCAACTGCACTGGCCTCTGAGATGTGGGCCGTGTGATCAAGGGTCAGGCAGGCAAGCAACTCTTGTATAAACGAATGGGGAAGGGAGGTCATAATTCACCAAGGAAAACACGGTCACTTTCTAACGTGATTAAGAATGACCCTGTTTCTCTTACTGCTGCTAATTATCCTTTAAGGAACGGAGAACTTCCCTCACACGTACCCATGCCGGGCTCTGCTGGGTCTCATCGTGATTCTGCTCTGGGCACCTCAATCTCCACCAGGACTAGGAGCCAGGAGCCTCTCTCCTGCAGAGAAACCCCAGGAGCTGGTCTAACAGTGTCCCTGGCCCTTGTCTTCTGAGTCATGGACTCTAGATCACCAGGAAGAGAAACCAATTCATGATGCCTTCGAGGAAATGCAGACGTACTGGAAGGACACGAGGGCATCTCCGGGAGCCAAGGGCTGGAGATGCTGCTGGGCCCTCTGAGGGGCTGGACCGGGAGCCACAACGCCGGGCAAAACAGGGGCAGGGAGCTGCACATCCCACACTCTGCTGCTCTCTGTGCACCCACTCAGTTCTCTCTCCACACAGCTTGCTTTCACTACTTCTGAGCTCATGGTCCAAACGTGACACCTCTCAAACCCAGCAGCACATACATTCAGACCAACCCAGTCAAGGCTGCCCAATCTCAGAGGTCCAGGAGAGAACGTCCACAGTGAACAGGGCTGTTTCTCTCTGCCTGACATCAGCTACTCTGCTCTCCTCCAGGGACCCGCTCTCCACCCAGTCTCAGTCTCTGGGCTTCCTATGAATCCCAGGCCAACTCTGACCCTACAGGTAGGCGTGATATCAAGGCTTGGCCAGTTAAAGTCCTGCGTGCACTACAGTACAGGCATTTCGCCTAAGCAAGGCCCATCTGCAGCCTGGGTGACTGGGGAAGAAATGACAATCTTTCATTATTCTTGCCCTGTGAGGTTATAAGCTCAGTACTGCTGATGACCACAGAAGGGGAATCTACCACAGAATAAAGCCAATGCAGAGGAAAGCAGAACTGTGGGCTAGGAACAGAGGGGGACAGCACCTGGATCAAGCCACACCTGAACGCTTCTGCTGCAGAAGCCCCTAAACTAACTGTTCTCTTTAAGCCAGTTTAAGATAAAGTTTTTGCCACCTACACTCAAAAGAACTCAGACCAAAAGAGAATGTGATAAGGCCAGCGTCCAGATCGGTTTTCCCCTAGTTGGGTGTCCACCACGAGCCAATGAGTGTGGGGAGTGTCTCCTCTGTGCCTCTGCTCAGTGTGTCTGCGGAAGGGAGGGGCGATTCTCAGAGAAGCAGATAGTAAAGCATTCTAAAGGACACCTACTCCTTTTTCCTCAAAGTATTCCCCTTTCTACGTTGAATGGGTCCCTTAACTCATTTGCGTAACAATGCAAAGCTTTTTCAAGTACCCCTCCCTCCCTGGAGCCTGGCTACCAAGGCTGGGACTACCTTACAGCCAACAGCAGGAGTACAAATACTTCCCTCCTCACTCAATACACAGGAAGAGCGGGGACTCTCTACCAACCACCACAGTCTGTAGATAATGACTCTCTAACTAGATTCTCTAATTAGAACTGATCCTTGGGGCGCCCGCGTGGGTCAGTTGGTTGAGCGCTGATGCAGCTGATTTAGTTCTTGATTTAGGCTCAGGTCACGTTCTCGGGGTTCCTGGGTTCGAGCGCCGAGTCGGGTTCTATGCTCACAGTGCAGAACCTGCTGGGGATTCTGTGTCTCCCTCGCTTTCTGCCTCTCCCCCACTCATGCACGCTCGCACTCTCTCAAATGAATAAAGCAAACAAATACAAAAAAAAAAAAAAAAAAAAAAAAGAACTGACCCTTAATCAAACAGCTACAGATTCTCAGGCAGGTGCTGAAGCAAGAGTACGTTTCAGCCTCCTGGTCTTGGCACCCAGAGGACCATTCCCCATGAAATGCAGTTCAATTATGCCACAAGGACGGCTGAGGAAAATGCCACAAGATGTCAACTTAGCTCCACGCAGGCTCCCGGAAGGAGCATGGCGGGCACATCCCCTGCACCCGCGGGGAGAGCCCAAGGTGAGGCCGCCATGGCTCTGCCCGGAGCGTCCCACAGGAACACAGATGCACGCTCCTTTTTACACAGCTGCAAGCCTGTGCTTATGGGCTTTAATCTTCTTCTCTGAAAAGCATCCAATTTAAGAATTTTTGCAGTAATCATTTCAGAGTAATGAAAAACAAACAGAACAATAGAACATTTCCGACGTGATGCGAGAACCCGGTGCACCTCTCTCTGATGCACGCTCAAGGAGACGTAGTAGTCATTAGCAAGAACCTCTTTTGTCTCCACACACGACCAAATTGTGCTGGCCTGGAGACCACAAACGTCGTAACACGGTTAATTCGCTCCACGTACTCATGTCTCCCTCATCATGACATCCAGAAGGGAGCGTTTGTTCCTTTAAAAAGAAGATGCAGGGGCGCCTGGGTGGCTCAGTCGGTTAAGCTTCCGACTTTGGCTCAGGCCATGATCTCATGGTCCGTGAGTTCGAGCCCCGCGTCGGGCTCTGTGCTGACAGCTCAGAGCCTGGAGCCTGTTTCAGATTCTGTGTCTCCCTCTCTCTGACCCTCCCCCGTTCATGCTCTGTCTCTCTCTGTCTCAAAAATACATAAACGTTAAAAAAAAAATTAAAATAAATAAAAAGAAGATGCTATGTCTAAGATGGGGCCGGGATGAATGTTTCTTCACATTTATTCACGTCTCGGGCTTGCAACACTGGGTGAGCCCTTCCTGACGGTCCAGAGTGAGGAGGGCCCTCTCCAGGGAACACAAGTTACAGCCCAGGGCTCATCCAGCTGGGGAACTCAGGCCAAGCAGCTTCCTAACCTTTCTGAACCTTGGTTTTAGCATCTGTACACTGGGGACACGCTAGCATCGACCTCACAGGATGGTGTCCCAGCCCAGTGACACAGTGTGGGACACATCTATCGTGTTATTAGTAATCCAATGAGGGACTGAATTCTTGTTGGATGTGAGAAAGACACGTGCAGGACTGGACTCTCCGTGAAGGCACCGGAGCTGGGGAGGGAGGAAAAGGGGAGGCGGGCCTTGTCTGAGACCTACACTTACTGCCCAGAGAAGGTGGCAGGGGGGCCAAGGATTTGTCACAGTGAACTCCAGCAACTTGAGTCAAACACTCCTTTGGCCCAGAGATACACAAAGCATCGTCTGGCGGCCTTCATCGCCTAGATGGTGAAGGCCCACCGCCTGCCAGGAGCTCATGTGCAGGGGGAGCCCCTGAGCAGCTGTCGTATCCTGCCATGTGTCCCTGCAGGCCACCATTTGGAATCTTTCCACGCTTCCTGGGGACTCCCCGAGAACACTCACAAGGCCTATGGATTCTCTTCTGAGAAGACACTTACACACACACCCCCACTAGGTGCACACATTTCTACAAATCATCTCAGAGCATTTCAGAAGAGTCCTGGGGCCCGGCTGGCCACCACCACGAAGTCACAAAAACTAGGCCACGTCTGACAACTAGCGTTCCTGCTCAAACTCGCACAGCTGGAATGCGGCAGAGCAGAGATCCTACCTCTCTCTGTCCGGCCTTCAGAACCTGAGCTCTTGAGCCGCTGTGCTATGCTGACTTTCCTTTGGCCTCCACTATGTTGACTGTGAAAGGGGCAGAGAGGTGATATCACCACAGGATCCTGGGTGAGAAGGAAGAGAGGTGACGACCAACATTAACGATGTGAGCGTTGTGTATCCACAACCATGTGAGGTGCTGGAGAAGCAGCCGGAGAGGAATACACGGGAGAACCGAGCCTACAACTAGCATTTACTGAGCATGGACCCTGGAACGGGCTCTCGTGCGAGTAAGCACCTCACTGTGTGCCCTGTTTAATCCTCACGAAAACTCAAAAAGGCAGCACTGCTGTTAGCCCTCTTTCACACACAAACGGAGGCCCAGAGAGCCAGATCCGAGGGCAAAAGCCCAGATGGCTAGTAACTACGCTCAACCCACAGACCTTCAAACGTCCCTCCCCACTCCCACTCTCTGCCTGGACCAGACACTTTGTGTAGATATGACTGATTTAAGAGACGAAGACAGAACAGCTATGGCAAGAACACGGGGGGTGGGGGTGGGGTAGGAGGGGAATCAGGCCCCCCCCCCACCCTGCCTCTCTTTACCCAGGGGGGGTCTGAGGCATTAGAACAGCTATGGCAAGAGCATGGGGAGAGTTAGGCCTCCCCCGCCCCGCCCCTCTTTACACAGGGTTGGTGGGGGGGGGGGGGGGGTCTGAGGCACGTCTATGCAGCACTAGGCCACCACAAACCCAGTGGAAGCCCCCTGGTTCTAAGATCAAGTCCACACCCCTGGA
Source organism: Herpailurus yagouaroundi (assembly GCF_014898765.1). NCBI lineage: Eukaryota > Metazoa > Chordata > Mammalia > Carnivora > Felidae > Herpailurus > Herpailurus yagouaroundi. The sequence goes on from NW_024412453.1 coordinate 9,463,254, forward strand.
CAAAGCACGTGAGGTCCCTCCCCCATCTCCCTGCTGCCTGTCTCGGCAGCCCCATCCCCATTCATACTCCAAACTGCAGCCTGGGCCACCGCCACGCTGAGCTGTCACCAGAGACCCCTGAATTGTCCCTCCCCCACATGGGTGCTCCACTCCAAGTGGCCTTTTCTATGCCAGGACCTCTGCCTGCAATGCCTTTCCCGCTACGGTCTGCCTGGCAAAGCCCACACATCTCCCACGACTCAGGTCACACAACTCTGCTCCCTTCTCCTCAGGTGGTTGTCCCACTGGACTCTATAAAAGGTTTAATCATCTCCTTGCCCCCAATTCATCTACCACGGTATTCTGTTTCTTCCTAGCATGTGGCATCATTAATAATCATTATGCATGTTTATTTATTGACTGCTGTCTCCTCTCAACTAGCATAAAAATTCCTAAGTCTTACTCACTACACCGCAGGACCTAGTACCCACACTCAGTTCCCAGTGCCTGGAAAATAGCTGCCCAATAAACACGGTTCAGGGACTGAAGGGACAAAGGAATGTCACCCGAACATTTACCTGTATTTGTACCTGTACAAGTCTCTGTAGCTTTACCATGGGTACATTTTTTTGAGGTCAAGAGTCCATGATTTAGATGCTCCTAGGAATTCTCAGGGCCTCAAGGTACTCAAAGGCCTCAAGGGCACAGGAGTGCGGGGATAGATGGATGTTTGGATGCAGGGATGAACACAAGGAAAAGGAGACAAGAACGAAGAAGGCAGGCAGGCACATTGCTCATCCTCTGCATCCAGCCACCCACCTACACATAAAAATGCCCATCCTCATTGGTGACTGTCTGACAGTGAGCCAGGGATGGAAGTCTTTGATAGGAAGGACCAAAGTCTACATATGCAGACTGATGCCCCATCCGGTCCGTGGTACAAATAAAGACTTTGTAAAGAAGATACACGACGCTAATAGCAGTGAAAAGTGCCAAGTCCAAAGGGACAGCATGTAAGACAGAGAGAGAAATAGGTGTCTGGATCCAAAATCCAGGGAGGAAAGAGAAGGAAGACTGGCTGATGGGGGGAAAGAGGACTTTCAGCTGCCATGGTATGGAGAGCGGGAGCGGCAGCAGGCAGCCACTGCCACCTAGAGGTCAGTTATAGACACAGCGGATGCCGACCAAACTTCCATTGTTTGCCCGGCCTGTGGCTGACCAAGAAAGGACAAGGTTCTCAATTAAAATGCCTTTGACAGGGGCAGACCCGGGACCAAGAAGGCCCAGCCCACAAGGTCAAGAGCTGTGGGGGTTTTAGAAAATGCCAGAAATATACTAAGGTCTGATTGGTCACCCATGTAAAAAGTAAGACTTAGGGCTCTGGTGTAGAAGGTGGGTGGGTGGGGGTCTCAGAGATGGCTAGCAGGCTCACATCTTCTAGGAGGGAGAAGGAATACTCGCCAGCATGGATCAAGTCAGCTCTCTCCCGTCCTGCCCCTGCTCCATGCCACACCCAGAAGAGAGGTTCCAAATGATGCTTTAAGCCCTTCTGTCGCTCTCCATGGTGCTCAATTCCTGCACATGCCTTCAATTCCTGAATTCCTGCACATGCCTTCAAGGGTGCAGCAGGATATTCCCTTGCTCACCTCTCTTCCAGGGTTCTTCTTCGTTTTCCTTGGTAAACCCAGCAATGAGCCACAGTGCCCAGCAGCACCTGGTACACGTGGGAACTCATGAAGAGCTGTCAAATTAATTAAACTCCAGATCCCTAAACGTTCTGCGCCTAACATCTCTAGGGTGCTGGGCATACAATTCTCTCAACCTCTTTTGAAGAAATCTTTGTAGCTGTTAGGAATTGCATTTGGTTCCAAAATAGCAGAGGCCTATCATTTGGGGTTTATTTTCTCAAGTTCATAGGGAGGCAGGCCAGGATTGGTATGGCCGGTCCACCAAGTCCCTGAGATCAAGTGCCTTCTATCCTGCTCTGCCACCTGTAATGGTCTTCTCACGGGCGGAGACGGCTGCTGGAGCTCCAACTATCGTGTCTGAGTTTCAAGCAGCAGGAAGGAAAAAGAAGAGAAGGGCGAGGCACGTACCACCCAGATGAGGCTCCTCTCTTTGAGCCAATCTCCTGAGCAAGACCCACTACGAGTGTCTGTATCTGGTTGGCTAGGTTTCAGTCACCTGGTCAGCTGCAGCTGCAAGGGAGGCAGGGAAACTTAGGATCTTCCACTTGGGCACATTGCCCAGGGTTCTGTGACCAAGAGTAAGTGAGAAATGGGTGTTCCGGACAAGCCAACAGCAGTCTCTGCCACGTTCCTATAACCTGCTACCACATCTTAAGGGAATCCTGGAAGATGAAAAGGATTCTAAGCCAGCATCCCTGTCCTGCCCAGGCCACATTCTGAGAAAAATGCAGCGGAGAAGATGAATGACAAGATCAGGTCGGAAGAAAACGGACCACGAGTCCCGCTGCAGTCTAGGAAGGGGAAGTTCTATGCACACAGGAAGGCAGTTGACAATTACTGGGCACTTACTGTATACTGGAGGGCTATGCTGGGCACTTTAACTCTCCAGTGTTCATAACAAGCAGGCAAAGTAGGTAAGTATTCCCCACATTTTGCAGGAGAGGAAACAAACTTGGAGGGGTCATGTGATGTGCCCGGCGCCACAGGGTCAGGAAGGGTCTAGAATAAAGTTGGCAGGTCTCCCCAATCTAGAGTCACCCGCCTACTCTAACCCATTAGTGCGGCTGCCTGGGGCAGGCAGTGGCATGTGGAGGAGGATCAGCTCCCTGAACAAGGTCCTGATTGATTAGCGATGTCTGCCACAGACACAGTGGTGGGGTGGGGAGTGCCGTGTGTGGAGCACCCCGATCTGGGAGACTACTGGTGGTGGCTTTGCCTGTGGAAACACCGCATTTGAATGCTGCTGTCTGTCTGCAGAGGGCGGGAGGGGAGGCACAGGCTGCCATGCCGCGAGGTAGCCCCAGCTCTTGCTGCTAGGAATCCTTTCAGCATTTAGGGCCCCTGTGCCTTCAGAAAGTGGGTGCTTAGCAACTTGCCAAAATGAAGGCCACCTGCGAGGCCTAAATTATGCCTCTTATTAGCAAATAGCCTCAAAAGTAACAAAAGCAGCGACAGCTACAGTCAGAACAAGATGTTATTTTATTTTGCAACCCAAGCTTACGAGGACAGAGCCGTGATCTCAGACCGGAGCAGAGGTGACAGTTCCCGTCCTGGAGTGCCAGGCCTGCCAACACACTCGCCGCCCAGCCCCTCCCCCATGGGCCCAAGTGATGGACACACAGAGGGGTCCAGGAGTCACACACGAAAGCCGCCCGCCTCTCTACCCCAGCGCCTACGGCTGGTGCCCCTCCTGTGACATCGTTTGAGCTCTCTTCCTCCACCAAGTGGCCTGTGACCCCCTCCCCCACTCCCACTCCCCCACACGCCGGGTCAGGTGAGTCTGCTCTGAGCTCTGGCACTTTCATTCCGACCATCCAGGGGACAACCGTCTTTGCTCTCTGCCTGTCTAAATTTAGCGCAGTCGCTGACACTCAGCACCCACCACTGGATAGATGCCCTCTCCTGAAATACTTGCAGCCGGGCATTACACTAAGTATTTCCTGGGTGTGTGTGTGAGAGAGAGCTTCTCAGCCTCAGCCTTACTGACATCTGGGCCAGATGACTCTGTGCAGTGGGAGTCGCCCCGCGCGCTCTCGGATAGGCAGCCTCTCCAACCTCCACCCACTGGAGGCCAGCAGCAGCCCCCAGGTTCGGACGCCCAGAGGTGCCCCCAGGCATTGCCAAACGCTGCCTCAGGAACAAGATGGTTCCTCGTGGAGAATCGCTGAAGGACATCATGTCAGAGAAGTCCCGCGACGTGCCCGAGTCATACAACTAGTACCTGTGCCAAGCACCTCTACAGCTGTTCTCGTGTCTCTTTTAAGCTTCACGATAATTTGACAGAGCGAGTGCAGCTACCCCTGGCCTACAGATGACTAAACTGAGGTTCAGAGGGGCTCACCAGCTTGCCCACACAGCTGGAAACTGCCCTTTTGCAGAACTGGAGCCGAAAGGCCCGTGGGGCTCAAGCTGCTGGGACGGGGTCAGACAGATTATCCCGTTTTAGGACAGGGAGGGTGGGAGGCGCTCAGCAAAGCAGTTTGCGTTGGAAACCAGCTGCTTGTTGAAGCGAGGCCATCACTGCATGAGGGCCTTTTGTTTGCCTCCGAGGGCCCAAAAGCTGCTGCAGGGGATAGCTCTTCGTTGGTAAATAAACAGAGAGGGTCACGGGTCACCCCGCACACCGGGCCACCACCAGATCGTTAAATGATGGCTTATAGGAGGCGGCTACCGCTCGGCGATTAGTTACTAATACTTCTAACCCGAGGGCGCCTTTCTGCCCCCCACCAAGAATGCTGCAGTCAAAGGAAATGAAGTCTCAACCCGCCGGAGCCGGCAGGGAAGCTCATTTTCTGTCACCGTGCATCTCCGTATTCTCACAGAGCCCTGAAATTGTGTTTATGAACCTAATGTGTACTTTAGAGCAATGCGCTGAGTAGTAATGAGAACATAAATCTCAAGAGTTTGGGGGCCAGTGGGCAGAGCATTGTGGACTACATAAAAATAACAGTAAGCCCCTCAGGAGATCTCCCATTCAAGGAGAGAGCGGCCGCTGTTTTGGCAATGCGTGGACTCTCTCCCTTGCTTGCAGAAGGTAAGCTTTTGGTCTAAATTCATGATCAAAAGCCTTGCCTCCCAGGGCTAGGTCCCCAGTGTGACTGCTCAGTGCAGCTCAAACTCTGTCTTCTGGCCGGCAGATGAGCACATGGAGTGTGGCCAATTCTACCTCCTCCTGCGTTTCGGGTTTACTCCCTCTTCTCCACTCCTGAGCTCAGTCCCTTCATCGACTCCTGCCAGGACTCTCAAAAACGGCCTGGAATTGACCCCACCTCTCCACTGCCACAGCGATCGGCCTCAGTCACCAGTCCCACGTGTCACTCCCCTCTGAAACACTCCGCGGGGCCCTCATCATGTGCTGCGTGATGCCCAACCCGCTCGGCACAGTAGACGAGGCCCCCCTTGCCAGCCTGTACCGGACGTGTGTTGCTTTGGGCCACCTGGTTCAGCCGGTTCCCTCTGGTTACCGGGGCCTGCCAGCTCTTCCGGAAGCTGCCATCCTCTCCTCTCACACTGCATGCTCCGGGTGGTATCTGTGACCCAGGCATAAGCCCATCGGCTCATGCCTTCATTCCCCTGGCCACGGCAATTGGTTCAAGAATGGACATGTGACCACCTATGACGTGGTGAGGCTTTGGCTGCAATTAATGGGAAAGAGATTCTCTTTCCTTGCTGACTTGAAGGGGAGTCTATTTAGAGCTCCTACTGGCCACTTGTGCTGACGAGAAGAACCCCACAGAGAATGCCCGCAGAGAACATAGGACATGCTGAGAACAGGCCCACTTGTCTGTGCCCCTGGTCAACCCGGAAGCCAGCCCTACACCAAGGCTGTTTGCTTGCAGGGCTTAACACATTCCCTTTTGGCTGAAGCCAATTTCGGTTGAGCTTTCCGCCATTTCCACGTGAAAGGGCCAGACGGAAACCGCGCTGGCCACGCTGCACCGCATCATCTAGCTGACCCGACTCGTTCAAGCTCCCCACGTGTGCCATGCTCCCTTTCCTGTCTATGCCTCTTCTCAGCCTGAGCTCTTTACCCGTCCCCACGCTGCCTTCTTCGCCTGGTGAGTCCTACTCATCAAGCACCTTCTCCTCGGAATGCCCTTCCCTGCTCTCTCCTCCTCCCTGGGGTAGCCTATTTGCATTTCCCGATGGTGCCCTAAGCCAACCTCTGTCACCTGCTGCCGGGCCTGTCTTCTCTGTCTCCCCTAGACTGGGCACCATCTGAGGACAAGGAGCTGCGTGTCCTCATCTCTCTACCCCTCTTGTGAGCACCACACTTGGCACTGAGTGGGTCACTTGGACAACGTTTTTTGAATCTGAACTGAGTTTTGCTCCATTGGAAACCTCAGGGCAGCTGGTAAGCGTTTCAGTACCTTGGATAATTGACCACGGGGAATCAAACTCTGGGTAGGGTCAGTGACTGTGAAAGCTAAGAAATCACTACTGTCCAAACGGGAAAGGAAAACACTTAATGAAGTGAGGGAAGGGACAGGGCTGGAGACGAGGGCCTCATATTCAAAGCAACTCATCAGAATGGCTTCCTGTGGTGGAGAAAGACAGACATACATGACTCCGAACCAGGCACATGGGAAGTCTCGGCTGTGTCTCTGGGTGTTGGGCAGCCACTGCTATAATTAGCACGATATACCAACATCTGAATGAACAGGATGAGGTCCTATGACAGAGTCAGGCTTTTCCAGGCAACAAGGTGGGCCAGAGGATTATCTGGAAAAATCACCTGCTTTCTCCCCCTCATTGGCTTAGAACCTTGAGTATTTCCCAGATGTTGAGCTGCACATAAACAGGAGATGTCACAGTGAAAGATGATTATAAGTCAAGTGGGATCGCTGGCTGGTGGTTTAAGGACAAAAATGCCCAATTGACTTGAACAATTTTAAGAATCTGCAGTTTAAGAAAGATGTTCTGCAGCAACTAAAGTGTCACATAAAAACACGGTCAATACTCAGCTGGTGTCAGCGACAGTCGCCGTCACCTCTAAGAGAGGATTTCAGCTACAGGAAGTGGGGTGGCCCGCTGTAGTTGGGGTGGGGGACGGTGATTTTCAGGAAATGCACAAGCTCTGAAATAAGACAGATTGGATCCAAGCCTGGGTTCTGTCACTTCCAAGCTGGGGGGGCTTCGGTCAGCTCGCTCCACCTCTCTGAACTTCGACGCCCTCCTCTTCAGCAGAGAGGTTCTCACTGCCGTTGCCCTGCAGGGCTGTTATGAGGCAGACGCACGTATACTCACGATGACCAGCACACTCTCACGAATAACATCTTAGTCGTCCCTGATCTCTCCAGGATCTCTCCCGGGCCCTGGGCTACGTGAGAGCAGTCTCAGCGATTATAACAGGATTTGGAGGGGTTTTTATCTTAGGTAACCACGTGAAGCACTTTCTCTGGAAGCCACCCCCCCCCCCCCGCCCCATCTCTTCCTGACAACGGTGCTATCCCTGGAGACTTTCCAGCTCTGTGGAGTGGGGCAGGGAAGGAGGGGCTCTGTGAGTGACAGGGCTATTTTAGCTTTTGTTCAGTAAAATGAAGCATTGTAATTAGTCACATCACAAAAACAATCTCTGGAATGAGCTTTGAAAAACAACACATGACTTGACAGCCTCGTCTGTTAACCTGCATTTCAACTCAGAATGGGGAATTTCCAAAACACATCCAATTAGGCCTCCTGACCAACCGGTTTTCATTTTCGATATTTAGACTCCGCTAACAACAAACACCCACTAACGTGAACTTCTGTCCATTTATAGAAAAAGGCCAGGTAGAAAAGTACCTGAGGTTCATGCTAATGCCCTGTGGGCCTTCTTCACCTACTTAAATACTTCAGGAATCACAGTTATTATTTGAAGGAACGGCCCTAGTCTGTGGTACTTACCAAGTTTCTATCCTGCCCTGTTAAATAAAGAACTTAAGGCAACTTACAGGGATACATTTCATAAAGCAGGATACCCCAAACAGGCATTTTATACAGAAAGCTCGGTACATAGGGGCATCGGTTCGAAGTGCTTCCCCTGAGTTAACTCACTGAATCCTCCCAACCTGAGGTACAGAGAGGTGACCTCACTTGTCCAAGGCTACACAGCTAGCACAGCCAGGCCATCAGGACCCAAAGCCCGACCCCCTGCCCTGGTACACACCCTAATCAGTGCCATTTAAAAGCCTGATTGTGGATATGCTGTAAGGCAGGCCCAAACAGTCCCATGGGGATGGAGAAGAGGTGACATCTAGCCAGGTAAGAAGATTCCAGAGGAGTCACAGAGGGCAGGCGGGGAGTGGAGAGGAAGACAGGGCGAGAAAATGCAGTCAGAGCGAACGTCATCTGAATTCCACAGAGACCAGAGGAGTGAGAGAACGAACAACAGTGTGGCCACAATGCAGAGGAAGGAAGCACCGATGCTTCAGACCTGACTTAGGGAGGACGTGTTCACATCAAGTCCACGGCAAGTCCATGGGGCCACCGTGAATATCTGGCCTATCAAATGTCAGTGAAGTTGTCTTCAGTTGGCAGGTAAAGGTAATGGGAGACATTTTCCCCAAGAGTCTGGAGAGCTGGAGGCGGTGGCTGTCCCCGGAAGCTGCAAACAAGAGATCCAAGCACGGGATGCCACCTTCCACAAAGGGAGATGCCACCAGCTTGCAGGATCAGCCTGGCACCTCCCTACAAGCAGGTGTTAGGCTGGGCCACATTCTGTAGGTGTGACACAAAACCACAATGATGATGTAATTCCACCTAACAGTTTTCTAAGAAGTACTGTGTCGAGCTTAAGGAAGTGGGCAATGGCACTGCCCCTGTCACCATTGTCCCGGGGAGACAGAATTTCTCCCAATGGTCATTCGGACTGCACTGGGAAGCCCTTCTCTACCGGGAGGTGAAACATGCATCCATCCTAGCTCAGCCCTAGCGACAGGCAATTCACCTAACGGGACCCGGCGTCTGAAATATGCAGCAACCTTCTACCTGGTGTCCGACCACCCGGGTCACAACCAGGTTTCCCATGAAAGCAAAGGATGGGAGTGTTGCGCACTCAGCCCTGGACGCAGTGATCAGCGTATTTACGGACCGAAAGAATGAATGAACAGAACAATAAGACTGCAGGCACGTGCAAACACACACCTTGCAGTAGTTCGGATCCCGTCCCCAAAACGAACGACAGGAGCGAGCCTTCTTGTTTGTGCGGTTTTGATTTTTCTTCCCAGGGTGTCCCCAGGCTTATGACCACAGCATCCTGGTTTTGCTTTGAGGGTCCTGTCCCTCGACCTTACTTTCAGCCAACCTGTTACTACACCTCCAGGAAGGGAAAACCAGGGCTCCTGGGGAAGCCATGAATGCTGTTCTGCCATGAAACCCTGCAAAGAACCTCCTCCACACGGCCAGCTCCTTCGGAGGAAAACATTTGCTGCTCGCTATTTCGAGAAATGTTCTTGACAAGCTCCTTCAACTCTCTCTTCTGTTCATCGAGCACACAATGGGTGCCTCTTGGAGTGCTAGATCAATCCTGAATTACTCATCCAATTAGAGAAGGTTAACGCATTAAATACGCCACCAGATGATAAAGAACAATACCGACTGTGCTTTGCTTTTAAGATCTGAAGGAGAGACTCTGAAAGGAGCTTCCTGGTCTTAAAACAAATGGAACAAGAAGCTACTGTTTCAGCTGCACATCCGGGCGGGGGACAGGGGGCTGTGCAAGAGGCAGGATGTGCACGGCAAGGGGCGTGTACTTGAACCCAACCGTGTGGGTCTGAATGCAGCCTCCTCCGCTCACACACGCATTTACTAGCTGGCTACTCTGGGGAAGCTGCTTAGCCTCCTGGTGTTTGACCTCCTCGTTGTAGAAGAGGACCAGTAACAGTACCTCCCTCCGAGGAGGGTCCCGAAGCTGGCGCTGGTAAACATCCAAGAGGCTCTCAGTAGACGGCCAGACACACAGTAGGTACCGCGGTGAGGGTCAGCCACTTTCATCGGTGACACCCACTGATTGTGAGGGTAGCTGAGGCGGGGTGGGGTGGGGGGAGCTGACACACTGCAGATGTAGAATTTCTGGGCCAAGTCTACACGGAGGCCACGTTTCTGCAGATGAGAAAGCTGAGCTTAGGTTCACCCAGGAAGCTTCCCGCTAAGGCGTCAGCTTTCCTCTGGGCCCTTCCCAGGTTGATGTCACCCTAGTCAACCATTCACTTAGCTTGTTCATGCATTCAGCCAGGCATCCAGCCATCTCACAGGCACTGAGCATCTCACAGGCTACGTGTCCGTGTTACGAGACACGGGGCCTGGGAAGAAAGCACCACTGCCCTCAAGGGGCTCGCACTTGATCGGGAGACATACACAGAATCGGCCTGGGAGGATACAGCTTGGAAAGTGCAGAACAGAGGAACAGAGCCCCAGTGTGTGAGCGCCCTGAAGGGGGACATCTAGCAGGGAGCAGTGTTTTCGGTAAAGGACCAGACAGTAAGTATCAGGCTTTCTGGCATATACAGGCCCAGTCACAAAGACTCGACTCTGCTGCTGTAGCAGAAAAGCAGCCAGAGACAATATGAAGTGGGCATGGTGCCCCCCCCTCGGCACACTATGGGGAGTCCACACTGGCACGGTTGTCAGGAAGGGACCAGGTAAAGGTTTCTAGAAAACGTGCTTCAAATGGTTACTGGAGATAAATACCACACACTAGCAGCATCCTTCAAATAGAGTCTAGGATTCCCAAAGCATTCACGTAGTTCAAGGAGGCCCACGGGACATCTGCATGACCTTCGGGTACCTTTCTACCTGGCTTTTTTCTGTAAACAGACAGAAGTACACATCATTGGGTGCCTGTTGTTAGCGGAATTTTAAAAAATCGAAAACAAAAGCTTTCCAGTTGCGCAGCCTCGTCTCGGGTACCCTGCAGACTCAATCGATACTTTATGAATCAATTCTTACCTGCACGAACAACAAAAGAAAAAAAAAAACCAGATAAACTGGACTTCATCAAAATTAAGATCTTTTGTGCTTCAAAGGACACCGTCAACAAAGTGGAAAAACAACCACAGAAGGGAGAAAACGTCTGCCGGCCGTGTATCTGATCAGGGTCTTGCATCCAGGATATACAAGAGAACTCTTATGGCTCAAAAATCAAATTAAAATATAGCCGAGTTTGAAAACGAGCAAAGGACTGCAACAGACATTCCTCCAATGAAATTATACAAACAGCCAGTAAGCACACGAGAGGCTGCTCCACACCGTTAGCCAGCAGGGAAAAGAAAATCCAAAGCTCAGAGAGACGCTACATGATACTGCCGGGACGGCTGCGACCACAAAAAGTGATCCACGACCCGGCAACTCCAGCCCTGAGTGTAGACCCGAGAGGACAGAAACCCAGCACCCAGCAAACACAGCCCCGTTATTCACAGCAACCAAAAAGGAGGAACCCAAAAGTCTGTCAGTGGATGAACGGATACCCAAAACGAGCTATAGATCCCTACGATGTTTTTAGCTGTAGAACGGAACGAAGCGCGGACACAGTAAAAGCGTTATGCTGACTGAAAGAAGCCAGACACAAAAGGCACGTGATGTACGATTTAGATGATTCCACGGACACGCAATGTCACAAAAAAGGGAACCCGGTAAAGAAAGTCAATTCCTGGATTCCAGGGGTTTGGGGGAGAGGGCCGGGATGGGGAGTGACATCTAATGTGCCCAGGGTTTCTTTTGAGGCTGAGGAAAATGTCCTGGGATCAGATAATGGGACCTTTTAAATTTATTTTGAGAGAGAGACAGAGAGAATGCATGAGCATGAGGGGAGGATGGGCAGAGAGAGAGAGGGAGGGAGAGAATGAGAATCCCAAGCAGGCTCTGTGCTGTCAGTCTCAGCCCGACTCAGGACTCAGACCTATGCACTTCGAGATCACAATCTGAGCCGAAATCAAGAGTCAGACTCTCAGCCAACTTAGCCACCCAGGTGCCCCAGACAGTGGGACAGTTCTGCACAATCTTGTGAACCTACTAAAAAGTGAGTGACCTTACACTTCAAAAAGGTCAGTTTTATCGTACGTGATTTCTACCTCAATCTTTCAAGAGGGAGAGAGAAGAGAGATGGTCAGAGGCAAGGAGCGGATCACGGGAAATCGGCCCTGCTCTTTGCTGCGTTCTGACTTTGGCCTTCATGACCATCAGCTTGTCAGCCTCAAAACGCTCCAGGGAGGTGGTGACACGGCCTTCTTACCCCTCGGGCTCTGAGAGGCGATGCCGCAAGGCCATGCAAGTGGGGAGGCAAAGTCGAGACGTCTGCCCGCGCCCCCTGTGCCGCTACGAGCTGGACGGGACGGCCGCTCTCCCCGGTGCTGTGTGCGGTCTGCCCACCAGGCACCGGGACGGAGCCGGAAAACCAGGACCAGGTGCTGGCGAGCATCAGCCAGAAAACGCACTGGGCAGTTTGGCGTTCTGACTCCCTCCAGTGGGGATGACCTATCGCTGCCTCTGGGCAAAAGGGGAGACTCAGGTTCTGGGAGGTAAAGTGACTAGAGTCAGAAAACCAGACTTCAGGGCCCAGCCAATAGGGGACCCGCCCCGACCGCACCCCTGCATACCGGGTGCTGCCGCTTCCTGTGGAAGACTTCAGAGGGCCTTTTAACTCAGTGCTCAGGCTGAGACCCATCTCTCAGCAGGTCAGACCCTCCTGCTCTGGGCCCACACTGGCTCCCACCCTCTTCCCGAGGTGGCTTCCCACCTCCCGCAGCAGCTTAATGACCCTGGAAAGACGGGCCACATTAATGAGAGCAGAGGGAAGCCTTCCTCTGGACCCGGCCACCCCCCGGACGCTGGGGCTGCCGGCCTGCGGCCATGACAGAAAACAGGAGTCTACACGGCCAGCCAGGGGGGCCCCGCCGCCCTCTCCAGCCACACGGGCCTCCACACGGCGCCCCCGCACCTTCCAGGAGTCTAGGGCGTCCCTTGCACCCCTGCACCTGGTGACCTGCCCCGCCTCTGCTGTGAAGGTGCTCATGGAGCCGTGGTCCTGGTGCTCTGAGCAGCCCCTCTGCTCCCTAACGGTGTGCATGTGACCGTGCGCGCCCGCAGAGAAACTAGCTCTTCCCCCGGTGCAGAAGCTCCCAAAGGTCCGTGAGAACGGGAACCGCGTTAGCTTTTCCTGTCTCCCACGTGCTCGGCCCCCGGCCCCCCTGGCACTCGGTGAGTCCGTGCTACCTTCACCTGAGGGGCCCTGGGGGCACACGGCTAACTGGGTGTAAGGTGAGATCAAACCGTCACTTAAAATACAGAGTCCGTCGGAGCAACTGGGCCAGGTTAAAGCGAGAGGGGTTAACGGAAGGTAGACACAAAGTGCCCAGGGACGAGAAAAGGGGAAGGAACAACAGAAGGACAAGGGGGCACGGGGTCCAGCTGAACTTATGAAGCAGGTGCAGGGGCCCAGAGGAGGGATGACGCCTCAGCTGGAAGTCGGGCGGGGACGGGCGGGGACGGGTGGGGACGGGCAGGCCTGTACTGAGCCTGGGGGCCTCGCCACGCTGGTAGCCACCTTGGTCACCTGACGCCACTGAGCAGGTTGAGAATGAGCACAGCCAGAGGCCCCACAAGCCGGCCCAAAAGTTAAGTCCCCGGGGCCGTACGAGAGATCAGCAGTAAACTCCACTGTCCTGGCAGTCGCAGGCTCAGACTCTGTCATGTGTTGCTGAGCACAAGGCTCTGTGTCTGCCCCCCACGCACCCGCACGCCCAGAGGGCAAGCTTTGAGTCTCCTCCTGTAAAGGGAAGAGGGGCGGGGAGATCCAGGGTGCTGGTGTGCTCCTGGCATCTCCCGGAGCCTTTGGGCCTGGCTGGTCAGGAGGGTGGGGAAGGAGCCAGGGCGACACGGCAAAGAAGGATCGGCGCAGGGCGACAGACGTCATCCTCGCTCCCAGCCCCACCCTTCCCCCTTTTTTTTGCCAACCCGTTTCAGACGTGCGGCCCCCAACTGGGCTCAGGTGACACGTGCCCTCCACAAAGACCTCCCTGACTCCCAGGTCTGGAAGAGGCCACCTACCCCTGCACTCCCACTGCCCCGGGACCCCCCTCTCTCCCCACGCCTGACCCGCCACATCACAAGGACCTGATCACGTGATTCTCTCCCCTTCCGGAACAGGGATGTGATGCAGCAGGCCTGGGGCCCTCTGCCCCATCCTCAGCAGAGGGCACAGCAGGGGCCTGCTACGGTACTCGGAGGCTACGGAGAACGAATGAAAACAGGAGGAGCGAAGAAGAGAGAGAGGAACAGAACAGGAAGAGGCGGAGGGAGAAAGAAATACATCGCATTACATCTGGCTACGGTGAAACAATATAGGCTCTCAGCAACATCGTCCAGAACAATATTGTTTTTGTGTCTTTGCAGACACACTCTGTCATTCTAAGCCCGACAAGAAAGGTCTTTCAGAATCTTAGGTCCGATAACTTCTGTTCATATATTCCCAGATGCCACCCCCCACCCTTCCCCCCGCACCGGGCCAACCCTCAAGTTCACAGTCCAGGAAAGCAAAGTGAGGCCTGCAGAAGTGAAAGGGCCAGGCCAAGGTCACCCAGGCAAGAAGCAGCATGGACCAACAGCCAGGGCACGGCGGCCAGGGGCCAAGGACCCACCAGAGACCCTTCAGGCCCAAGTGGGGTCAGAGAGGCCCCCTTGGCCTCCCGGAATCCTCAGCCAGGTCAGTGCCTGAGCAGTCGGGGGTGTGAACGCCTGTCTGAGCAACACACGTGCCTTCCTGAAACGGCATCTGGCAGCGAGGGAAGCAGCCAGGTGCTCGCTCCCCGCTCCAGCAGGCAGCCGCACACCTTACGCGCTCAGATGTCACGCATCGTGCCGATGCCAAGCTGTCACGTCTCCTTGTACTAAAAATGGTGCCGTGTTCCTGTCTTCGTTCCTTTCCCGCTCTCTGAATAGAAACGGCTGTCTGTGAGCTCCCTAACCCGCTGCCTCCCGTCCCGAGCCTGAGGCCGGGGCCCAGACAGGGGATGTGGCCCCCGACTGTGCCTCGGCTGCTCATGCAGATCTCGGGCAGCACCCTGAGGCATTTCCCACAAAATGGCTCTAATTCCTCTGGAAAACCCATCTTGAGACACGGTTGCATCTCAGTCTAAGACTCCTGGGGTTGCGTGTGGGCCCCAAGCGAACACCACGGACCCCTTTTCCACCCGATCCCAGTAGCTGCCCAACGAATGAGGCTGATCTGAAACCGAGAGACTAGCCCAGGGCCCTTGATTGCACTCCAGGGGGGACACGCACTGTAGCAGGCGAGTCAGGCAGAGGCGATGGTCCTCGGAAAGGAAGCAGCTAGGGTTGGAATCTAAGTCCAGAGAGAGTGGGGAGTGGGGGCTGCTGAAGGTCGACCTCTGTTCTGCATCTGGGAATGTTCCCTTGCAATCACCAGGAGGCCAGACGGGATCGACAATTCTCATGACTTTCCTACCAGAAGACCCACTAAGGGACGTATTCCCGTTAGCGGACACGACAGCAGGGGTGAAGACTCATTACGTCTTCACTGCTATTTCCCCTCAGGACGTCCGCCCTGCACGGTTTCTGTTCTTAACTGACAAGAGCCGCCCAGAAGCCCGGCTAACCCAGACGGGACACCGGTCGCCCCCCCACGGCAGGAGCAGACCTCTGCGACGGCCCAAGAGGAACGGGACACGCACGCTTTTCAGGAGAGCACGGTGGGTTCTGTCTGCCCGGCACCCCTTCCCCTGAGAATGCCCTCAACGCCATTCCGTGTGGCATTGCCAGAGCTCACCTCCACCCGCACCCTGGCCTCCAGGACATGGGCCCAGGCCCGGCAGACCCTGCCACCCCACGCCCTGTGCCCACAGGCTGGCCAAGTTCATGCAAGAGGAGGCCCTCTAAGTCCTTCCTGAAAGTAAAACCGTCACACCGTGGGTGGAAGTTCTCTGCCCGCTGGCCTGGCTAACCTGGAAGAACAAGTACAAACACACTCAAAGATCCGCAAGTAACAATGACCATCGGCTGAACCTCAGAGTGGGGAGGGCCGATTCACTTGGTTGCCAGTAAGCTTAAAGGCCACGCCAGCCAATACAGAAAGCTGACCCCGCGTGCAGCAGCCTGTACTGGCCCACACCCCGGGGCTCCCCCCACGGCACCAACTTTATCTGCTTCCTACAACTAACTGCTGAATGGAACCACGGGGCTCATTTACTGAGTGGGCCTGTTCACTAGGATGTGGGCTCAGTGGCCACAGGGATCGTATCTAGTTGGCCTCGTTAGAGTATCCCCAGAGCGTACAAGAGAAGGTGCTCGATAAATACTGTTGGCGGTTCCCTTGGTTGGTTAATCCGAAGAATGAAAGAATGCATGAATGAAGGAACAAACTTCCAGAAAGGAGCTTGTGAGCCGTCCGTACATGGTGAGCAGTAACTGATCTCATGGGGCCCAGCTAAGAGTTCAGGTAACAGCTCAGAAGGCACTGGGCACTAAATTCTCAACACTCTGAAGCAGAAAATATTTACGTCATTATTCTGTGATTTTCTTCAACTGAGGGAGAAAATAAGAGGACACTGTATGGGATTCGTTTTCTGAAATTCTTGGCAAACCATCACATTTCTTTTTTTTCTGCTTTTATATGTTTGTTTTAGTATTATTTTTTTATTTTTAAAAATTTTTTTAATGTTTTTAATATTTTTGATAGAGACAGAGCACAAGTGGGGGAGGGGCAGAGAGAGAAGGAGACACAGAATCCGAGGCAGGCTCCAGGCTCCGAGCCGTCAGCACAGAGACTGATGCGGGGCTCGAACTCACGGACTGTGAGATCATGACCTGTGCTCAAGTCGGATGCTAAACCAACTGAGCCACCCAGGTGCCCCTAGTATTATTTTTTATTTTTTATTTATTTATTTTTTTAAAAATTTTTTATTTTTATTTTTATTTTTTAATTTTTTTTTTCAACGTTTATTTATTTTGGGGACAGAGAGAGACAGAGCATGAACGGGGGAGGGGCAGAGAGAGAGAGGGAGACACAGAATCGGAAGCAGGCTCCAGGCTCCGAGCCATCAGCCCAGAGCCTGACGCGGGGCTCGAACTCACGGACCGTGAGATCGTGACCTGGCTGAAGTCGGACGCTCAACCGACTGCGCCACCCAGGCGCCCCTAGTATTATTTTTTAAAATCTACATCCAAGTTAGTTAACATGTAGCGTAATAATGACTTCAGGAACAAAACTTACTGATTCATTACTTACATATAACACCGAGGGCTCATCCCAACAAGTGTCCTCCTAAATGCCCTTCACCCATTCAAGCCCATCTCACCACCCAATATCCCTCCAACAACCCTCAGTTTGTTCTCTAAGAGTCTGTTACGGTTTTTCTCCCTCCCTGTTTTTAATTTTTTTTAATCTTTATTCATTTTTGAAGGAGACAGAGAGACAGTGTGCAAGTGGGGTAGGGACAGAGAGGGGGAGACACAGAATCCGAAGCAGCCTCCAGGCTCTGAGATATCAGCACAGGCCCAAAGCGGGGCTCCAACTCATGAACTGAAAGATGGTGACCTGAGCTGAAGTCGGACGCTTAACTGATTGAGCCAACCAGGAGCCCCTCCCTCCCTGTTTTTATATTATTTTTGCTTCCCTTCCTTTATGTTCATCTGTTTTGTATCTTAAGTTCCACATACGAATGAAGTCATAGGATATCTGTCTTTCTCTGACTGACTTATTTCACTTAGCATAATACATTCTAGTTCTACCCACATTGTTGCAAATGGCAAGATTTCATTCTTTTTGATTGCTGAGTAATATCCCAATGTATTTTTAAGGGGGAAGGAGTACTTCACTTTTCAATGTGTTGCATCAAAGGTGAGCGTTTTCATCACAACCCAGAGCTGGAGAGCATCATCCATACACCGCAGATCGATTACAGCAACGGGAGAACCCAAGAAATGCTCCAGCCCCTGAAAACAAAACCATATGAATACTCTCCTCTTCCTCCAGAACCCTCTGAGCTCAGTCTGTTGGAGTCATGCCCTCAGGGCCTGCACAGATCTGACACTTGCTTGGGGGTCCTGGCCATTCACCTAAGGACCCCTTCTCACAGCCATCCCATTTGGTCTCATCTGGGGGCTGAGAGCCTCTCTCACCCACCTGGCTCGTCCCAACTCAGAAGAAGGACTGATTCAGGCATCACTTCCTCCTGGAAGCTTCTGTGACCTTCCACGACCCCTTTCAAAGAGAGTGAAGGGTCTGTCCTCATTCTCCCATGCCAGCATCTGTAGAGTTCGCCGACACCACTGGTAAGAATAAGGCTTAGAGAGCAGTACCAATGGCCGCCATGCAGCAAGTATGACCTATAGTCTGAGTACTATGCCAATTATACACATGATCTCATGGTGTCAGTCCCTCAATCCTCATGACCACTTGGGGAGCTTTGTGCCACTATTCCCATTTTACAAATAGATAAACTGAGCCTCAGGGAGATTCTATAACTTTCCCAAGGTTACAGCTCTCTCAGGGCAGAACTGCAATATGAATTCAGGAATGAATGGATTCCGAAGCCAGTGTGTCTGATCTGAAGGTCATGGCCAATCAAGTCTTCTGTTCCTTGTGGCTGATCACCCATCAAGTTACCTAAGTGTCCCTTAGATGTCGGGCACCTCACAGTCATTATTCGCAACTTCATAATGACCCTGCAAGCTGCTTGGTGATCCTGCCCCTGCTGTGCAGCTTCCAAAGTCACCTGTGGTCCCAGAACAAGAAAACAGTAGGCCAGGACTGGAATATGTATACACCTGAGCTACTCCAGAAGTCCTAAGCCCCTCCTCCAACCACAGACCTATTGAGAAAAAAAGAATCTAAAATCCCTAGTAGGCCCGAAGGATAATCTGTGACTGTTTACGGACAGGGAGAAATTGGAAAAAACCTGAATGTGGAACAAGAGGAATTGTTCAGTTAACAGAACAAGGGGGCCAGGACACTGAGGTGGCCGTGGCGCGTCAGGAGCCCACGTAAGGAAACGGAAAGCCAAGCCAGAACCTGTCCTCGTAAATGCCAAGAGCTCAAGAAGAACCACTGATCTCTAGCGGCCAACCAGCGCCCCCCAAATAACGCAGCCACCAAATCTGCAGCCAAAGATTTCCCTGCTTTGCCTCTGCGTCCCGTCTGCTCAACCACTCAACCCAGGTCCGACAACCACTTCTGGTTTGGCACTGCTCACCGGACACCCATGTTCACCCCGATAAACTCTGGGAACTTTCTACAGGACAGAGTTTGTCTTTTCACGGAGGGATCTGAGAAAGCGTGTGACGTCCCTGTGGTGGAATATTACATGGCTGTGAAACAGGACTCTGACGTCGAGTGTAGGGTAGTGTGGGAAACATTTATGTTACATTAAAAAGCCGGACACATAAGCTCACGCATGGGATGATCTAGAGAGAAAATACAGAGAGGAAAGACGAAAAAGAGACGAGTTGTAATTGTAACTACATATTGGAGTCATGAGTCAGTTGTTTTCCTTCTCACTATTTTCCAATTTTTCTGTAACGAGCATGTACTACTTTTAGCCTTTTTTAAAAGTTTTTTTTTTTTTTTTTTTCTTTTTAAGCAACTGGCTATTATCAACTAGGGCTGAGTCCTAGCTTATTTTAATCCTCGGAATGGTTGCCATTCTGAGTTCTGATGAAGGGTAATTCAGTCCTTTCAAATGTCCAAATTGTCTCTGTTGATTTTTTTTGAGGCGAATAATCGCATTTTATACTAAACTTATTTGCGGCTCCCATACAGCTCAAAGCCTTGTTTTGATTACTTGTTTAGGGAGAGAGTAACATTAGAAAATGCACAAGAATCACATTTGCATGATGGGTGGTGAGGCAGGGAATTACAGTTGGGGAAGAAGAGAAATGAAAACCAGCCCTGAATATTCAGCAGCCTGAACCTCCAGCCTTCTCCCACACTCACATCCACACCCAACCTATCTCCCTTTCCCACTCTGTGCCATCTCGTTGAAGGTGACAGGTGCTTGGTAAATGGAGCCACTGCAGGGGGCCATGCTTCAAATTGCTCCCAAGCAGGAGCCCCAGGACGTCACCCGAGTTCCTTCAGCAAGCGCTCTGGGAGCTGGTCCGCACAAGGGCTCGCCTTTCTCCCCTGAAGACAGCTGCTGGGGCTCCCCAAACTCAGAGTCACCTTCAGCAAGACACGCAGGGGGTTAACGGAAGCCAGCACGGAGAAACCTGATGCTGGAGGTCACCAAGTGACCTCCACTTGGTGGAGGTGATGCGAGTCCGACACAGAAGGACTCTGAGCTTCTCTTCCCTGTGGCCTCCTCCACCCTCAGAAAATCATTTTCGGTTCATTATCGGAGGCTGCAAAACTGGTAGCCCATGCAGGTTAAACATTTTAATGACTTGCCAACATTTCAAAACCAGAGTTTTTCACATCTAAATCCAGATTCCCGTGTCAAATAAACATCCTGGAAGATGGGGAGAAATGAGGCCCATATTCCTGCGTGGTGACAATCAGTTGGTGATGAGAGGCAGCTGGCCTGGTTCCCTTCCTGCCTGGACTCTGCAGACATGTAAATTTCCGGCAAAAGGTCTAGATCTTTCCACTTTATCCTCCCAAGCTAATGCACACACTTTTAATATTATTTCTTAATTTTTAGCGATGATTCATTTTGCAGACAGAACTTGAGCAAGGGAGGGGCAGAGAGAGAGGGAGACACAGAATCGGAAGCAGGCTCCAGGCTCTGAGCTGTCTGCACAGAGCCCAACGCGGGGCTTGAACCCACAAACTGTGAGATCATGACCTAACCAAAGTCAGATGCTTATCTGGCTGAACCACCCAGGCGCCCCTAAAATTTCTTGTTAATAGCACTCTATGTTCTATTTAGTTACCCATTTCCCCCTCTTTTGTGAAAAATAACCTTTCAGGCTGCCATATAAAAGAATCTACATCATCATCTTTGATGGTTATACAGTATTTACCTACCTTTCCTGATTTCTCCCTAAGGAGGGAGCGTTTACTTCGCGAGGTCTATCATATTACTCCTGTACCAGACGGTCCAGCTGTCCTCTCTGCAGGGCCCTTTCCTGTAAGAGGATTACTCTTCCCATCCCTGACCATCAGGCTTGACCAGGTGGTCTTGTGGAAGTGATGCCTGCCACTTGTGAGCGCAAGCTTCTAGAAGCAAACGTGGTCCGCTATCCTCTCATCTCCCTCTGCCATGAGGAAAGAACGCCCCAGCTCAGGGCTGCTTCTTGGTTTTAGGTCCTGGCACAGAGACAACGTGGAGAAGAACCGCAGCTGACCGGCAGTCATGCAGCACAAAAGGGAAATAGGGACCCTCCCCAACTTACAACAGCGGTATGTCCCAATCAACCCATTCTCAGCTGAAAATATCGTAGGTGGGAAATGCATTTATCACATCTCGCCTGCTGGACATCACAGTTTAGCTCAGTCTACGTTAAATGTATTCAGAACGGTTCTGACAGCCTGCTGGTTGGGCAGAACCACCTACCACAAAATCAGTTTTATAATTAAGCGTTGAACGTGTCCTGTGATTTGTTGGACGCTGTACTCAAAGTGAGAAACACAACGGTTATATGGCTACAGGATGGTTTTCGGTGTGTTGGTCCTTCACCCTCATGATCGCGGGGCTGACCAGGGGCTGTGGGGAGTGCCGCCACCCCGCATCGCCAGAGAGGACCCCTGCCACCTCTCACTAGCCCAAGGAAAGACCCAAGCACAAAAAGCAAAGTATGGTTTCTACTGAATGACTGAATGCCTATCACTTTCCCGCCGTCATAAAGTTAAAAAATGCTAAGTGAAAGCATCATAAATCAGCAACCCTATGCAGACAAGTAATAAACTAGGTATTATAAGCTGCTGAGATCTGGGGACTGTTTACTGTGACAGCATAGTACGTGAGCCTCAGCTGACTGATACGCTCCAGTATTAAAAGATTCTTTAAAATAACTTCAAATAAACCATTAACAAAGGTCTCTGGGGGTGCTTGGGTGGCTCAGTCAGGTGAGTATCCAACTCTTGCCAGCACAGAGCCTGCTTAGGATTCTCTCTCCCCGCACCCCCCCCCCAAATCAACTGAAAAACCAAAAACACAAAGGTTTTTGTGCCCCAGTGCCCCAGCCTGGCCCTGATGGGGCTGGCAGCAGTGGGTCTGTGTGGTCTGCTGGCTGCAGGATGGGACGGTCCAGCTGGCCTTGCAGAAAGCACACCGAGTGTCACAGCTGAGACAGAGGCAGTTGTGTCACCGGTCGTTCGTTACTGTGTCCAAAGGCTGAAGAAGGCAGAACCCCAAACAGGCAGCTTTAAGCGGCAAGATGCTCACAATATGAAAAGAACTCAGGAAGGAAGATGGACCAAGGGAAGAGGCGGTATCTGCCCTCACCCCCGTGTGGTTCTCGTACATTCCAGGGCACATGTTCTTGAGTAGAACAGGCCTCCCTCAGATTCAAACGAGGCCATATATCCGTCTCTCCACTGCACACCCCCTCCCATTTTCCATTCCTTAAAAAAACAAAACCATTGTGATCAATGAAGAAAGTGAACTTCATCTCAGTGAAACTGCACCGGGAACTACCTGTGCACCCAAGGATCCTGGTAGTTCTCCTCCTCCATGGGCCCTGCGATCTCAGAACCACAACGATTTGCTGTTCCCTTGACTCAATAATAAATATACGAGTGATAACCCAGGGGCTGGAGTCCTCAGGGGGACTCTGTAACTTGTGACATTTGTTGAGCTAATGACCATCAACAGGTTGCCATCTGCTAAACCTCTCTGGAACGTGACACGCCCTGGCTCGGTCGTGGTCTCCAGGCATGTCTTGGGTGCTCCAGCTTGCTCCTTTCTCCTAGGCCTTCCACTTTTACCCTGAGCCCCCCACTTAACCTAAGTGACCCACACTAGCCACACCTTACCACCAGGATCCCAGAGGTCCTGCTTTGCTTTGGATTTAATGTTGAAAATGTTTATATTTAGAATTAGCCAGCTGGACTATTTATAGATGATCCCAATTTTGTTGGCAACGTCCAAAGCATCAGTCAAGAAACAACGGAGCAAAGGCCCTTCTTCTTCAAGCCATCAGGCTTGACCACAGCGCCGACCACAGCCAGGTCAGTGTCACAGAGCTCCTTCAGAGCCTGCGTGATCTGGGGCTTGTTGGCCTCGACAGCCACATGGAATGCAAGAACGGGGTTGTCTTCTGTCCTCTTCAGGACTGACTCCGTGGTCAGGGAGCTTGATGATGGCACAGGTGCCAAGCTGGTTTCTCCTGTTAACCACTGCACCACCAACAGCACAGAGTAGTCTCGCCTGCATATGTGTTCAGATAAATGCAATCACCTGCTATACATTTTTTCATTCTTTGGTATCTGGCTTCTCATGCAACCGGGTTGTGAAATGTCTGTACCGTTGCATGCAATGACACATCTTCATTCTTGCTGTCCAGTCTTTTATCGTGTAAATACGCCACAGTCTATGTGCTCATTCTCCTGTGGATGGACAGGTCGTGCTCGTTATTTTGCACTTATTTACGTGGTTGATATGTTTTCCCCCCAGTAGACTGTGACTCTATGATGACAAGAAACTGGTCCATGCTTTCTCGTTACTGTAATCCAGCCCTCAGCACAGTGACTGACCCATAATGGGAGAGGAAGAAAGGAAGGAAGAGGAGGAGGGAAGCAGACGGGAAGGGAATACAAGCTATTAGTGTGCCAACGATAGGACCCCACTCCCAGATACAAGGTCTGTTTTCAACAATCAGGATAATTTCCCAGTTTCTGCTTGCTATAAAAATTCTTCTCTCCCTACGTATGTCACATGAAATTAACCCCCTAGGCTCTTACATGATTCCTGCCTCTTACTGCCAATAAAGATACTTAGTTGTTGTTAGTAATAATTTACTGATACCAGAGGAGTCCGGCTCTTGAAATAGGGTGCATATCAAGATCCGACTTGCCTGAGGACAGGCCCTGAGACAGAACATTATCATCCTCATGTTAACAGCACGTTCAAGAGATAAAACCAGTCACAATTCCATGATCTCTTTCTTTTTCTTTGTAAATGCACAAAGGAAAATGAAAACAGAAAACACAACTCCTCTGACAGGTGGAGGATAGAAAGTGCTAGCAAGGCCTCCTCCGGGCCAGGGACTCAGGCCTTGGGCGACGGCCACGCCCCAACTGGATTCCACACTCAGATCTTGAAGGGTTCTCGCTTTTACCTCTCACAGAGGTTGACAGGAGGAAACCACGGCTCTGCCAAATGGAAACAGAAATGAGCTTCTGGAATCTGAAGAGCGCACGTCCATCATTCTCTGAAAACTCGTACCCGTGAGGCTCTAACTCGGATACGTGCATGGCGGAGGCTGCCCGCGGTCCTCAGACGTTCAGAAACACAGCTATTAACTTCACTTTGTGGGACTCATGCTCGAGAGTGAAAAATACGAACAGCCCAGACACAGGGCTCAAGCCCACCTCACTAGCTTCATCGTTCACCTCCACGCCTTGACTCCTGGTGCAAACACTGGTTTCCCCAGGCCATATGCTTGCCTATCCATTCATTCTAGAGACGTTTCCCACAGGCGCTAGCCTATGCGCCAGGATGCAGCAGAAAAGTAAGAGGGTGTGCAAGGACCAAGTGTGACAGACAACAAGCACATGAAGATAAGCAGTGCAGAGTGACGGCGAGATGGGAACACAGGTCTATGAAGCATCTACCATATGCCAAGAATGGTGGCTGGCACTTTTCCTCTAGATCTCACTCAATTCTCATGCCAATCCCATACCTGAGGCGGTTGGCAGCTACATTTTACAGACGAGGAACACGTGTGGTAAACACACAGCTGGTCAATAAGAGAGGCAAGTAAATAACATCCCGATCCTGAGGGGTCGAAGGCCCAAGGCGTCTAAAAAGCAGACCGACGGCAGCCAAGCCAGCCACAACCTCTTTCTGGTGAGAAGAGCTGGAAGTCCAAAGCGTTTGAGCGCTACTCCTCAAGGCCAGAGGGCTGGAAACGAAGAGGGGCCTGCTTTGTGTTTTGGGCAAGTCCAGGCCAAAATCTAGCCAGGGAGGTTTGGAGACGAACCAGGGCTTTCAGCTCCCCAGGCTCCGCTAGGCCCCTGACGAGGACTACTTGAAAACCAGCTGTAGTGTGTAGAAAAATTTCTCTCGGCTGTGAAAAGATTCCGGATTCTTTCTTGATAAGCTTTTCCTTAACACAAATAGGGTATTCAGGGAAAACATGGGCCTCTTCTTGTTCCTGCCGCTATAATTAGAACGTTCCCATCAGAGTGTTGTGAGAGTTTAAGGAGATAAAACATGGAGAGAACTTGGCACAGTGTCGGGTGCACGGGAAACGCGGCTGCTGCCATGTTACCAACCACCCTCCTCACCAACCATCCCCCTCGTCAACCATCATCACCATCGTTGTCCTCACCAACCCTCATCGTCCACGTGGCCCGTCAGGACCAACCATCGATCTCCATCACATCACCAGCACCCTCGTCATTATCTTTATTCCACATTTACTTTGGGGGAAAGCCCGTCAATAAGAACACAGCAGCCTTCTTCTCTCAAAGAACGTAGGGCTGGAGGATGATCGCGACCTAGGCTTGCAGTGTGCCCCTGAGACCGAGCAGCTGTGCCACCCTGGGCGGTTTGCTTCACCTCTCCGACCTGTGAACAGAGGTGAAAACGCTTCCCCTCACAGGGTGGCGGCAAGGGTCAGAACTGTGTGTGGGAAAGGGTCAATAAATATCGGGGCTTCCTATTCACACCGGCCTGATCTGTGTTTCGCCTATGTTGTGTCTCGCCCAGAGGTTAACGTAAAAGTGGGCAGGGGAGGGGCAGGCGTGATCCCACGACTCACTGACTTCTGCAGTCTAGCACGTAGCTTCCTCTCGATCGCATGCTGCAAAATACAGCTCGTCTTCCTTTCCGTGATTCTGCCAACTGAGGTGTTAGAGACTGGTTTCCCTGTAAGTCTTCAAGGGGCCCTCTGCCGCCACACTGGCCCGGCACCCCCTGGGCCACCGTGGACCAGCAGCCACATAGCGCCGGGGGGAGATACCCCTCCCCCTGTCTCCATCACGCTGCGCTCACAGTCCTAAGACCGTTATGAGCCTTCCTGAGACTCCAGTTAGCACCCACACACTTCTCACACACCCCTCTCCGCCGGCCCTGACACGCAGCCTCCACAAGGCCACCAACTTGAGCTGCCTCCTCCGACTGCAGACAGCCAGAGCAGTCTGACGGAATTTCACTTTGCTGGGAAGTCTCGCAGGCAGCTGGAATTCACAGTCTCTCGGGATGAGTCTGCCGGCGGCACAAGGAGATAACCTTTAAAGGTTGGATTCAAAACGCTTTTCTGTATCTGCAAGGAGTAGGAAAAGATCCAAAGCTTAAGCAGCAGCCCCACCCTTCCTACTTCATTATGAGCCCCAGGCTTCTGAAAAAGCCCAGCTCAGGGGAAAAACCGGCGGCCTGAATGTGTGGGGGTGCATCCACTCAGGCGGAGGCTCAAGGGGGTGTGAAAGCCCTCCGACACCGGTATGGCTCAAGTCCTACAGATCCGAAGAGGGCTCACCCGGGCCAGGAAAGGCATGTACTCCCCAATGCAGAGGTACTTTTTTAAACACAGAAATACGGGAGTTATTCCATGCCCCAGGTCTCGGGAAAACACACATCACGTGAACATAAATGATCACAGTGGACATCTGGGCAGCTGCCTAGCTGCTCATCAACTGTTTCCACGTACTGCCTCCCTTCGACCTCAGGACATGCATGGGGGGTGGGGGAGAGGGCCGCTACCCGGTTCCCACTGAGGAGACGCAGCACAGCATCGCCCAGCCTGGCAGCTCCGGGCTGTCGTGCGGGTCTTCTAGCCTCAGCAAAGCAGGGACCAGCAGACCGCGTGTCGACCTGCTCAACCATGTGGAATGAAGGAGAGGGTATACGGGTCTGGGTTCCCGCTGGAGAGGAACACATCTCTAAGGGTGCGGACCACTGTGTGTCTAGGAGGGCCTACTTGCGCCGTGTAAAGACTCACACCACACACGTGTATCTCAAGTCACAGGTGCGTGTTAGGAGCGTGCCTGAGCTGCACACTGGTTTGGCTGAACAAAGCGGCTGCACCCTCTGGGCCCTTCCCATTCACCAAGTAGGCGCAGCACCGGGCCGAGGGCACTAAAGAAACACACTCATCGGGGGCTCTCAAGCATCTTATGAAGGACGCAGCATCCCCCATTCTGAAGGTGAGAACGTTGTGGCTTCAGCAGAACGACAAAGATGCTGTCATAAAAGGTCATCCAACTAGGAACCAAGAGGCAGATCGGGGATTGAAGCTGGGACTGAGGCTAGAGTCTACATGTGAACTGCTAGCCGTCCCAGGTACCCGAAACCCTGATGAACTCACACCTCAAGACACAGCATCTGCTCTGCTGTCATGGCCATTCTGCACGTCTTAGCTACCATCTCCTTTCACCTAGGCTCCTGCAATGGTGATCAGGTCGGCAAGTGGATGGGTAAGTGGACGGGCGGACGTGTGGATGAACGGGTAGATGCCTGGACAGCTGGCTGGCTGCCTGGGTGGAGGGATGGCTGGCTCCGTGGATGGACAGGCAGGCAATCAGGCAGGCTTCACTACAAAGCCTTGGAAGATCCAGCTGGCTGAAGCAGCCTGAGCTTCTGTCTTCTCCCCTCTGTCACTCCGCCTCAGATGCAGCAGCCTTCCAACTCCTCTAATGCCCCAAGCTCTTTCCTACTTCAAGGAAAGCCCCTCTGCCTGGGCTATTCCTCTTCTGTTGACTTAACTCCAAATTGTTGTGCAGGAAAGAGCAGATGTTCTCAAAAATTCCATTCTTAATCCCGGTGTAACTGGGCCTTTCTTACAATCTCTGGAACCCTGTGCAGTATTTGTTCATAGCAACAGTTTGTAATTATAGATTTATCTGTATGTTATGCGCACATTAGTATGTTTCATGCTCTTTTCTGGTGGGATTATAAACTTCAGTGTGGGGGTACCTTGTACAATGTTCACTGATGTATCACCAGGACCTAGCACAGTGCCTGATTCATAGGAGTTCAATGAATCCTTACTGTTGGACCTTGATAAGGCCTTGCCTGCCAATCCTGAACTCTTAGTCCCAGTACCTAAAATGTTGGGGCAGGTGCTGGGACTGGAGCCCCGAGTGTGCACAGGTGATTCTGGGAAAGTCCGCGGATTACAGTCAGCAGTACAGACCGCCCTGACCACTGAACTCTAGAGAAAACTAAAACCATTACTACACCATAAAACAGCTTATTACCTGGGGGTAAAACTTCCTGAACCAGGGCGGGGCTAGTAATAAACAATGCGGGGAGTTGTTTTAATCAGTGAGGAAAGTGAGGCAAGGCTGAGAGTGAATAACAAGAGAAATGATCCAAGAGGACCAAGGAGTTTGGGGAAGAGTTTGATAACAAATCCAAAGTGAGAACTCTGAAGACAGGGGCCTATCAGAATATACTGGAGAATCACAGTCAACATGGTTTGTTGATCCATCCACCCATCCAACGTGTACTGAGCCTGCTCCCCAATCCTAGGCACTGGAGATACAGGTGTGAGTAAAAATGACACGCAGCGGTGGCTTTGTGGGGCTGACCTCCTGCCAGAGGACCAGCAGGGATTCAGGAGAGCAGGGCCACACGAAGCTACAGGTTACAAACTGCACAGGGTGGTGCGCTACAAGCCTTGGGTCTAGACTTCAAGTATAAACATGGCAGCCAAGGCCATGATGACCACATGAGAACCATCCATGGTTCAGAAGCTGGGCTTCTGGCTTCTGCTGAGCCACCATGGCATGGAACAGGGCGCTGGCACACCCCTGCTCTGCAGCACCCGGCTCTCTGGCCAAGTCCTAGTCTACAGTCCTAACTCTGCTGGCTGTGAGGAGCCCAGAAGGTGCTTCCTCCAAGCAGTCCAAGGCTGGGGGCAGTCGGCATGTTGGCTGCTTCTCACGCTTGGGTCAGTCTCAAGATGGATGAGCACCTGTGTGTCTACTTTTCAGGCTGTGAAATCAAAATCAGAAAAAAATTCCTTTTTTACCCATGCAGACCAGAAAGATCAGAGTCAAGTTTTCACAAACTGATAAACTTGGAAAGGGGCCTCAGTGGTCATGTGGTCTCTCCCGCACAGTCGAGATCAGTAGTTGATAAGCCCACTCTGCCATTAAACAGCTCTCCACATTCAATCTTATATCAAGTCGTCAATGGCCAAGGCTCCGTCTCTATCTTTCACAATATCCCCAGCACCCAGCCCGCTGCAGGATGGATGGACACACAGAGAGATGAACACACAGTTGGAGAGATCAGCAGATGAGCCCAAACCTGTTTGTCTCCAACTTCCCCTCTCTGGTCTCCATTCTGTCCTCTGGGAGGCAGCTGCGAGTCCAGGTGAAAAGCCCAGACTTGGGGTGGGGAGACCAACAGTGAATCTGGCTCTGATGCTTTTGCGCTGAGACCTCGGACAAGTTATTTCCTTACCATTGTGAACACGTCTTTGTCCACCTCTAAAATGGAAAGAACATCCACAATACCTCAGGGCTGGTGAAACCACACGTAGAATAAGTAAGGCGCAGTATGCTTCGGTAGGTCAACCAAGAAATTCCTGGTTTCCCAAGATGTGAAGACCAGGAAATAGAAGAACACTCAATAATCCTCATTATAAAGCTAAAAGACAAGCAAAAGCCTGAAACGTATAGTACAAAGGATTACTATGCAGAGCACTCTTACAAATGGGTAAGAGAGGGATGAACAGTACCATACAACGATAGGGAAGGACACCAGCAGGCAATTCACACACACGTGCAAAACACAAACGGCAGATTAAAGTACAGATGTATGCTCACCCTCCCTAGCAATAAGGAAAATGCAAATCCAGACAACGATGGAATGTCAAGGTTCCCCCTATCAGAATGGTCATATTTAAAA
Source organism: Herpailurus yagouaroundi (assembly GCF_014898765.1). Taxonomy (NCBI): domain Eukaryota; kingdom Metazoa; phylum Chordata; class Mammalia; order Carnivora; family Felidae; genus Herpailurus; species Herpailurus yagouaroundi. The sequence goes on from NW_024412453.1 coordinate 9,492,877, forward strand.
GATTGATAATACCCAGTGACGGCAAGGACATGGGGACAAAATATTCCTTTATGGCATTGGAAGGACTGAAAATTGGTTCAGCCCTTGGGAAAGCAATTTAGCTAGGCCTATTTAAAATAAAAAAGGTAGGGGCGCCTGGGTGGCGCAGTCGGTTAAGCGTCCGACTTCAGCCAGGTCACGATCTCGCGGTCCGTGAGTTCGAGCCCCGCGTCGGGCTCTGGGCTGAAGGCTCAGAACCTGGAGCCTGTTTCCGATTCTGTGTCTCCCTCTCTCTCTGCCCCTCCCCCGTTCATGCTCTGTCTCTCTCTGTCCCAAAAAAATAAATAAACGTTAAAAAAAAAAATTAAAATAAAAAAGGTATACATCCTGCACCTTGACAAATCCACTTCTAGTCATTTATCCTAAAGACCTGCCTACGATATGGACAGAGAGGTCTGTACGAGAACAGTCTGGGAAGTTTGTCTGCAATGGCCAGGAAATGAAAACAGTCTAAAATGTCCGTCATCAGACCATTAAGTAAAGGCTCCCTCATACTGGGAAATAATGTAGCGAAGTTTAACAAGAGTAAGGAAGAGAGAGGTCTGAGTACTGAGAAAGAAGGCATGTATCACAGGATCCCATTTACGTTCAACAAAATAACACCGTAACAGCATTCGGGGGATCCGTGTGGAGCGGTACCTGTCAGCCTAGAGAAATTATGCCCCCAGGGGACATTTGGCAAAGTGTGGAGACACTGTGGGTTGTCACAACCGAAGAGATGGCGTGGGTGGTGAGTGGGTAGTGGCCACGGATGCTTCTCAACATCCTTTCATGCACAGGTGAGACCTCCTCCTCCCCCCGACACCAAGAATTATCCAATCCAAAAGGTCAATTGTGCTGCAGCAGAGAAACCCTGGTGTGAAGATGTCTTCTAGCAAGCTGGCTCCTGAGAAGCCCAGGTGATGCACAGCCCAAGTCCCCCCACTGCCGGTCAGAGCATCCTCATTTTCCTTTGGGGAAACACCCTTATTCCACTGCCCTAAGCGTCAGGAGTAGGTATACAACCCAAAAGCACGCCATCCGCCTGGACAAGGCAATGAGCAGACAGGGGTATGGCCCATGCCACCGAGAGTCAGAACCAGGTCCGGGACTGCTGCCAGCGTCGAAAGGAACAGGGGCCTTTTCCACTGGGGTCAGCTGAGCCGAAGGGAGGTCAGCCTGTAGGTGCCCACCGACACTCGTGCCGCTGCGGCCCGGCTGGGAACAAAGCCAGCGCAAGGGAAAAGTTACTTTCTCAAAAGATGGGAGACCAGCCCTCAGGACACGGAGTCCCTGAGATTCAAGCTGGGTCTGCCCTCGGTCTTTTCCATGAGGCAAGCCAATGAATCCCCTTTGTTAAGTTCTGTTAGTCAGGACTCAGTGCAGAGTTGCTGGGAGGACTGAAAGCTATCTGCAGGAGGGAGGAGGGGACAGAGACGAAGGCAGAAAAAGAATGTGTCTGGTTTGCAGAAGCTACAGCTCCTACCAAGGACACATATGGCCAAGCGTTCCACTGAAAACCCCCTGCGTGAGACCGTCTGAGCCGGAAGGGAGCTCAGGGCCTGCGCAGAAGCCCCCACGTTGCCCCAGTTACCTGTAGCTCGTTACAGTCTCAGCTCTCCTCCTACGGGCGGGGGTTTCCACCACTGGGTCGAACATACGACGTGCACACTAGCAGGCTGACGGGCATGACAGAAGCATGACAGGCGCAGGTGAACCTAAGCGTCTAAGTAACAGAAAACGTACCGATTGCTTATGGACCCAACTCCCTGCCCTCGCCTTGTGATGCGTTGAATAAAAGCTTCCAGCACTAACCCCAAGGAGAGACGGTGTGTTGAGACCCGTCTCCCCGTCTCCTTACCTGTGACAAGTGACACAAGTTCTTTGCTTTCAACACTTCCTTGCAGTGCGTTCGATTTAACGTGCCCCAGGTGGCAAAGCCCTGGAGCTGGGTGTCGCTCTCCTACGACCAGGAGAGGGCAGGTGCTACCTCGGGAATTAGTATCCTGGTCAGAAGAGGGGTGGTCAGCTCGTTCCCACACTGTCCCGATTTGAGGAGCCCCGGCCTGGTTGCAAACGGGAGGGGTCACGTCAGAGGATCAGGCTGGGTTCTGCTGAGGTGACGGCTGGATCCTGAGGACCCTGCCATCCAAGTACCCGGGACTGCCTCCACTCGTGCCCTCGGCCCAAGTCACGGCTCCCCACGTAAACATGCCCACGAGGGAACAAGCACAGGGGCCAGCAAATGGGAACATCGGAGTGGGGGGCGGTACCCATCTGGAAACTAGCCCCCAGCTGGAGTTCGGGCAGAGACAGGGACCGAGGACACACGTGCGTTTGGGTCGGCACGTTAGCCCCGCTCACAGCTCCTGACAAAGAAGCTGTATTAGGAAACCGTCTCAGGAAAACCTCTCCAGGAAGGGCAGAGAAGGAATCACGAACAGGCACCTTGGAGACGCTGACGAATAATGTCACTGGTCCAATGCAACAAGGAATTTCGGTCCACACCAAGACTAAAGCCAGCACCACGTGGGCACGTCCCAGCTGGCCAAACTCTCAGGGACTGGGGCCTGGGCATTCAATACTTCAGGCCTCTATGCAATCCCATGTGATTTGGTATTTGTTGATATCGGGTATTTGGATATTAGATATCAGGTATCTGTTGGGCACTGGCGCCCCGGCTGGAAGAGCTCAGGCCTGGGCAAAGCCTCACAGAGTTTTGCACGGACACCGTCTTCCATTTCAGCTGCTTGAATGGCGGTCCCACCTCCTCGGCAGCCCCGGAAACGGAGGACGAAGGTATCTGGCTCTCCGTAGCTCCTCGGGTAGCCGATGCGGAGCCCCTGATCAAGTAGATGCTAAATAAAGCCTTTTTTCAACGTATGAACGTGCCCAGAGACGTCCAACTGAATGTTCTTTTAATGTCTGCTTCCAGGTATAGTAGCTTATCACGGTCAAGCGGTTACCAGAGTGCTAAGGGTAGTCATCTCACAGGGGCGTGTCAGACACCGCACCCAACACGGGACCTGTCGCTGTGCGAGGTGAGTGGCCTTCCGTCCCTCCCACCCGTACCTCTCTCCCCAGCCCTTACGACGAGAGGTACGTTTACTCCACAGCATGTGTCTCCCCCACAGACGGTCAGGTCGGGGAGGGCAGGAGGTTTCGCTCACCGCTGGCTCTGCTGAATTTAGCACAAGCCAGGCATACAGGAGACCCTCGATAAACAGCTTTCGGATGGATACAGGATTTATACTGTGAAGCGAAAAAGTAGTTCCTCCTGCTTGGGAAGACACAAGCAGTAAGAGAGAGTAACAGGGACCTGTACGTCCAAAGGGATGTGCTTTTTCTTTCTGCCGGTCTCAGGCTCTCTCGGAAGCCCTGAGCAATCCCAGAACAGTGGGAGGCCGACGTGCCGTGAACCGCAGAGGCGCTCAGGTGCTGCACTTGGTGGGACGGTTCGTCCCAGGGCCTGCCTCGGGCACAACAGGGGTGGCAGGAGGGAGCAGACGCGGACGAGAGAGATTCACTTCTGCCTCAGAGCCGGTCCGTTTCCCCCCAAATCCGGGACTGGGCAGAGGCTTCTCAGAGCCCATGTTACTGCAGCTGTGGGTCCTGTGTCTGTCTCATCCGTCTCCACTTAACGAATTCCTCCCTCTCTGCAGAGCGGCAGAGCAAGCCTCGAGACAGAGCCGCAGGGAAGAGAACTGGAGGGCCCGCGGGGTAAGCCTCTTAGGAGAGGGGATGAAAAGGAATGGCTGAGAAGCCTGCAGCCTCGAGTACAAACGCGTCACCCTCCTCCACACCCCGTGCAGCCCACCTGGACCGTGTGATGTATTATTAACAGGGGAAAGAATGGGTTCCCGGCCTCACATACAAAAACACGCCCCGATGGAATAAACCTGCAAAAGGACTGCCCAGGTGACACGGGGTCCTTCCGGGTGAGACCACAAATACTCACTGGGCCTTCCTGGGGCGCCTTTAACCAACACCACACGCTGTGGCTTCTAGAAAAGGGGACCTCTTCCATCCAGAAGGGAAGAGCTTGGCCGAAACAAAGCAATGATTTTTTTTATATATATATACAAAGGAGACCTAATTAGCTGTGCTGTGCAAATGGAGTATTTCACAGTAGGCAGTGTTTCCGGTGGCTGAATTCAAAGTCTGAAATCAATCCCACACGGAGGACGGGTTTCGGCTGTACTTACACCAACAGTACTTTTCAAAGGCAAAGACTTAAGGGTTCTGAACGTAAGCACATGGATGGATTATTTCATTCCAGTTTAGTGCCTGTAATATTTGCTTAAGAACAAAAGAGGCAGGTTGTTTGAAGGTCTCCCATGCCTTCATGAACACTACAGCAGAATATTAAAGATACCGGACCTCAATCTTCTTCGGAAGTGGGGGTACTTGGAGAAGAAGATCAAACAACTGCTAAGGTACAAACCAGGTGCTAAGTGACTAACAACAAATGATATGGAAGTGACAGAAAACCGAGCCCACAAGCACAATGCTGTGTAAACACAGAGAGAAGAAGGAGAGAGAAACTAAGAAAGCCAGTTATTAAACAGTTTCTCCCATGGGACGCCTGGGGGGCTCAGTCCGTTGAGCGTCCGACTTCGGCTCAGGTCACGGTCTCGCGGTCCGTGAGTTCGAGCCCCGCGTCGGGCTCTGTGCCAACGGCTCGAAGCCTGGAGCCTATTTCGGATTCTGTGTCTCCCTCTCTCTGACCCTCCCTCATTCATGCTCTGTCTCTCTCTGCCTCAAAAAGAAATGAACATTAAAAAAAATTGAAGATATAATGAAATACACAGTTGCTCCCGGTCACGTGTTGCTGTTCAATCACCGTGTCTCTGGCTGGTGTCTGTTAGCAGCCCAGCAGCAGCAGCGGCCAGAAGCGTAAGAGACGTTCACGGACACAAACCTTCCACTGGGAAGGTTCTGGACACCCGTTTTACCTCTGTCCTGAGGATTGCTCAAACGCGGCCACTTCCTGCTAGTGCCAGAACACCCCTCAGCCCCCGTTTCGGACTCGGGGACGGAGCGTGGAAATCCTGGCGCTCAAAGGCGCAAGCCGCTTTTTAAGACCTTGCATCCACCCCCGTCCGGGGATGGCCCGCCTGCCGGAACCCCGTGCGCAAAATAGAATTCCAGACCTCTTCCCGCCACACCAACGGTGAAAGCCATTGGTCCCACGTGCATCAGGTGGGCTATCTCAGCGCGTCTGGCATTTAGGACTACCTTTGCCAGGCGTCCGGGCAGGCTCTCCAGGTCCTGACGCTGCCCAAACAGGAAGCTCTGAAGGAGCTTCCCTGAAACCCGCCCACGGCCAGAGCAGCCCACGCCAACACCGGCTCGGACAACTTCCCTAAGCAAGACCGTCTCGGCCCGGCCTGTGGAGGCGGGGGGCTCGGTGGGTAACATGTCTGGGCCCTGCGGTGGCCACCGCAGTTCTGGAGAAAACTCCCTGCTGGGCTGCAGCGGTCCACCTTCTCAGAAACGCGGGCGGCCACCCAGGCAGGCCGGGCCCCTCCCTTCAGATTGAGGGCAACTGTCCTAATTGCCTCTTGGGTTTTTTTTTTATTTTTTATTTTTTATTTATTTATTTATTTTTTTAATAATTTTTTTTTTCAACGTTTTATTTATTTTTGGGAGAGAGACAGAGCATGAACGGGGGAGGGGCAGAGAGAGAGGGAGACACAGAATCGAAACAGGCTCCAGGCTCTGAGCCATCAGCCCAGAGCCTGACGTGGGGCTCGAACTCACGGACCGCGAGATCGTGACCTGGCTGAAGTCGGACGCTTAACCGACTGCGCCACCCAGGCGCCCCGCCTCTTGGGTTTTTAAAAAGCTTCACCCTCAGTCTTAGAACCTCTGGAAACCAGCACCTTGTGAGAAAATGCTATCTGGGCTCCAAAAATGTTACTGAAGGCCACGCTTCTCCGTGCCTTTGTTTTCTCATCTATAAAATGGGGAGGAGAAGAGTTTATTCACAGGGTGCTTTTGAGGACTCAATGAGCTATTTGACATAATGCACACACACCAGCGAGAGGCAGCGGCCGCTACGGCTTCTTGTTAGTATTCTCCCCATTACTGTTTTATTGCAAGCGGTCTGTTCCCTCAGCGCGGTGTTTCCCAGATACATAACACTGTCCCAAACTCTGGCTGCTTGCATTATCGTTTATTTAGCATCGTTCTTCAAGCAGAGTCTCTTTGTTTCTTCTTAAATTTATTTTAGAAGGAAAATGCAGGGTGCCTGGGTAGCTCAGTCAGCAAGCGTCCGACTGGATTTCTCCTCAGGTCACGATCTCACGGTTTGTAGGTTCGAGCCCCGCATCAGGCTCTGGGCTGACAACATGCAGGCTGCTTGGGATTCTCTCCCTCCCCCCCCCCCCACCTGACCTCTGCTCTTCCCCCACGCACCCCCTTGTCAAAAAAAAAAAAAAACTTAAAAAAAATGCATCACTGTGGTAAATGGAAAACAGGATTCTGTGCCTTAACTAGAAGGGAAATGTAAAAACTAAACACAATTAAAACAAGACAACAAGTAAGATCAAGTTCAAGTCTGCTCCTTCCTGTCACCGCCGAACAGAAAGATTCAAGGGTGTGGACGGCACAAGGTCAACACTTGAAGACTTTCTCCCCCTGGTAATCCCAAACCGTGGAAGAGCTGAAAACGGAGTGGCTTTCTCCCAGCAGGATTTGTTAATGTCCAGCCTCTGTCTTTCTAGAACCTGGTTAAGCACACATAAAATTATCCCGCTTTCCGACACTCTTGGAGACACTGTTTTGCCCAAGAGGACTTTCTGCAATGATGGAAACTTTCTATAACTGTGCTGCCCCATAAAGTCGCCACTGGCAGCATATGGCTGTTAAGCACTTGAAATGTGGCTAGTGGACTTGAACTGAATTTCTAAGTTTACTGTATTTTAGTTCATTTAAATGTAAATGGCTATGTGTGGCTAGTGGCTGTCGTATTGGAAAGCCCAGATCTACTGAGAAATGTAGATGATCCCTTGATCTTGGCTCTTCGAATGAACTGATATCTGTTTGGAGGTTACACCCTCGTCTTCCTTTGAGGGAGATGTGATGGAACCTGACAGGGACTTGTCACAGGCATGTAACTGGGGACTGTCTACTACATCCCTCAATACTGCTTAATCTACAGCTCTGTGTGGAAATTTCTTTTAGAGCTCCCTTTGAGGAGCTCATGTATTTTCTTCTCATTAGCAATGGTAGTATCCAAAATAGGCACATTTCCATTTTCACCCTGGCTGCCAGGAAGCCTAGAGGAAATACACAAAGCAACGAGAACATTGGTGTAGGATCTCATGACAGAATTCCGTGATTTCCTTAATGGGAGTGTTAGCAGTTTACGTTTTCCCAGACCCTGACATTTCATTTTTTACGTCTATGTTATCATTCTTTTACAGGTGTTCCTCTAGAAATTATCTCAAATCTTGTGGGGAAATATACAGACGGCATTTTTTAAACTAAGAAAAATAATGTCCAATGGTACCAGCGTTTTCAGTGACTTGTTCTTTCGCTTATCGTTTACGGTAAGAACCCCGTAAAAAGCTTTCTCGAATGTCTCCAAACATGTTGTGTAGATTTTGCTTGTGAGATACTGACCAGAAGCTCTGTTAGCTAAGAGGAGAAAGACAGCTGCATTCAAGAGGTGCTACCTCACACCCCCCATATCACAATTCAATTTTGGTCTAAGATAAAGCTCTCTGCTTCACTTTGTTCACCCCCTGGGCAACACCTCCCGGCTCTCGGATGGCCGCAAAACAGAACTGAAAGGACACTCACCGAAGACGGTTTTTGGTTGGTGTGGCATCGAAAGAGAAAGAGAACCAAGGAGATGTATGGAAATCTGTCACGTCTGACTCTCTTCTTAAGCCAAAGGTGAGAGCATCCGGAGCACTCAGATTCTCCAACACTTACTGACGAGTTACTTACTAAGTGCCGTTGCCACACAAGTAAACTCCAGTCGCTTTCTGGTGCAAGCTTCCTTGCCAAACCCTAGCTCACCTGTCTGTGAGATTTCAAGATGCGTGTACCATACAGATGCCTGTTCCTATAAACCACACACCTGCCACCACGCCTGCCACCGAAGGCTACACAGGGCGAGCATTTGGGAACAGCAGAAATTCCAAGACGAGAATACAGAATGTGTCCTACCCGCCACACGCCCCTCAGGCTGACAAGAGCTTTGCAAGGCAAGGAGTGGTAGTATTTCCGTCTTACTTGTGAGGAAATGGAGATTCACTTCAGGTTACAAAACTGAAACCAGGGCTCCTATCTTCAAGGTCAGTGTCTTTTTTTTTTTTTTTTCCCTAACCATTCAGCGTCTGGAGAAAAATATCTTAATAGGTGAGAAGATGTCTTCTTTGATGGTCAATTCCCCACTTAAGAAAAAAAAAAAAAAACAGCAACAAAACTCAAGACTTTTCACAGAGCTGATGGGGAGTAAGAACAAAAACGTGGGGCACCTGGGTGGCTCAGTTAGGTGTCTGACTTCAGCTCAGGTCATGATCTCACGGTCCGTGGGTTCGAGCCCCGCGTCGGGCTCTGGGCTGACGGCTCGGAGCCCGGAGCCTGCTTCGGATTCTGTGTCTCCCTCTGTCTCTGACCCTCCCCCGTTCATGCTGTCTCTCTCTGTCTCGCTCTGTCTCTGTCTGTGTTGTCGTGACACAAGAAGACGGAAGCAGGAAGCAGCTAAGAGACAGTGGTGAAAACAGAGCAGTCCAGGACAGGTGAACACCACTGGCTGGAGATCAGAATCCAAGGTAAGAAAAGTAAAAGACAATAGAGGAAAAGATGGTAGGAAGGCAGGACAGAAAGAGGCATCGGGAAATCAGGAAGTATGGAAAACTGGGGTCCCACGTGTTGGGGATAAACCACCCCCAAAGTACGCACAGGCCCCTCAGTCCCCAACACCCAAGTCCCAGCCAGGAGCCGACCAGTTCTCCCCCGAGGAGGAGGAGACGTCTGCTCTTTGGGTTACGTCAAGTAACTGTTGCCCCTTCTGCTGAGAAGAGTACCCGGCTTTTCATTCAGAGAAGAACTCCTCTCCCTCCATCAGACACACCCCAGCACCAGCATCCAAACCTGGCCCATCCCACGGGTCCATCACCCATCCCTGAGGATCAGGAAGGGGATCCTGGTCCAAGACAGGCCCGGGAGAGACAATGAAACACCCAGACAGGCTGAAAGCCACCCATCAACCCGCAGAGAGCACCAGCCCGAGAAGGACGCCTGAGCAAAGGACAGAGCGGATGGCAGCAGGTTTCCGGCCACGGGCCCGGTCATGCCTGGGGCCCCACGTACCCTCTGACTCTCTGGCTGCAACACAAGCCGACAAATCCCATTTTGGCTCCCGCTGTCCAAGCTCAGATCTGCAGCATCTGCACCAACGGGCCTGACCGACACGAGGAAGCTCCACCCCGGCCCCTCCTGTCTGCATGAAGGAAGGACCCCTTCCTCAGGGAGGCCCGGCAACTGGGAGGCTGGCATCGGGAGGCCGTGGCCAAGAGGCAGAGGCACCACAGTGCAACAAAAGGCTGTTGGTTCCACCCCAGCAGTGACATCTGGCCGAAAACCAGACGCTCACCTGATACACGTGGAAGGCATTCGCCGCTTTGCCCCGCAGAAACACTGATGGGATCCAGACGTTGATCAGCGCCCGGTTTGATCTGACCAAAACCAAAGATCAAAATTAGTCATTTCAATTTACAATGAGGATAGCAGGAAAACAGACTTCTCCTCTAAGAGGCATCACACACCAGAATTTAGGACAACATCGATCATGTCTATGAGTAAGACGAAGGGCCTGGGTAGGCGTGTTCGCCCAGCCCCCAGGATCATTCTTCAGGGACTTAGTTTAAGTCTATGTGTATTTTTTTGTTCAGACACACAGTGTGTACTTTGGAATAAGAAATGGACTTTAGCTTTACAACTGAGTCACCGTGACTCCTACTTTCTCTAAACCTGAGTTTATTCCTCTGAAAAGAGGGATAATAATTGGAGGCCCCCACGGGGGTGTGGAGGGTCATGTGACCTGATGACTGCAGGGTACCTGGGGCACCCAGAGGGGTCACACTGTCTCCTCGCTGTGCCCCTCTACACCCTGGCCCCCGTTTTAAGATAAGACTCCACCCAGGGGCTCAGGAGACCGACATCCATGGCGATGCAGGTAACGGCTCTTTGGGGTGGGGGTAGGGGAAAGAGATAATGGCAGGCTGGGATACCAGGAAGCCAGGTGCAAATACCCGCCTTGCAACTCTCCAAAACCACTGTGTGTGGCTCCAATGAATCAAGATTTAAATTCAAGGGCAAGTCATTTCCTGAGCACCTACAACGTACGATTTCATGATTTCCCTGGATTATCTCAGGGAATCCTCATGGGATATTTAAGGGGTCCTTCAAGGGTCCCCTGGGGTATGTGAGCTCTGCCTCACATGACGGCTGTCACCTAGCTGTGAGTCGCTGGGTACACGGGCCCACTCCAGTGATCTTCCACCAGGCTGAAGGCCAGGCGTGCAGGCTGGAAACCCTGTCTCTAACACCTGAGGGTCAGTCCTGACGGGTATCGCGAGGGCGCCGCACAACTCTGGGAGGGGCCTCCACCTCGCATTGTGCCCGGGCTCAGTGCCCCCTCCTGAACTCTCCCTCTCTCTAAGGAGCAGCCCACAAAGAGGTACCAGACTTCTGTGCTTACAACACAATCTGAGACGATGGGGGAAGAGCCCGGGACTCAGTGGTCTCCCCAACGCAGGCGTAGAGAGCGTTTTAGTCTCACAGAGAGATGGTTCTCTCCTGAGGCGGCATCCTTCCAAGCTCCGAGCTGAGGTGCTGACTTCCTCCACGGGGCAAAATCATCCATCAGCTCTCAGAGCTCCAAGTCCAAATGGCAATTCTGAGCCGTCAAGCTGGTTTGCACATTAATGGCACCCCTCCCATCCCTCCCCGTCCCTCCTGGAAAGGTCCCCCCAAGGGTCCTGGCGCCTAAAGTGTTCCCTTGCATCTCTGTCCGGGGGTGGGTCGGGCACCAGCGGACCCAACGATGTGCTTTGCATTCACCTTCCTGATCAGTGAGTGTGAGACATCCCCGACTGGCCTCAGCATTTCTCCGTCTCAGAACATTCACCCCACAGCATGAGAACTGTTTACAGGGCCATTTCCCTCCTTGATATTAACTCACTTGTTCCGCCTTTTGTTGGCTCACTCATGCATTAAATAAATGCTGATTGAGAACCTACTATGTGCCAGTGGCTACTCTAGGTCCTGGAGACAGAGCACGGAAGCAAGACGACCCAGAGACAAATCCCTCTGGTTAGTAATTCACTGTGGTCCAAGAAGGTACTTTCTAGAATTTCCATCTTTTTTTTTTTTTTTAATTTTTTTTTTTTCAACGTTTATTTATTTTTGGGACAGAGAGAGACAGAGCATGAACGGGGGAGGGGCAGAGAGAGAGGGAGACACAGAATCGGAAACAGGCTCCAGGCTCCGAGCCATCAGCCCAGAGCCCGACGCGGGGCTCGAACTCACGCGAGATCACGGGAGATCACGCGAGATCGTGACCCGGCTGAAGTCGGACGCTTAACCGACTGAGCCACCCAGGCGCCCCTAGAATTTCCATCTTTTTAAGGTGAGGGAGACTTGTTTTGTAGTGTAACATAGGATCTATCCTGGAGAACGTACCAGTACACTTGAGAAGAGGGGCTCCTGGGTGGCTCAGTCAGTTGAACATCTGACTCTCGATTTCAGCTCAGGACATGATCTCATGATTGGTGGGATCGAGCCCCAAGTCTGGCTCCGTGCTGAGAGCATGGAGCCTGCTTAGGATTCTCTCCTTCCCCCTCTCCCTCTGCCCGTTCTCCCCACTGGTGCACACTCTCTCTCAATCAAAATAAACATTTAAAAATATGTATTTAAAAATAAGAAGTCAAGTATATACTGTTCTCATTGGGCTGAGGAACTACGCACGAGTACCCGAACCCCAAAGCAACCTGGTTGTGAAACAGTCTGAAGACCAACTAAGTTCTTTAGGAGCTTATCATCAGGGGCACCAGCCAGAGTCACATCCAGTCACAAATCAGACCCACGCACCAAACCACTGCTGTTTCCATTAACCCAGGGGTTGCGAACTCATTCTTCCAGGAGACACACAGGGAAAGAAATGAGGACGGCAGGCCAGAGTCAGGCAACAGGGAAAAGGGGGGACTGTGGTAAGTGAAAGAGTGCTTGCCCTGTGTGGAGGAGGCGGCTGCTACTCGGCTCTGACTGTGGCCTGGTAGGGATCGGAGCCCCCCTTGTTTTCTTTTTAAGGCGAAATTTAGATTCTTACGTGATAGCTTCCAAGTCTAAAATGTCAGCCAAAAATATAACTGTTTTCTAATACCCAAGAAGGGAACCACGGCACATCTGAAGGCCGGACTTGGGCTGCAGGTGAACAGCCTCTCCCTCTGTAATAACCAAATTGCCCTGCGCAGACTGAAACAGTGAGCTTTGTTCCCCCCCACCGTGGTCTTCTGGGAGACAAGCCAAACCACTGAGTCCTCCTTCTAAAGGGGCCCTCGTGAGTAGATGCCGTGGACTTACATTTCAAAATCCGACAAACTCTGGTCTTCGGACGTTTGGCTCAAATCTCCGGGCACCTGCCATCAGGAAAGGGGAGAAGGGAGAGAGAAAATGCATCCTGGTTACCGTGGTTGGCATAATCATGCAAGAATCCTGCCTCCCAATGAGGCTTACACATTTCCTGTTCGGAACAAGGTGAGAAAGCGGTTACTGGAAAACAAGAAGAGACTGGGTGGAAGGGTGGTTAGGGACGGTGTTGGGGTAATAAAAATGTGTCACCATGAGGAATCTTGAGTACCTTCCCAGAAAAAGGACTGTTAATCCTATCGGGATAATAGCAGGCCTATAAAATCGTGTAATTTGGGAGCTCTAAAGACCTGGTTAGGATCTGAGACACAAGACACCAGACGAGTAGTGGACCAAACAACCACTGCCACCATGATGAACACAGACGCACCGAGGACATATACACAAAAGGTCAACGTCTGCCCCCAGACAGCTCCATCCTTCCCTGTCACGATGCACCGGCACCTGGAAGGCACAGCACAGCTGCCGTTCCTGACTCAGAAGGGCCCCAGGAGAACACGATTCGGTCCAAGAAACTCCACTGCCTGGCAGGATGGCAGGTACCCCGTAAAGCAGGTACTGAAATGGTCAGCACCAAATGTTCAATAAATGGCGGTATTACGGTCACGGCCAGGGCACGAGCTTCTGATCGGATCTGAAGCGGCCAGAATTTAAGGATGTGGATCAAAACCAAGAGGAAAGAGTGCAAAGGGGGAGGGTATGGGCAACTGAGGAAGAGAGCATTGACTTCACACACTACACCTGTCAGAGCTTTCCGGTTACCACAGTCTGCACCGTTCTTCATAACAATCTGCCCCCCCCCCCCAACCCCTTCATAGATGAGCAAACAGGCTCAGGGAGGCTGAGACCTTGCCAAGGCCACACATGCAGGAAGTGGGTCTGAATTCAGATCTGTCCAACCGCAAAGGCTTTTCTGCCAAACCCTCAGCAAACACAGGGAAAACCAGCTGTGGGGTGGAAGGAGGTGAGACCTGGACCCTTTCCTGGGGGCTGGAGATGCCAGAAGGCACTCCTTAAAGACACAGTGGGTTCTCTCCGAGGCAGGAGGATGCCGTGATTATGGAGCCTACACTCTGGGGCCACAAGGCTCAGGGTCAACCCCAGCCCCAGCTGTTCTTGACCCTGTAGCCACGAGCAAATCACTTGCCCCCTCTGGTCACACTGCCCTCACCTGTAAAACAGGCAGGACAGTCATAGCACTCAGAGTTCACCTACAGACAAAATGAGCTGATGCCTACAGAGTACCCAGAACAACACCTGGGAGGTAGGACGTTGACGGTAACTGCACTGTATTAACAGTATGGCCGTTACGGAGAAAAGCTCTATGTTCTGTTATCCTTGACACAGAGAATCTGTCCTGCCAACCCAAAGGCCGTCTCTCCCCACAGCCCAGGGGGAGGACACCCAACCTGAGCCCTGGACAGATGTGTGCAGCCAAGCAATTAAAATGGGCTCCATGAGCAGGTTTGGCTTAGAAGCTGCTATGGAGGGATTCCTTCAACCCCAACAAGGAGGTACATGCCTACCCCGCAACCTGAGAAAACTTCAGCTTAAAGGGACCAGGAACTCACTGGGCTGGTTGGTGTGGCCCTTCTGTTATGGCGTCCGTCATTTTTCCTGTGGACGGCTGGAAAGACGGTTTAATCTATTAGGGAAGCCATGACACTGTGTCCCCCAATCCCTAAGAACATCCACATGCTCTGACCCAGATACCTCATTCCTACGGTTTCTCTGGAGGAAATAACCAAAGACACAGACCAAAATTTACATCAAAGATCATTCCTCTTTCGATGGCTGAGATTTTTGCAAATCATCTAAAGGTCCAACTGTAGAGAAACCATTCAGGAAATGATGGCATGTCTGTACGAGATGGCCAGATTAAACAAAAAATAGGTTACACGCGCACACTCGTGAGGGTACAAGCATGAAAATGATTCTGGAAAAATACAGAAGAACATTAACAGTGGCTACCATTGATAATACAGTAGGAGTGGGAGTGGGGAGAGAAAGAGACCAAATTTGCATTGGCTGTATTTCCATAAGACTAAAATAATCTATCTTTCGAATGAACTGCTTTAGAAAAAAACTTTAAATGTGCTTTTGAAGAACAAAATAGCTTTCCGTGTGCGGTCATGAAAAGATCTCCAGGAAAGATCAAGAGAAAGCCTAAGCAGGGTGCAGGTGGTGGGTCTAACGTACTATCCTTAACGCACAAGTGCAGAGGTAACTATCAAGCTGTATTCGTCTGTTCCTGCATTGAGAAACACTAGCAGGGAAATTTAAGACACCCAGAAAAGGAGCACCCAGTGGGCACCGGGGTGTGGGAGTGGGGGCCTGGGCAGCCGGCAGAAGACACTGAAAATGAGGCTATTTGGAGGTGCCTGGGTGGCTCAGTCGGTTAGGCATCTGGCTCTTGATTTTGGCTCAAGATCTCACGGTTCATGGGATCAAACCCCGCGTCGGGCTCTCTGCTGTCAGCACAGAGCCCACTTTGGATCCTCTGTCCCTCTCTCTCTCTACGTATCTCCTGAGCGCTTTCACTTGTACTCTCAAAAATAAAGAATAAAATAAAACATTAAAAAAAGAAAACGAGTCTATTTACTAAATATCCTTTTACATCATTTGAGTTCTGAAATAACATACTGCCAATTGAACATTTAAAGAAAAGTGCATTATCCCGCCAGAAGAGAGCTTCTGATAGATTTTTAATGGCATAGCCAACAGCTCCTTGCCTCTGTTTCACAAAACGCTGCTTGGAACTGTGAATTCTTAAGCACGACTTAAGACGTCCACCCATCAGTAAGGTCAGAATGAAACGAGGGGAAAGGGGACGCCGGGGAGAGAGAGGTCACATGGATTGCACTTTTCTGGACTTTCTACACTGAAAGTGCATTGATCACGTAACCGTAAACAGACACATATTATGTGTTAAGCGTCTCTCGTGTAACTGTGTAAAGTAAATAAAATACTCTGCCTGATGCCCAGCCCGCCCCCTGCAAAATGCACTTGGCTGAAATGCAGAAAGCCGTGAAGAAAGTAGAGACTTTGCCTTCAAATGCTCTGGAGTCCGGGATGCAGAAAGACAAGGGGAGGCTCTGAAGGCCCGGCACGGCGCACACACCACGCTCCCCTTGGCTCTTCCACACGGAACCCCGTGGCACGGCCAGGACTCTAGCACCTTCTCCGGCATGGCCGCGGGGGCGGCCCTTGGCCTCTCTTTTCCGAGCTTCCCCCTTGACACCCGGGTCTGGGGAAGGTTCCTCGGGCACGACAGGAGAAGCAGGTACGCATACTGGAGAAGGGACTGCCAGACTGAAGACAGCTGCCACACCATTTCGTGCATGGTGACGCCATCTTTCCATCAGCCTGGTTTCACACTGGAAGCGAACAGAGCTCAGACCCAGGGAGCTGCACTCGCAAGAGGGAAGGTTCTGACTGGATCGACCCCACAAAGCTGAAGGAAAGGAGACCAGAAGGACTCAAGGAAAAGAGAAGGTGAGGGTGTTAAGGACAGACATCACTTTACAAGGCTAAGAACAAAGAAAGCCGCTTCTAAAAAGGTATCGATTCTCAGAAGGCAGTATTTTCTTCACACGTACATTAACTCTCAGGGGTGCTGATTTTTAAGAATCATCTTGGACGATGGATCTAAGCAGCCGGAAGGTGTTAAACCCTTCTGAATTAGGACATGGGCCACAACATCCCTTGTGACCGCCCGAAGCTACAAGGAAAGCCTGGAGGGACACGTCTCTAGGATATGGCCTGTGTTGGCTTCACCCTCAACAAGGGGCATAAAACAGGGATCAGCAACACGGATGTTCTCATTCACTTCTCTCAGGCCCTGGAGAAAAGGCGGGTCCCCGCCTGGCCTGTGGGCTGGGGACTCACGTGGCAGCATGTGGGTGCAGGAAAGGCAGAGCCCGTTTCTGGAGACACAGAGCAGTCAGCATTCCCGGATCCTCCTGGACAAACACCCCAGGTGCTGCACACACACGGATGGGGGTGGGAGGCAGGCGAGGCTCACAGAAAACACTCTTCTGGGCTGCGTTAGCAAAGAAGCTTCTCCAGTCTTTCCAAACTCAGGATTTCACGAGCTGCTTGGGGACGGGGGAGCAGAGATAGGCCAGCTCACCGTAGCCCCTCACAACTGGGCCAAAATGGAATCCAGACGCTGGTTCACCCTGCTGTTCTGACCTAGAATTCCTCAGACCTGGGATAAGGGCTCAAAGAACTGAGACTTGGCCAAAAAGAGTAACAAACATACTAAGTAAGTGCTTATTTAAACAGGAAGGGAAGGCAGGAGGAAGAGAGGAAAGAACTAATCAGGCAACTGCTAGAGCCACAGGAAAATCTCTTCCCTCCTCCCCCTTTCAGAATCAGGATGCAAGTAGGGGGAGCGAGAGTGGACAGAGAAACTTCCCTTTCCTTGGAGCTGTCTTGACTTCCAGTCCCGAGGGGCTGCAAACACAGACACATCACCACCAGGCATCATCAAAGGCTTCCTGCGTCACAAAGTGCTTTCACATCCAAATCATCCCAGATCCTCCCCATCCCAGCCCTGTGGGCACAGGGGTTCCCCGTCCACCCCATTCCGCAGGCAAGGACAAGGGGATTCAGCGTGAATAAACAAAAGCAACAGAGATGCCAGGAGGCCAGCACCAAATACCAGATGAATCAGCACGCCATCGTGGATGTCCAGCTCAGGTGAGCCCCAGACCGCAGCGTACGGTGCAGCAAAACCACTCAGTTACACCCAGAACCATGAAATCCAAGAAAATGGTTGTGTTTTGGTGTCATTACGTTTTGGGGTGGCTTGACATGCAGCAATAGGTAGCCCAAAAAGTAACTTTCCCAGGGTCATTCGGCTGGTAAGTGATCGAGGAGGGAATGGCACTTTTTACCCCTAAAGCTACGCCGCCTCCCACTACAAAATCCCCGGTCTTTGCATTTTGCTTCTGCAAAAGGAGAAGCCCAGGAGATGAAGTAACCCGGATTCACCCGGAAGGGGCTCTGCTGGTACAGAGACCTCGGATGGAGTGAAGGAAGCCCGGAAGGACTCAATCGCTCAAGAGCAGATGTGCACAAGTGTCCACGTGAGTCTAAAATCCGAAGCCTTCCTTAACAAGCCTGTTTTCTTTGACGGGACAGGGTGATTTTTGGCAGATGCCCGGCCTGGAGGAACAAGGCGCGGGCCTGACCCAGTCCAAAGTGGCTGGCTCTCTCCCAAGGAAACCCCAGGTCCTTTCCCACCTTCGGATAATACACGCGTCAGCCTAGAGTCTGAGCAGAATGCGTCAAGTCTCAGTGGACTAACAAAAAATGGGATGTTCTGCGAGAGAAGTCACCTGGGTTCAATAAATCCCGGTTTCTTCCTCACCTACCCCGTGACAACCTGTCTCCGAGTGCCCTATTAGAGACAATCAACAAAGATGGGAAGGACCACCCAACATGTGTTGAACACCTACTGTGTGCCAGTGTGTTCCCACATGTAATCCTCAAATCGCGTGTGCAGCAAGTAACATCTCAAGTCACGTTCCCCTACCCCTTTCCCACAACCTGTTTGTACGCCCTTCCAGATTCAGCTAAAATGTGCGTTCCCGGGAGACACCCGCCTAGACCACAGAAACTAAACACATCTCCGCTGCCACCTCTATGGTTCACGCTGTGCGGCTGGCCATTAATCCATTCCGGTTAGTCTGTGTACCGGTCCCTCCTTGTGAGCTGGGGGACACGTGCACTGTATGTCACGGCAGCCTCGCCCGGCACCCGTCACACTGAGGACGCTGAATAAGTATTTGTGACTGCCGAGACGGAGAATGATGTGAGCTGTCTTTCCACGCTGAAATGTCTATTTTTAAACTGCTTCGGGGCAAATTTGCAATCCTCGTGCATGATAAGGATAACTTAGTTTGGAGTTAAGAAAAACCAGAGGAAGACAACTGTACTCTCTCTCTCTTCTAATTACACGGCTTTCAGATTTACCGCTCAGAAGAAAAGCAAAAGGCAGACGTTCTGGAGCAGCAAACCTGTGTCCCAATCACGAAATGACACCCATGGTTTACATTTTCCACAGTCACCTTCTCCATCATGGTTCTTCTCGAAAAGCCTTCCCTTAAGCAATTAGCTCTCACTTTGTGTTGCCAAACACAACTATTTCCCAGCCCAACTGTACCCCTGTTCTCTCGTCTTGTTTTTTTAATAAGGAACAAAATGTGCCATGGCACAGCTGTCTTCCAGCGGGCTGGCCAAGCCAGAGAGCAGACAGACCCAGGGCTGTGCTCTGAGTACTAAGTCGGCCTGGGCTTCTCGGCCCCACAGGAGGCAACCAGCCCAGGGCTGGACCACTTTCAGGCTTCTGGGTTTATCTATTTATTTGTTCTTTTGTTTTACAAACAATTAGAGGCATTTGCATGGTTTAAAAAATCAGCTGAGGTCAAAGACCCTCCGTGGGGAGTAGAGAACTGGCAACGAAGAGCTTCGGAGAGGTTTTTATGCTGTCCTCCGGGAAACTCTGGAAGCCTGAACAAATGCGGACTATTACATTTCTGTGATGTGGGTTTTCATGTGTCTGCTTCTCCCCAAAGACCATGAGGATCTCAAGGACA
>NW_024412453.1:9512178-9545236 GCF_014898765.1 Herpailurus yagouaroundi
CTCTCTCTCTCTCTCTCTCTCTCTCTCTCTCTCTCTCTCTCTCTCAAAATAAATAAACAAATGTTAAAAAAGAAAAAAAGAAATGGGTAAATGGGTAAATGCATGGTTGGAGGAGAACAGGAATTTCAGGGAAGGGGCATGAGGAAAATACCCAGTTAACTAAGAAAGGACAACCAGTTTCTCTCCAAGTAATAAAGATGCATGAATTACATAGGTACACTCACCTGTCCGAGAACATACATTGCAGCACCATTTACGGCGGTAAGAGCCAGGGAACTAGCAACGATACGCAATAAATGACCTCTAGGATGTAGTGTCAAATGACAACAAACACACAACACAACAGGCGACCTGAGATACTGTTTTCATCAAGGACTTGGAAGACAGACATGCATGTGTGCTTTTGCATCTGCATTGACCATTTCTAGAAAGACACACAGAAAACTGGCAACAGTGAATGCCTTCAAAGGAAGGACACTGAAAAGCAAGGGTGTGAGGGGGACAGAATTATTTTTTACTGTACAACTTTATACCTTACCAATTACACGCAGGAGTAAGTTACCCTTTCAAAAAATAAATGTAACAACCTCGACATTTTGTCTTAGCTTTTATTTATTTTTTGAGAGAGAGCGCGAGCGAGTGAGTGACGGAGGGGTAGATAGAAAGGGAGAGAGACCATCTTAAGCAGCTCAGTAAGGACCCTGACACAGGGCTCAATCCCATGACCTTGGGATCATGACCTCAGCCAAAATAAAGAGTTGGACGCTTAAACGACTGAGCCACCCAGGTGCCCCATAACCTTGAGATTTTAAATGAAAAGTATTCTACGATGGGGGGAAACATGACAGTGACTATCTCTGAGGTAGAGGTGTAGGGAGTCACCAAGAAGGAGCATCAAAGAACATTCTGGGGAGACGGCAAAGTTCTGAGTTTTCTGCTACACAAGTGTGTTCAATTGTCAGAACTCAGTGAGCATACGGTCAAGATGTCTACATTTCACTCTATGCAAACTTTCCATCAAAAGCTTTTTTAAAAAAGTAAGAAACACTGAACTCCAGTCAATGATATCCTCACTCAAGTCATTAGGAAGAAACATATACTAATAACTGTAATTTAGTTTGAAATGCATTTTTTTAAAAAAATTGTTTTTAATGTTTATTTTCAATAGAGAGAGCACAAGTGGGGGGAAGGGCAGAGAGAGAGGGAGACACAGAATCTGAAGCAGGATCCAGCTTCACAAGCTGTGAGGTCATGACCTGAGCCAAAGTTAGAAGCTTAAACGACAGAGTCACCCAGGCACCCCTGAAATGCATTTTTAAAAGATGAATCGATGGGATATAAAGGAAGAGAGCGAAAGGGGTGGGTGGACGGATGGAAGAGAAATGTACAGTCAACTGTTAATGGTGGACTCCATGCGATGAGTATACAGGTGTTTATGGCAAAATTTTTCAAGATAACTCTTTTAAAATTTTCTAATAGAATGTTAGGAAAAAACAAGTTTTGATCAACCACACAGAACAATGGAATTACCTTTCTAGTCTCTGCAGAGAAAATGACAAGATATTGCTGTCTTACAAAGAAAATACCAGTTTACACCTTAAAAATGTTGGAGAGAAAGTATTACAGAAGTGTGTCAGGTGGTTAATAAAACTACTTTGTTTCTCTGGATTCTGAGACATTAGTGGTATTTATCACGTGTTTAAAAATGAAAATGTGTGGGGCGCCTGGGTGGCGCAGTCGGTTAGGCGTCCGACTTCAGCCAGGTCGCGATCTCGCGGTCCGTGAGTTCGAGCCCCGCGTCGGGCTCTGGGCTGATGGCTCGGAGCCTGGAGCCTGCTTCCGATTCTGTGTCTCCCTCTCTCTCTGCCCCTCCCCCGTTCATGCTCTGTCTCTCTCTGTCCCAAAAATAAATAAAAAAACGTTGAAAAAAAATTTTTTAAAAAAATGAAAATGTGTTGTGATCAAATTTGTTTTGTTTTTTTTTTTAAAGGAAGGGATTGGGGCACCTGGGTAGCTCAGTAGGTTAAGCGTCCGACTCTCGATTTCGGCTCAAGCATGATCTCACGGTTCATGGGATCAAACCCCACATCGGCTTCTGTGCCGACGGCACGGAGCCTGCTTGGGATTCTATCTATGCCTCCTCCCCGGCTCGAGTGTGTTTGGAGTGGGGGGAGGGGGCGCGCATGTGTGTGTGTGTGCACGTGCACACAGGCACATGTGCTCTTTCAAAAACAAATCGCTGTAAAAGGTAAAAAAAATGACTGGGTCAGCTGGGATGGAGCTGACTTCACTCGTGGCCAAGAACAAGACTCTACCCTTCTCTGAGCCCTCCTTCCTGCTGCAGAACAGGGCAAAAGCAGCTGCCCCATGGGGCTGCCGGGAGGGCTCAGAAGGCCCCCCCCAGGACCTACCCCACCGAGCATCTGGCGGAGAACAGACGCCCCCCGCTAAGCGGCAACCACTCCCATCATTCATGGGTGGAGTTCAAGGGTGCTGCACAGACAGAAGGTCAGGACCCGGCAGCCCTCACCCACGAGTGAAGGGCCAACTGCCCCATTCTACGGACGCACACACCTGCCAGTGCTAGATGTTTGGTCCACCAATCTATGCTAAGTTCCTCTTAAGGGCCAGACACTCTGGTACCAGGGAGGCGACAGCCAGCAGGGACAAAGCCCTGTGGCTCACATAGCCTACAATCCGTAAGGAGAGACGGTCTCCAGATAAACCCATCAATGGCATCAAGTGTCCAGGTCCGCGTAGAAGCAAAGGGTAAGTGAGGCTTCCAGGAGGGGGAAGGGCACAGCGGCTGCAGAGAAGGCTGAAACACGAGGGAAAACAGCAGGACTCTGGTCCTCGCTTGGACAGTGAGAAGTCCCGGCGGGAGGGAAGCGAGGGAAGCCTGGGCCAGCTGGAGTTTCGCTCAGTCTCGGCGGCCACAGAGCGGTGGCTGGAGGCCGGCAGGAGGGAACAGGCGGGGCCCCCCCCGCACGCGCTTCTCACACACACCCCTGATCGTGAGTGCGTACAGGGTCATTTGCCTTTCCATCGACATACTGTTGTAAGGCTCGCCTGTAAGAGAGTACAAATCACCAACTGTCTACAGTTTCTCTGGGCTTAACTTACCAGGACATAAAGCAATTCTTCAGAATCCTCAGCAATCTCCAGTGAAAGGTGCAGGAGAGCTGGGAGCACCAGCTCATCTGAGCTCACTCCTGCTACAGAGGAGGGCCCTGAGGCCCGGCGGGGTGGGGGTGGGGGGGAGCTGGGACACACGGCCTCACCGGGGCTCCTCGCTGCAGGCTCCTATAACCTCACACCACGTGCGGGCGGTGGGAAGGTGCTTACCTGCTGCTGACAGGTTCCCAGCTTTCTACTAGCCGTGTCCCGCCCCCAGGCCCTCTTTAGCAGGAGAAGGTTCCCCTTTGATGGGACCCCCACTTTGCATATCCAAGGAAGAGATCCTCTTAAACAAAGAGTTAAAAAAGCGTGATGTTTTCAAGAAGAAAAACGTTCAGAGACCACTAGGGAACCACCTCATTCATTCTCATTTCACCCTTACCTCCCATGGAGCGGCACAGGGCAACCAGGAGGTGCAAACACGAGCATCCAAAGCCGGCCTCGCTAGGATCGTGGGGAAGTGGAGTGTGCGTGCAGGACTTCCCCAAGCACGCGCAGACACAACAGTGATGGTCACTTAGAGCCCAGCAGGGGCCACCAAGCAGCACTCAGGAGCAGTAACAGGTACTGTGGATGTTAGAGCACCAGGTCTGAGCAGCTCAGTATCGCCCAGCAGCGGATGAGGGTACATCTAGGTGAACCCATTGGAGACATCAGACTACAGGGACAACAGAAGGTTCCTGCCACGTCTATCACCTCTGATGCCGTCTCCTTGCAAACAGCACCCCCTTCTCTTCCCCGCTTCCACCGCCCAGCCCCTTGAGTGCACAAGGGTAAGTGTGTCGCTGGGGCAACCCTCCAGGGCAGAGACAGTTGCACATTCACATTGCCGATTCGAGCCTGAAACCCAGGGCTTCCCCATACGGCAGATCAGGGACCAGCACACCACGGCCCGTGGGCCAATCCCAGCCTGCTTTGGTAAATAAATTCTCGCTGGAACACAGGGATGCTTGTACAACCTTTATCACCTAGGGCGGCCTTCACATTACCTCCACAAGGTCGAGCAACTGTGACGGAAACAGTGCGGCCCGCCTTCCTAAAACACGTGCTATCTGGGCGTTTACAGAGAAACTTGGCCAACTCCTGATCCACTTGATGACGGAACAGCCAGAGAAAAATTACTGGTAATTTCAGGGTAACAGTCAACTCTTCTTGGCGGGGAGGAACCAATGATTTGATTTCCACAGCCCAATGAAATGATTCTCAGAGGCTAAAGAACGAAAGGAGGGCCTGGATCGTGCCCGAGAGGACTGATGATATATGGCATTTAGAGATCCAGTCACTTACTCGCTTTTATCCATGAAATGCCCAGAGGGAGCTCTCAGTAGATGGTGCCCCACATCCTGCCAGAGGCTCAGAGAGGCTGAGTGATGCGCCCAGGGACACAGCGAGAATTCAAAGCCAGGTCTGGCTGAATTCCAGGCCACGTTCTTTCCACTACACCTGCTGCCTCTCCACCAAGAAACGCGGGTCCGAAACAAGCATACAGGCTCATCTGGGAAGGAAGGAGCCCGGAAGACTGAGCGCCTCTGAAAGGCGGCTTCTGTAACGAGCAAAGAAGGCGCTTGGGTGGTTAGAGCACGGCGCGCCCAGGCGGGTTGCCGCTAACGACACACAGGGACAGTATTTTTACCGTCGCGAGCGCAGCGATCCCATCAGCGCTGAGCAGGCGCTGCTCATGTTCAAGTAAAAGCCAGATGGCTCTGGAATGTCTCCTTCGGGGGTCTCACTTCTACTGCTTACGAACATGAAAGCCACACGCTGGACGCCGCTTCAGGCACCTGGGGGCAGGGGTAGAGAGGTCTGCTCCTCAGGAAGCTCTGTACTGATCACTTTGGGCTGCAGAGGTCCTCAGGGACACACACGGCCTGCGGTCCTAAGGTAAGGCAGACCTGGGTCTCGCCACTTACTAACCAAGAATCCTTGTGCCTTGGTCTCCTGGTCTGTAGAGTGGAGCCAACACCCACGACCTCGTCATGTCTGCACGCTGCCCAGGGCACTGCCACTCTGCTTTCGTCACCCTCCCATCCCAAGCCGCCCTCCCACCTCCCTGCACAAGGACGACAGGAAAACCATCACAGGCGGCTCACAACCTCAGTCTTTCCCTTGGGCTCATGTTTGATCAGAACCCATTTTCCACTTTTCACAACACACCCCATCTCCTCATCTGTCCGGGGCCCCTCGGGGCCCGCTCACCGGCCACGCCTGAGTGCGCCAGCCCCCGTGGGGAGGTCGGGACGCGACAGCAAGCTGTCGGCTTTTTCCCCGGCCCCTGCATTTTCTAGAGCCTGTCGGCCGCGCCGTGAGGAGTGGAGAACTGACACGGCCCGCCTTCCCCACGGGGCCAGAGACACGAGGACTGAACCCGGGCTCCACCTGTCAGAACAGAAACCCAGCTGCCGCACCTCTTCTTTGCTGTGTCCTCTCTTCTGGAATAAAGGCTTTTTATTCTCTTTCTCACCCGTCACCTCTTTTCCATCTACACTGAGCTCGCATCTGCATTTGCCACACGTGTGGGAACGATTTATCCCAGGCTACAAACGTACCCGTGGATTTTCCATTCCTTGTAGTTTCGAGGCTTCCAGTGGTTTTAAGGCAGACCCCTCCTCCTGAATGACATTTTACCGGGAACCCCAACCTTAGTGGCCACACCGCAGCTGCTCGACCGGACAGCCATCTGGCAGCCACAGGCTGAGGGGCTCAGGGCAGGGCAGGAGGAATGGCGGTCACGGATGGGATGGCCAGCAGCCGCCAGGGACATCAAGGAAGGATCCGCCCCTGGAGCCTCCAGATGGAGCCAGGCCCTGCTGGTGCCCGTGCTTGGATTTCAGGCTTCTGGCCTCCACGACCGAGAGACAACCAATGCGTGTTGTGCTGTCGTCAACCACCAGACCTGTGGTCGTTTGTTACGCTGACTCCCCTCTCATTCCAGACCAGGCCTTGTTATGCGTGCATTTTATGCACAGATGGGGACGAGGACTCAGGACTCCGAGAGGTGACCCGACTTGCTTAAGGGTGCAGGGTTCCTGGGAGAGGACCCAGGCAGCGTGGGGTCCAGGACCCACTCCAGGACAGGACACTGTCTCCACACAGCATGCCCAAAGTCCCGGCGTCCCCAGCCCCGCCCTTCCCAGTGGTGAAGCAGGCAGGCACTACTCCCCTGCTGGGCTTACTATGGATTAAGTCAAAGAAATTACATACTGGTGGGTTGTATCCCAGGGCCTGACACACAGGAGGCACTTGGAAAGTATCTCAACGCATGAGTAAGGGAGGGTCAAGGTGTCCCTCCCTGGTAAGGATGGTCATTTCCAAAGACCAGGGGGTAGGGGCTGGCTGGAAGACGTGTTCTTCTGTGAGGAACGTGGTGACTATAGAGGCAAATCGTGTCCTAAGTTCACCCACCTGACCTGTCCCACTGTGCTGTCAGCTCCTGGAAAGGCCAGAGGGGTGGGAGGGTAAATAAATCCCACAGAACAGTTCACGCAGGTGATTAGCCTTAGGAGATCCAGTCTGCACGACTCAAAGATTATGGCACTGAGAGAAGAAATCGGGAAAGAATTCTTGAGCTGAGCTCTCTGTCCTCAAACACTAAAATGGCACATTCTGGAACATGCCTCCTGGACAACCTGCACCGCGATGCTCAACACTGGAGACTGGCAATAACTCCAAGACAGCCGCTTCCGGGAATACTCATCCATGAAGGTTAACTGCCCCACTCCCCCCACACCAGTGCCTCCCACAACCAGCTTGACAATGGCCTCGTCACCACTGGGCACTGCCCACTCGCTGGTACTGATGACTGAGGGAGCCAATCACCAAAACCCTCCATCAGAGCCCCAAACTGCCACCCACACAGACAGGACATAAGACATAGTCCTGCCAGGGAGAAATCTGCCTACTTTTCAATCTACTATAACCAGGCAATAAATAATGAAGTTTTGCTGATTAAAGACACCAGGCACAGTATCATTTAACATCTGTGGTATAATCACATCTCCCAACATGGGAAGTTTCCCCAACCCTTTGAAACGGGCAACTCTTCAAGAAGATGTTTCTGGAACTAAGTCAAAGCAGCAGGAGCGCACAGTCCTAGACCACAGCCAGCTCCCGCTCTGTCTCTCATGTGCCAAGGGGCAGCAGGCAAGTCACTTCGCTGCTCTGAGCTTGTTTTCCCCCAAGGAAAGGGAGGGACAAGATACAGGTGTAGACCGTGGCTGTCCACAGCCTGGCACATTCCCCTCCTGGGAAATCACCTTACAAGAGATCTGGGTGGAAAAAACCCTACGCCTCGACCCCAGAAGAGGCACTAAATCTCTTAGGTCAAACAGCACATCCTGCCAACGTGGTCCTAGTGACCAGTTCAAGACTGGCCCACGACAAAGCTGGTTTCATCGGAGACAATGTTGGGGATGTGCGGGGCAGCGCTGGACAGAGAGTTGTATTCTTTCTCTTGAGGACGACTGACAGGAGGAACAGCCAGGCACACTGCTCACCAAGCTCTAAACTTTTCAGTCATCCAGCAAAACCAATTCCTGGCTTTGCTGAACCTGCTTTAGCTTCGGTTCTGTGCTTCTGTCCCCGAAAACACCCTAAGTGGTACAGAAACAACGGCCCCTTCCAGCTCCAGCATTTCTTGTATTCTGTATGGTTCCCTACAAAGGTCAAGCCATGAAAATGAAAACCCAAAGGAAATCCTTCCATTTCCTGCTGCCAAGGACAGACTGTGAGCGATCTGAGGACACAGACCACGTCGGTCTCGCCTCCGATCCCCAGTTCAAAGCACAGTACTCGGAACTCAGGAACCCAAGGACCCCACGACACAGGCGCTGGAGGAAAAGATCACGAAGACAAAGGCTTGTCAGCCGGGCCCCTAGATAAGCCTGACCTGTCTGCTCAGCATCGTTACCACGGCCATAACCACAGCATCACTGCTCACGAGCGGGAACTGGACGCCAGGCTGTAGCGCTCTGCACGCGTCCTCTGACGGAACCCTCACCACCACCCTGAGAAGGTGCCCCCTGCAGAAGTCACCAAGGCCACCCGCGACGCTCCTTCCTGATACTGGCAATGCCGCGCTCCCCCTCCCGCCTGCAGTGACATGCGTCCGTGGGCCGTGCTCTGCCAATGGAGAGGGAAGGGACGTGTGCCCTACCTGGGTGGAAGCTCTGAGACGGAGTGCGAGTGCCTGGCCAGACTCTTTCCCTCTCTGTGATGTGGGTCTGGGTGCGAAGTCGGTGACGATGCAGCAGCCCAGCCAACCGTGAGGATGCGGAACGTGACTGAGAAGGAAACCTCTGTGTTTTCCGTACCGACCTTTTAGAGCTGTTTGTGACTACAACACAACACAGCCTCCTCTGACTGAAGGCCTACCCCCCATTTTGTAGACGGGAAAAGTGGGGCTCAAAGAGGTAACACGCCTTGTCCAGAACCATGCTGTTACTGCAGCAGAGAGGCTTGCAGAACACGAGAAGCCGTGGCCACCGTTCCTCCGGTTGTGAGTGGTGATTCCGCGGCAAGCCAACTAGCGGGGGGCTTTCAACGCCAGCCTCGCCCGCTCGCTCCTGGTTGGAGTCCCCAGGCACCAGGACGGAGGTAATATGGTCAGCTCTGCGCCTGAGAAACCCGCAGCCCACCCTAAACAGAACGCAACTCCCAGATCCCACGTTCTCTAAACCCCCAGACCCGTGAAGTTTCAGGCACGTGACAGTATCTGCAACGGGGTAGAATAAAGCAAGCCACAAGGAGACAGGGACGAGATAAAGACAGAAGTAGGACTTCCGGACTGGAGCGGAAGGCTCTGCACACAAAGTCCGGCCACGGGAGCTCCAGGTTGTCCATTTCTCCACAGTCGATCGCTTCTTTCTACACAGTCAACTGAAGAGAAGCAGTCGTTTTGACCCAGATGCCTTGCGACCAAAGAGTGAAATAAAACCAGCCCCAGGATCCTCTCAGTCCACAAAATCACCCACGATGGCTTCAAAGTGGCACGTCTCCTGGCATCAGGACCTGCAAGAACTCTCCCCCAGGGGCGCCCCTGCAGGTGACGGGGACACGAAGGAGCAGGTGTGTTCGGCAAGCTTCCTGTGCTGAGCAGCCTCCCCAAATGCATCCCGGTGGCTCCCGTCTCCTGACCTTCCTGCCCCAGCATGGCCCCCTTTCCCTGAGTGTGGGGGCCCCGGCGACTGTCTCCTAATGAAGAGGGAGGGTAGAGGTGATGGGGTGCTACTTCCCCGAGTGGTTACAGGTAACCCCCGTCTTCCTCGTGTCCGCTGCTTTCTGGGCTTGCTGACTTCGGTGAGGCAAATGGCCGCAATAAACCAGTGTGGGGAGGAAGGAGGGTGGCCTCCAGCCCACAGCCCAACAGGGACTGAGCCTCTGGGTCTGACAGGCCGTGAGAAACAGAGTCCTGCCAGCAACCACACTCGAGAGCCAGGAAGCAGACCCATCCCGGCCCGGGGCCTCGCGAAGTCTGCAGCCGGGGAGGCTGAAGGCCAAGCGCACCCGGCTTCCTGTGAAACCATAAAGTACGGTTATTTCAAGATGCTGTTTCTGCCTCTAGGTTCTGGGACCACTTGCCACGCGGAGATGGATAACCAGCAGAATCCCCGAGGAGATGTGCTAACGAGCTGTGGGCGCTGTTTCCGGGCTACCCTTGAGGGGGAATCAGCCCCAGGGATCCTGTGGGAGCCAAAATACCGGGGCCTCAAATGCTGACACTGTGATCGACCCGAGCCCGTCAAGAGGCACCAGCACGACTGCGCCACACTCGTGTACCATCTGCACTACTGTTTACTAATGTAGTTTCGCAAATCAACCCGCCTTTTTTCTTACAAAGTCTACTTATAAATGGAATCACTCTAGCAAAGAGCCGATCGATGTTACTTGCTATATATAGAAAGCCAAAGCCAAGGAGTGCAACTTTCTGAAATTCAAAGCGTCAGTGGTTCTGACCCCTGCCTGCCTTAGAAGCACCTGAGTCGCCAAGGGATGTCCTGGCCACGCTTCAGAGACACCCCTCCAGCTGACCTGGGGTTGAGCCACAGCATCTAGACTTCTAGACGCCACGGCCGACCAGCACCCTGCCCCTGAGGCCCCTGTTCACTGTGTGAGGGGGTCACGGAAGCAGTCAAGACACCAGCACTGCTGAAAGCCCCAGGCAAAGAAAACCACTCCCCTCCCTTGCAGGGCCCATGTTAGTTAACACTGGGCTCATGAGCCACTTGAAATGATCCCGCCTAAGAGCAGGACCACATGCCTCACACCTTGGGGAGCACGGATCCGAGGACCGGGCGTTCCTCCCTGCTGTGTCCTCTCAGAACACTGAGATGCAGAAGAGCAGACACCCCCAGGCTAGGGGCAGACCTCAGCGCACATGGGGTGTCCTCCGCAACGCAGGCTGAGGGTCCAGGAGACAGTCTGGGACCTGTTCTCTGCATCGCCAGTGCCCTGGTCAGCCCCCAACTCACAGAGGGCGCTAACTAACGAGGCACCATCCACACTCGATCTGGGGGATGGACAAGACTGGGACCAGCATCCGGGGAGAGAAGCAATGTTCCAGAGGAGGGGCTGGGGGGCAGAAGGGGCATGTCTTCCCCAGCGAGCCCTTACTCTCCCAAGAGTTGTCTCTCCAATTAAGCTCTGGCTTATTCTGACGAGCCACCGAGGAAAGCACGAGTTCGCGCTGGGACTGATGGATAATTTCATACTCAAATTGGAAACCGTTTAAATCGAGACCATCAGGAAAATCAGGGGCGGGAGACATATGATAGCTCCTCACACATGACAGCAAACAAAAAAAGAAAACAGCAATGTTGATCGTCTTGTGACACATAAATCCACAGTCCCTCGCTGGCGTAGGCAACTGGCATAGAATGTTTAGCTTGAGGCAAATTCACCGAGTATTTCCTGGGCATCCAAACTTCAGACGCTACAGTGAGGAGCGGAAACTAATATGTATTCATTCAACAAATACTTAAAAGTCTCTACCCGGAGCTGGGGACACAGTGGAGTATAAAGGGATTAAGGGGAAGACGGCAATTAAACAACTCTACCCCGAGCAGGGTAAGTGCTATGTAGAAACATAAAGCACGGGGGTGCTATTTTATTAGGGGGATGACAAGGCGGTATCTGACCCCCTGCCGTGCATGATTGAGAAGCGTTATCTCCTTTAACTCAAGCCTCATACAACTCTCTCTGGTGGGCATCCCCAGTCCTGCTTAACTTTTTGATTTTTAGTTTATTTGAGAGAAAGAGACAGAGCGCGAGCAGGGAGAGGGGCAGAGAGAGAGGGAGACACAGAACCCCAAGCAAGCTCCAGGCTCTGAGCTGTCAGCACAGAGCCCGACGTGGGGCTCAAACCCACGAACTGTGATATCATGACATGAGCTGAAGTTGGACGCTTAACCGACTGAGCCATCCAGGTGCCTCCCAGTCCTCTTTACAGACGAGCACAAGAAGACTGAAAAAAGCGGATACTTACCAGCTCGGTCCCTTACTCGTCACAAGGACTTAGGGACAGTATCTATTTCACTTGCACCTTCATTTCCTCATCCCTAAAAGGGATAGGAGAGCACTTACCCGGGCTTGCTGCTGGAAGTAAAATACTTGCGAAAGAATTGGGTATACAGTAAGTGCTCAAAAAAATAGTAGTTGTAGGGAGGAACATAAATGCCCCTCCCATTTTTAAGGACCTCATTATCTGACACAGAAGCAAAAAGATAACCCCACCAAAGCAGCGGATAATATCCACACACAAACCGTGCTGACTTACACCGCTGTTTCCTCTAACAGGCCCATTCTCCTGACCGATTTCTACTCATCCTTCAAAACCCAAGACAAACACGTCCCGTTTGAAGCCTTCCCAGTCAATCCCAGCGGTTAACTCACCCACCCCTGTGCCACCATTACACCCACTTCTACACAAGTCTTTCCAGTTTGCTCATTCATGCAACAACCAGGTCTGGAGAGCCTACCACTTGTCACACACAATCACACGCCACTGCAGATACGTGTGAACGTATCTCTGGGCTCCCCCCAGTGTACAACTAGCCTCTGTCGAGCGGCAGAAGCAATTACCTGAGTGTAATTCAAGAGAACAAATGAATCAACAAAGGAGGCCATAAGAAAAGTAGACAAAATGGGGGGCGCCTGGGTGGCGCAGTCGGTTAAGCGTCCGACTTCAGCCAGGTCACGATCTCGCGGTCCGTGAGTTCGAGCCCCGCGTCGGGCTCTGAGCCATCAGCCCAGAGCCTGGAGCCTGTTTCCGATTCTGTGTCTCCCTCTCTCTCTGCCCCTCCCCCGTTCATGCTCTGTCTCTCTCTGTCCCAAAAATAAATAAATAAATAAATAAAAAAAACAAAAAAAAAACGTTGAGAAAAGTAGACAAAATGGGTGGCCCAGCGGAGAAAACAGGATTACAGAAATTCTGAGCAAGTTAAAAATACAAACCACTCACTACCGACAAAGCCACAAAAAGCGCTTGAGAACGAGCTGGTCTGTGAGGGACGGAAAAGATCTGGAAGACAGGGAAGGAAGGAAATGCCAACTCATGCTTATGAATGGAGAAAGCCAGTCCCAACCGGCTGTTAAAAATAGTAAAGTACAGGTACATACATCTGTCTTTATGTAGATGCATAAGTATATCTGGAAGGATAGATACCAAACCTCTTCACAGGAAAGATCTCTGGGAGGGGGACACCTGTATTTTGTATTCTGTCCAGTGTACATTTTATATATATGTATTATTTAATTTCTTTCAAGAATATATTCCTATTTATATAACTTAGAAAAAAAAAAATGGAAGCAGGTCTTCCGAAATTCAGAAGGCAGAGGAACAAGGCCCTGCCACTAGCATGGAGATCAAACGGAAGGGGCAGAGCTCCGTGACCCAAGGGCCATTAGTAAGAGGCGAGGAAGAAGGTGACAGCCAGGTCCTGCTTCAGCATCCACGAGATTCTTTGAGCAACAAAGCTAAAAAGACATCAGCACTGTATCAAGGTGTTGGGGCCAAGAGATGGCTGTGGACCTTCCTGTAACGGGAAAGAGGCGATTCCCATCAGAGGCTATACACCCCCATGCCGCCACAGGCAAGAATACCCCAGGACAGCAAGAAGAAAGCCACTTGCCCAGAACGGAAATAAAAGCCCAACGGGACCTGAGGTTTTTCCAGCTTCATCAGAATTGTTGGCCAAGTCAGATCACAAATGCCCCGCTAGAAACACCACTCACATCACAACCCCTCATTTTGGTGTGGACAAGCCCCTTGAGTATCTGGGAGAAAACCACTCGAATCCTGGTCAGTAAAATCATTTTCCTCAAAAGTAAGCGCAGCAGCTCTGCAGTCCCCATTGGCAAGGGGGGCGCTCAAGAACCCCATGGATTCCAAGATGACGCTGTATATCAAGAGGTCGTTTCCAAACGAACAGATCAAGGGAGGCAATGGCTTGGCTTTGTGCCAATTCATCAGGAATCCCTTTACCGAGATGCATCCGGTTCCAATCCAATCGCATAATCTCCCGAAAGAAAGACAGCAACATATCCAGCCATCATCAACTCTGGATCCCACAAACCAACTAGCCAGAGACTCAACTTGCACGAAGCACAGAGCAAAAACACCATTTGTTTTTACGGGGAGATTACATAAATCTACTTCAAGAAGACGGGGAAAGCTTCCAGAGCCAACTGGAAGATCGTTTTGATGTCCAGATGCCACTCAGCTCAAAGTGTTCACTGCCCAACACAGCAGCCCTAAATTTATAACGGGCCAGGAAAGCAGGAAGTACAGATGGGCCTTTATTTTTTAAAAAAAGATTATAAAAATTAGGAAGAAACCTAAAAAATAAAAATGGAGAAAGTCACATGTAACTGGTAGGGAAGGGAACTCTATCATCACAAAGAAAAATTTATCAAATCAAGGCATAAGTACATCTAATATATCTAATTAGAGGGTTTGTACAAGTGTAATCATGTGGTTCTGTGTCCTCAGAAATACGGTGTTAATGTAACAGAAATAAAAGAAATTACATTAGGGTTTAATGTCTTGGTCAGAAAGATTTATAAGGCAGGGTGGGGACAGACTAGAGCAGGTTGGGGAGGTCTGCAAAAATGAGTCAAGGACAGTGCTTCATTCCCACCACAAGGGACAGAGGTCCTGGCCCAGAACAACCCATACAGGAGTCCCACTGGAGGCCCGAATCACAGGAGCCCCTTTTCCGTGCTAATGACATCGTACTGAGAAACTTACGGGCCGATAAAATACACAACAGTGGGGAGCAAAGCAACACAAGGTCCTTTCGTGGGAGGCAGGAGTGGAGTCCGGGAGCAGCTTCCGCAGAGGGCAGAGTGAGGTCACAGCCACCCCATTAGCCAAGTAAGAGCGGGCCTTGCTGGTGCCAATCACGTGTGTGTGTCGCCAGCGCAGGACTCCGCTTCATCCAAATGTGAACTTTCGGGTCAGGTGGAAACAAACAAGGAAGATAGGCTTGTTTCAGAAGGCCTTGGTAGAGAATCCAATGGGGCACAGTGCCTGTCAGCACAGGAGCATCTTGGCTGCCAATTCTGCTGGTGGAGCTGTGGGCAGCAAAGTCAAACGAGCCATTCGCAAAGCTGTGCTGGGGAAGGGAGAAAAGGTAACAGGGGGGCCAAAAGCCGCCTTGTAATTGTGGCTTCTCTTTCTTCAGAAGCAGTGGCAGGAAAGGTGCCAGAGTCAGACCTCTGTCCGTGTAGACCTCTGTCTCCAAGCCAAGTCACAATGCACGTCACAGAGAACATATTCTCGTCTTTGACCTCGTCAAAGCCAGAGCCCGTTTCTTCCACGTCTGCCACCTCCCTGCAATGGGCCCACACTCTATGTAAGACAGACACACAAAACATGAGCGACCCACAGGCAGCCTCAGCCAGGGCAGCCAGTGCCTCTCTCAACGCACAGCTGAAATCACTGTGGAGCACCAGGTGTCTAAGTCTGGACTCTTCTGCACCTTGCCAGTGTTTCCTGGTTGCATCCATAGGAGACCGGCTTGGGGGCAAAGCTTGCACGTGCTGCATTTGCCAACAGACACAAAACCCTGATCGTCACGAAAATGTGCTTTCAAAGTTCCATACCCGTATGTCCCAGGTAGCCAGGTACTGCCCACCTGGACCCCAAACTGTAGCCCCTCGGGGCTCTCCTATGGAACTCAACTATCCATGGTGGTGAGCAAGCCAAGCTAAACCAGGGGCAAGAGTTTAACCTGGGCACATGTGGGAAGACAGACTGGCGATCCGAAGAACCCTTTGCTTTAAAGCCAAGGAGTGTGTGATCACTCAGGGTCTGTGCCCATGGGCAGAAAAAGATATTGGACTGAAAGAGGGGTTTTGATTCTGGGACACAGAGAGGTCTAAAGTGGGTTCTGCAATCATCCTTCTGGAGGATTCTGTGTCAAAAACTAACATTTCTAAGCTAAGCCTCTATGTGCGATATATTTTTAGTAGCCTCTCTTAAATGGCACTTTTAAAAATAATCTCCTTCAAGACGGTAGACGATTAAAACACCAATGTCCAAGTGCTGAATTTAAAAGCCTCTTATAATTTGGAACTCAACGTTTAGAGCTGCTGTGGGGCAGCAGACAATTTGGTACTTGATCATTAGATATTCTGCAAGTGCCGCCCAGCTGAAAAATATATTTCTTATTAAGCTTCTGTACTTAAATAGCATCAGCCCACAAATGAAAGCATTCCCTCTGAAGGTTTTAACGATCCCAAGCAAGTCCCAGGAAGCATTTCATTTCAAAGTGAGCCATATTAAAAAACTTGGGATGAGTTTCTTTTTTTTTCCGCCATCGATCTCAACCTTGAATTTTAAATTACTTGTCTTGCTCTCCCACCAGGCACAGTCATTTCCACAGTAGAGGAAGGGTGCCCTGTGGAAACGCCAAGCAGCTTAGAGCAAGGATTAACAGCAAGTCTGTTATCCTGCAGGATCCAGGAAGGCACCTTGGATAACCAAGTATGGTGGTTAAGAGAGTGTAACCATGGATCCTACAGGTACGTGGTCAGATTTACACATCGTACGCTCCGGGAGTGACTCCGGTGGCAGCCCAAGGAGAGGCACGTGAACGCAGACCCGTCTCGAGAAAGCTACCAGTCTGCGTGGGAAACGAAGTTCAACACAAGAGAGGGGAACCGTGTTGCAGCAGGCGGGAAGGGACAGTCTGCAAAGGCTTTTGGGAGCTTGGTCCTAAGGTATACCACCACACAGGGGCCCTGTGCAGAACACACAAGTCAGGCAACAAGGAAGAAACGGAAAGGCTGTGAGCTTGTCGAGCCGGCTGCAACGCACAGCAGGCATCTTCCCATCACCAGGCAACGCGAACGCTCACCCAAGGAGAGAAAATGGGAAGGAGCGGGGAGGGGAGAGACAGAGTGAGCCGGCTGCAGAGAAGGGATCAGGCATGAGCAAGAGACAGACAGGCAGACGGAGACCAAGCACACGCAGGAAGTGGGGTTGGGAGGTCAGAGAGAGCCAGAGATCAAGACAGGCAGACGGAGAAAGAAAGGAGCAGAGAGAGAGAAAGAGAAGCAGGCAGGAGAACAGCAAGAGAGAAGCGCAATGGGACAGAAGAAACAGAGAAATAGTTAATCAACCAGACAGAGCAGGAGAGAGAAGGTAATCTGAGCAAGAATAAGAAGTGCCAGCTCCTCGAGAGCACCTGTGCAAGAGGCCCCGAGCGCCAGGGTTCAGCGCTGCTCAGGTGACCGAGGCCCCGGCCAGCTGGGGTGAGCGGAGAGCCAGTCGGAGCCAGGACCGAAAGACCCCGCTGCACCCCACAGCCACACAGCGTCACTCCCTCCCCTCCAGCCCCTGCACCCTGCACGCCCAGACAGGCCCATGAGACAAACCGGGCTTCCCTGATCCCCTTGCCAGCTGGTGCGTGGGTAACGAAAACGGTGTGTAACTGGGCCCTAACTTTCCCAAATGCCTTCCTCCAAAGACATCTTAGAAAAGATGCTCCTTGGGGCGCCTGGGTGGTTCAGTTGGTTAAGCGTCCGACTTCGTCTCCGGTCACGATCTCACGGTTCAGGAGTTCAAGCCCCACATTGAGCTCTGTGCTGACAGCCTGGAGTCTGCTTTAAATTCTCTGTCTCCCCCTCCCTCTGCATCCCCCCCCACCCCACTCTTTCTTTCTCTCTCTCTTTCTCTCAAAAATAAACAAAAGACCCCAAATAGCCAAAGTAATATTGGAGAAAAAAACCAAAATGGGAGGCATCACAATCCCAGACTTTAGCCTCTACTACAAAGCTGTGATCATCAAGACAGTACGGTACTGGCACAAAAACAGACACAGAGACCAATGGAATAGAATAGAGAACCCAGAAGTGGACCCACAGTGTATGGCCAACTAATCTTTGACAAAGCAGGAAAGAATATCCAATGGAAAAAAGCCAGTCTCTTCAACAAACGGTGGTGGGAGACCTGGAGAGCAACATGCAGAAGGATGAAACTAGACGACTTTCTTACACCATACACAAAAATAAACCCAAAATGGATGAAGGATCCAAATGTGGGACAGGAAACCATTAAAACCCTAAGAGGAGAAAGCGGGCAACAACCTCTTTGACCTCAGCCACAGCAATTTCTTGCTCGACACATCTCCAAAGGGAAGGGAATTAGAAGCAAAAATGAACTACTGGGACCTCATCAAGATAAAAAGCTTCTGCACTGCAAAGGAAACAATCAACAAAACTAGAAGGCAACCGACGGAATGGAAAAAGATATTTGCAAATTACACATCTGATAAAGGGCTAGTATCCACAATGTGTAAAGAACTTAACAAACTCAACACCCGAAAAACAAATAATCCGGTGAAGAAATGGGTAGAAGACATGAGTAGACACTTTGCCAAAGAAGACATCCAGATGGCCGACAGACACATGAAAAGATGCTCAACGTCATTCATCATCAGGGAACTACAAATCAAAACCACACTAAGATACCACCTCATGCCGGTCTGAGTGGCTAAAATGAACAAATCAGGAAACCGTAGATGTTGGAGAGGATGTGGAGAAAGGGGAACCCTCTTGCACTGTTGGTGGGTGTGCAAACTGGTGCCGCCACTCTGGAAAACAGTGTGGAGGTTCCTCAAAAAATTAAAAATAGACCTACCCTATGACCCGGCAATAGCACTGCTAGGAATTTACCCAAGGGATACAGGAGTGCTGATGCCGAGGGGCACCTGTACCCCAATGTGTATAGCAGCACTTTCAACAATAGCCAAATTAAGGAAAGAGCCTAAATGTCTATCAATTGACAAATGGATAAAGAAGATGTGGTTTATATATACAACGGAATACTACTTGGCAATGAGAAAGAATGAAATTTGGCCATTTGCAGCAACGTGGCTGGAACTGGAGGGTATTATGCTACGTGAAATAAGTCAGTGAGAGAAAGACAGATACCATATGTTTTCACTCATATGTGCATCTTGACAAACTTAAAAGAAGACCATGGGGGAGGGGAAGGCTAAAAACAGTTACAGACAGGGAGGGAGGCAAACCATAAGAGACTCTTAAGGACTGAGAACAAACTAAGGGTAGATGGGGCGTGAGGGAGACGGGAAAGTGGGTGATGGGCAGGGAGGACAGCACTTGCTGGGATGAGCACTGGGTGTTGTATGGAAACTAATTTGAGAATAAATTATATTTAAAAAAATAAACAAACATTAAAAAAATTTTCAAAAAGATGCTCCTTGGGGAAATGATCTTGGGAAATAATGCATGTAACGCATGCTGTGCCTACCCCCTTTGCAGAGCGGGGAGGCACCATTGTGGGAAGTGCTACAGCAAGGAAGCCCAGTGAACGCGCTCTGATCTAACATTTTCTGGATCCTTCCACCACTGCACTCCCGTCTTCTAAAGGCACCAGCTTTGCATGCCCTCTGAATCAGTGTTCTGTTTTTGGGAAACTGCCTTCTCTAGATTCCAAGTTTTCCAAAGAGCCCTTCCTGAGATGAAGATGAAGTGATCAGTATGCCTTAAAAACAAAACAAAACAAAACAAAAACTACTTTGATGTCCAGAATGAGGTGGAGACAAGAAAGGGACAGATTCATCTTGCAGGTAGGGAGTGGGCACCACAGAGGAATCTGGATCTTTAAAACCACCCAGTGTGTCGGGCCTAGAGCACATCAGACACTAAATTTTGCTTGAAATGAAAAAGCAAAAATGAAAGAGGCAGAGGCACGGCTTGAAAAAGGAGAAAGGCCCGGATTTGCATGGGGTGCCACCGCAAAGCCATGTGCCTCAGGCTGGGTCGTAAGAGCTCCCTGCATCTCTGTCAGCTCGTGTGACCCCTGGACCTAAGACACACATTACACAGGGCTGCTGTCGCGGGGAGAGGATGTGAATGCCGCCTCAAGTCACACACACCGGGCCATTTCTGCCGCCTGGGTGGAGGGGGCAGACGCAATTAAAGGATGCTCAGGATGGAGAGACAGAGACCCAGCGCAGGAGCAGAAGAAAGAGAAGAGGAATCCAACTTCAACGACGTGAAGTGAGACCATGTCTGCTCCCCCAGGGGGAACGAACCCCCACGTGTTGACTAGCTCAGCCCTAAGCTTTCCCCTCTAATGGACCCGCACGCCTCAAAATCTTACAAGGCTCTATTTCCCTGTCTCCATTTATTATTCAAAGCAGGAGCTGTTCTCCCAGAGAGCTCTCAGGGCTGTAATCAAATCCCACTAAAAGTGGAAAAAAAAAAAAAAAAAGAGAGAAAAGAAAAAAGAAAAAGAAAAAACTCCGGCATTCATTCACATCTTATACCAGAGGGGGAGAAAAGAATAATGAGCAGAGTCCTAAAAATACCTACATTCAAAAAAAGAAAACGAAAAAACTTCAACCCCTAATCCCAAACTCATTCTTAAAATAAGCAACTTGGCTTCAAAGTCTGTAACATCACAAAAAGGTAGCAGTGGGAGCAAACTATGTCCCTGCTCCTATCTTTGAAAACACCCATCCGGGCCACACACTCCTCCTGAGCTCTGTGCAAACGAAGTTCTCACTCAGCAAACGCTCAGCGAGCACCTACTACGTGCACGTCGGTGCTCGGCACTGGCGATTCGGACATGAAAACGGGTCAGGCCACCGCCACGAGCCCACGACCGAGCGGTTTTACTGGCAGCCTCTCCACGAGCCGCCCAGGGGAGCCATGTTATCCCCGCTTGGTACAAGGGCCAGGTGGGGCTTCCAAATACAGCAAAACCAGGGCTGCCCTTGACACTCTGGGAGTGTGGGAGGAAGTCAAACCCCAGGTGAGCAGAGAGCCGGGCCGAGTGGAAATGAACGCAGGAGAGCCTGAGCTTCCCAAGGTAGACGCTTCTCACAAAGGCATAGAAGGCTCCAGAACTGAAGCTGAGCTTACAACTTCCTCCTTCCTTTTGCCCCAGTGGTCTGACTCTGGGGAGGTAAGCAGAGCAGACCCAGGGCAATGACAAGGTCAAGCGTGCCCTGGGGACCGCTGCCCAAATGGCCAGCTCTTCCCACAGTCTTCAGGCGCTTAAATGACCTCTCTTCTCTCTCCTCCCTGTGTCCAGCACCACCTGCCTCCAGGAAAGGATCCCATGACAGTCAGAGCTACCTCTGTGTGAATGGATGCCACTGCCCTGAAGGACATTCAGACGGGAGACAAAAACATGGCAGGGCAGAGAGAAGGTGGGCTTACACGTCAAAGGTTCCAGGGAAGTCTGGACTCCAGCACTTCCTACTTGGGACTTTCATTCATTCATCTGATGATTCACTCAACGAGCCAACCCACATGAACTCAGCACCTACTGCATGAATCACTGGGCCCCAAGCAAGCAGGAGACATAGAATTTGCTCTTCCGGAGCAGGGAAGACAGATAACAATCAGTGACAGATCCACATAGAATTACATTAAGAGAAGAAGGGAGAGAGGCTTGTAAGCATCTTACTCTACAGGGAAAATGTGACCTTGTCGCGGGCATCAGCATGGTTTCCTGAGGAAGTGAGGAGTTGATATTGATGGTTTGAGGCCTGAGCACAGAGCCTTATTCAAGGCAGAGGGAACAGCAGGAGCAAAGGGTACATAGAACGAGGAAGCAAGGGCCATGGAGCTGAAGACGACCGACAGGCTGGAGGCCCACCACTGTGGGGCACCATAACGAGGTGGCAGATGGGACCTAAACCCTTCTGTACTTCCGCTGCCAGATTTATAAAAGAGGGTGACACCCCAACTTGATTCACAGGCTTCTCTCCAAAATTAAGTGAGGACGAACACGAAGACCCAATGTGTGCCTGACACACTGTCAGAACTTGATACATCGTGAGCTGGTACATGGCTACATGGATGCTGGCCCCCCAGACGGGTTTCCTGCAATGAGGTCAGGGAGGATGGAAGAAGGGGTGGTCCTCCCCAGTGCCTTGGAAATCTTCCAAGGCAAGGTTTCTGGGGATCAGCTGGCTGAGCTGAGTCCCAGAGACTGCCCGACAATCTTCTAATCCAAAAGTAGGATTTCACAAGAATGTTATGCTAACATTGTCATGGAAGTAAAAACGAGAAACAACTCAATATCCATCAATAGGGGCCTGGTTAAATAAATTATGGTATTGCCACTTTAAGGGAACATGACATAGTTCTTCAACAGAAGAATGAGGTAGAGCTACATGTAAAATAAAAAGATCCCCCCTGCTAAATGGGGCTGGGGGGAGTCCTATACGGAGTCGGCAGCTAGTTACGAAAGCATGGAGGACTGTGTGTGTGATGCCCCCAGGCATCCCTCATCTCTGAAAAGACAAACCCAACACTGGTCATTGTTAGTGACTCCAGGCAGAAAAACGAGGGGGCCAGCGACAGGAGGAAGATTCACTTTTCACTAAACGCTCTTACACTGCTTGACTTTTTAGCATGGGTGTAACGAGATTTGTCAAGAGTCCAAAAGTCTGCAAATTTCAATTGGTTAAAGCAAAATCCAGTCTTGCAAGGCAGACAGAGCCCCCACTTCTTGCTGTGGGGGCTTGGCTGAGTTACTTCATGTCTGAGCCTCAGGTGCTGCTTCTGCAAAATGGTGTCATAATGGTAATCACCACTGAGGTCGGTGAGGATTAAATGAAGGGCTAATACTTTAGAGGTATTTAAATTTGAGGTACACATCAATTACTCAATAAATGTCACCTATTAAAATCAGAGTTGCTTATTTATAACAACTGGTTAGGAGTATTTGTCATTCACACAGAGAATAATGCACCGAAGGTGCACTCTGAAAATGCATCTGCGGCGACAAGAGCCACCTATCTTTCTTTCAGCATAAAGGACACATGACAACTCCTATAGGATCCGACCTACACTAAGGAACGGGAG
The DNA here is from genome assembly GCF_014898765.1 of Herpailurus yagouaroundi. Classification (NCBI taxonomy): domain Eukaryota; kingdom Metazoa; phylum Chordata; class Mammalia; order Carnivora; family Felidae; genus Herpailurus; species Herpailurus yagouaroundi. Next base: position 9,534,703 of record NW_024412453.1, read on the forward strand.
CCCTCCTGGGTCTGCGCCTGCTATCAAGCCCCCTCCAGTAAGGTGGGCCATGGAATATGCCAGGACCCCTTGCACTGGGCAGGGATATGGGAGACACTTGCCTGCACCCCACACCAGTTCCGCCCACACTCTGAAACACAAGTCAACGCCGGGAGTTCTCCGTTACTACAACCCCACTGTCCTTTCTCAGCTACGGGGTCACAGATGCAGTAAAATGTGAAGGCACATTGCCGAGGTCTTTAACATGGGGCACAGCTGGGAAGGACACGCAGAGGGACCTTGGGATCTTGCTTGGAAGGCTGATGGGTAACACAAGGGAAGCCCCCTTACTTGTTCCCCCGATTGCCCAGAGTTGGTGGAGCGCAAGAAAGAAAACAGACTTTGTGATTAAATCCAAGTTTGAATCCAGCTCCACAACATACTCAGAGATTCGGGGACCTCTCTGAGCCTCGGTCAACCTACAAAACAAAGATGATATCAACTGCCACAAAGGGTTCTTAGTGCACAATAGGTACTTATGAAATGTGTTTCCGTCTTAGGAAAATGTGCCTCTCCCTAATGAAAGAGCTCCACAGAGATCTCGTACAAATCTTGGACTTGTGAGGAGCGAGGGAAACAAACTCTATCAGGGATGCACCACAGGGCTTTAAGCACAGGAGGCAACATTCACACGCTGGCATCAGAGAAACAAAGAGGGTCTGGTGTGAAGGTACCTCCAGTGGTGCCTTCCCACATCGATGCCTACGTGCACCCTGATTGGAAGGACAAACCGCCACCTGTGAAAGCAAGATGTCCAAAAGAAAAAAAAAAATCAAACCTGAAACTCATCAAGACTCTACAGTTAATGACCAATTCAAAGGAAAGGCAAAGGACAGAGGAACACGGTAAGGATCACCATAGGGTCGCAATCAACAAAATCCTAAACAGGAAAACCTAGAGTTCAAAGGGCCAAGTTTGTCAATAGTGGCAACACAAGGTGGTGAAGGGAGGACTATGGAAGGGAATATACAAATTAAGAGGCTTCAGAGACCTATCACCCAACTGCAACGTATGCACTGCATTAAGACCCTGATTACAGTAGATAAATCAAAAACATTTTTTTCAGATAACTGGAGAAAATTAACCACTGACTGGATATCTGAAGACACTAAGGAATTATCACTGATTTTTCAGGTACGATAATCGTACTGTAAATATCTTTTAGTGATAAATACTCAAATATTTATGTCTGAAATAGTATGATGACTTGGACATGCATCCAAATAATTTGAGCTGGGAAGGGATTGAATTGAGTAGGAATGAATCAAGAATGACCCAGAGCTGATTACTGGGAGAGCTGAGTGACGGGGTTTCATTAAATGATTCTCCCTTTCCCATAGGTTTGCAATTGCCATTTTATTAAAAGTTCGTGAGCAAGCCCGAGGCTGGTAGGGAATATTCACAACGTGCGTAACTGAAAAGGTATGTGAAGTACTGTTAGAAATCAGCAAGAAAACACACACACAGCCCAGTAGAAAGTGGACAAAGACTACAAGTCACAGAAGGGGAAGCCAAAATAACCAGGCAGCAAATGTCAAGAAGGCCCACCCCGCTCGTGATCAGAAAAATCCCAGGGAAACCACCTCACACCCAGAAGCATTCGTAGAGACGTTCAAGTGTTGGCAGGAACTCCTACACACTGACAGAGGGATAATCAACAGGTGATAAACAACAACAACAACACGGATCTCAAGGAAACATTTGCGTAGCGGAGGCAGGAAGTGCTAATAAATGGCCACTAAGATAGTAAAGGGAGACAAGCAGAAGCTATCCATCTCCTGATAGAAAACACCACTCCAGCGACAGGCATGTTAGCGGGAAAATTAAACCAACATCCAAGTGCCCAGACCCACGCGCCAAGTTAAGAAAATAGACGCAACAGAGGGGCGTGCGGAGTAACACTGTAGAGGTGCGATCTGCGAGTCTCAGGTGGTGACACGACCCGGTCTTCAGCAGACACATGTTAAGGAAAAGAGAGTTGGAGGACTCCATAGATGAACAGAAACAGAAGCGAGTGGTTCAATCCAGACACAAAGGGAGCACAACACTGGTTGGCAGGGGATGCAGGAGGGAGGGATGGGGCGTCGGGGTAGAGTGGGGCAGAGGTTCAGCTGGGGAAGATGAACACGGTCAGGAGACAGACGGTGGTGTGGGCTGCACGACAACGTGAGTGTACCTAAAGCCACACAACGGCACACGTCAAACTGGCTAACATGGTAAATTTTATGTCGTATTTTACTAAATTCAAACAAGGGTTTTAAGAAGAAGAGAAACATAAAGGACATAACCAATTACAACATGTGGACCTCATGTGGATCCTAATTTTTAAAAAGCTATAAAAAGGTATGGAACAGTAAGAAGTATGAACACTGATATTTGATGGTATAAAGGAACTAATGGTCACAGACAGGGGACGATGGTATATTCATGGTTTCCTATTTCTAAGATCTACACGGAGTTGTGTACAGATGAAGTCACACCCGGTATTTGATTCAAATTAATACAGAAGGGAGAAGCAGGTGCAGAACTTCAAACAAGCTGACCTCGACTGAGGACAGTTCTACTTCACAGGGATACAGGACGTGCTTTAAACTTACCTGCCTACCTATGGGCATCTGACACTTAACATGATAAAAGCTCTGAGATGAAGAAGCTATCATAAACGTGCACAGGAGGATGAAACACTCTCAGCATCTGGGTTTGTGACAGCTAAGTAAATGCAAACAACCCAAATGTCCAATAAAACACGACGGGATTACAAATACTGTGGTACTGGGGCACCTGGGTGGCTCAGCCGGTTAAGCGGCTGACTTCAGCTCAGTCATGATCTCACAGTTAGTGAGTTCGAGCCCCGCGTCGGGCTCTGTGCTGATGGCTCGGAGCCTGGAGCCTGCTTCGGATTCTGTGTCTCCCTCTCTCTCTGCTCCTCCCCCACTTGCGCGCTGTCTCGCTCGCTCTCAAAAATAAACACTAAAAAATGTTTTGAAAAAAAAAATTGTGCAATACATTGTTCAATAGAGAACTAGAGTCAAGAAAGTGAATGAACTAGACCAGGACTTCCTAACCAGGGTGGTTTGGCCCCTGCCCCTCAGGAAACGTCGGGCAATGTCTGCAGGCCTTCTTGGTCACTGTAACAGCCTGGAGTGCTGCTGGCCTCCAGTGGGTAGAAATCAGGGGTGCTGCTAAACACCCAGGATGCATAGGACAGCCCACAACAAGTAACTACCATCGCCCCCCCTCACGTATCTGCAGGGGATACATTCCAAGATCCTAAGTGGATGTCTGAAGCCATGGGCAGCACTGAAGCATACACATACTGTGCTTTTTACTACATATGAATACCTATGACAAAGTTTAATTTATAAATCAGGCACAGTAAGGGGTTAGCAACAGAAAATAACTGAATAATTTTAGCAATATACTGTAATAAAAGATGTGAATGAGCCCCTCTCTCAAAATCTTACTGTCCTGTACTCCCCCTTCTTCTTGTGATGATGTGCGATGACCCAAGGCCTAAGTGACGGGATCAAGGGGGGTGAGTGATGCAGGCATCGTGATGTAACATGAGGCCACCGCTGACCTTCTCACAACTCACCAGAAGGAGTGTGGGGTGCTTCCAGACCACGGGAAGCGGAACCACGGCTATGGGGGGACTACCGTAAGTGGCCCCAAGTATCGAGAGAGCCACAGTTTAAAGATCTTTGTGAGACAGTCCTCAAACCACAAAATTGAGTTAAAAACCAGCAAAAACAAGGGGCCACGGGATTTACACAGTGACATCATGCAGGTGAAAGTTAAACAGAACCAAGACTGCTTATGGCTAGTTGAAACGTATGTATGTAGCAAAGTATAAAAACAGGAAGGAGAAGGCTACACGCCCATTTCAGAATATGGATTATGGGGTGCCGGGGCATGAAACGTTACAAAGGGGGGCTTCAAATGGAACTGGTATCATCGTGTTTATTCTACCCCCTTCCATCCAAAGAAAACCAAGCGTAGTGAAGGTTAATGCACGTGTAACAGCTGGACGGCGGGTACACGGAAGCTCACTCTGGCCATCTCTGTACTCTTCTTCTACACCCTTGACACAGTCAACAACGAACAAGCTGAGGAGCAGGGCTGGGGGCCACGGAGGCTGGGCAGACAGACCGACACAGCAGGCAGGAGGGCAGGGCTGGGACCTTCCGGGGGGGAGCACTCACCGGCCCGCGCAGGTCGATGAGCTCCTGCCTCATCTGGGACACGAGGGCTTCCTTGGCCACCAGGGCCCTGTGCAGGCGCTCGTTGAACTCAATCAGCTCGCCATGCATCTCCGCCACCTGGAACACACAAGCACCGAACGGTGAGGCTCAGAGGGCAGACTCCCCTCACCCAAGTCACCTGTCCCACCTTCTCTGGGCCTGTCACTTGTCAGCAAGGCACCAGGAGGTTGTTTGGGCTGGAGACAAAACGCCACTCACCTGTGAGTCGTGCAAATCCACCTGTAAGGTGAACACGTCTTGCACTTGGTTCATTTTAACACTACAGAATCTACGGTCGACCGTTCACGGTCAGGACGGTGCTGTTATCGGGTTATTTGGGGCCTAAGGTTTTTCTCCTTCGTGGACACTTTTCTAGCGAAGGCTTTCTTGCTCATCTGAGTTGGGCCTGCCAAAAATCACGCTGCTGATGGTACAGCTGGACTGACTGACCATTTCTGTTCCTCAGGAACTTGGTTCTGAAACCCGAGAAAATAGAACCAGAGCTCAAAGCGATGAGAACAGTAATGATGACAGACAGAACTGCAATGGCACAGCTACCCCTCAGTCACTGCTTAGTCAACGCCAGGAAATCCTTTCCAGGCGCTGCTAACATCTTTGCTATGCGGGCTCTATAAGGCAGGCATTGTCATTTCTGCCTTAAAGAAGGGAAAGGCTGTCACAGAGTGGAAGAAGCTAGCTCAAGGTCATACCGCTAATGAAGGACTGACTCCAGGACCCTGGCTCTCGACCACTGGGCTACCTGCCACGATTCTACCACTTCCACCGTGCCCCATGTGCAGCCCACTTGATGGTGGCCCACGGTGAGCCCTTGAATTTTTGCACGTTTATTCAATGCCCCCAGCTCACCCCAAAGACACAGAAACAGAGGTTGCCATAAGGTAGTCTATGATTGATGTACAGAATCAACAACAGACCTTTCCAGCTATGTGTTTCCAAAGATGTCTTCCTGTAAGGCCAAAACATAAAGTAATTTCCCTGATTACATGAGCAATCTTGACCGGGCTTAAAACCAATTCAACTATAATTTATTTAAACTTTTTAGAGAAATGTGAGACGTCCTCTTGCCATGCTCTTCAGGAACGTTCAAAGAAGAACCTTGCAAGTATCTTAAAGAGAACCCCTCTCCAGGGCACCCAGGTGGCTCAGTCAGTTAAGTGTCCAACTTGGGCTCATGATCTCATGGTTTGTGGGTTCACCCTACACTGGGGTCTGCACTGGCGGTGTGGAGCCTGCTTGGGATTCTCTCTCTCTCTCTCTCTCTCTCTCTCTCTCTCTCTCCCTCCCTCCCTCCCTCCCTCCCTGTCCCTCTCCCTCCCTCCCTCTCTGTCCCCAGCACCACTTGCGCTCGCTCTCTCTCTCTCTCTCTCAAAAATAAATAAACAACAACCACAAAAGAGAATCCCTCGAGAATGCAGAGGTCAGGAGACCCTCACCTAACCCTGTCTCCCTGCTTTTCCCAAGAGATGACCCCCTCCTACATACCACAGACTGCAGCCAGGTACTTAGTATAAACACTAGTCAAGACAAAAATATTACCAGACCATTTGTAATAAGTATTATATATAAAATATAAAACATACCATCAGAATAAAGAAGGTATCTAAGGACGCCTTTGTGGGAAAAGAAAGGATCATTAACCTAAGTCCTGATGCCTCAGGAGGAGTAAAGAAGGGCCCCCCTTTTTTTTTCTATTTTTTTTGATACGTCGTTATATAAAAGGTAAAAGGCATAAAAGGAAATACACAAGATATTACCATTAGTCAAGGGACAGATTTTCTTTCCATTATTTCTACTTTTCCTTACTTTTTAGTTTCCTGATAATGAACACTGTTCCATTTACCAGCAGGTATAATCACTTGGGCTCTTTAAAAGAATTAAAATTCTTGGCCGGAAACTAAAGGCAGCCGTGGTACAATCAACATGAAACGTACCGAGCTCCCGATCAAATTCTGAGGCTTCCTTCGACTTGCTGTGTGAACCCCCACCCTGTCCATGGTGGCCCCCGTCTCTCAGGTGCCCACCTCTTTCAAACCAGTGCGACATGCACGGTGAGAAGGGCCGGAAAGACACTGCAAATCCCATGCAATTAACAACGGGAGAGTAAGTCAGGGAGCCCCTACCCAGGGTCCTTGTATATAGACCCAAAATTAATATTTCCCCGTTGTCTTATCCCTTTTGTATTTAAAATTAAAAAAAAGCTTAGGATGGTCTTCTTGTGGCCTTTCACAAACACACACGGTATCGCTAATAATGCGTGTGTGGATCCTCCACACAGAAATCACGTAAATCCCCCATGAGCCTCCTCGGGCCTAAGAATCCGTTTACCACACAGTAAACGGGAAACTGTGACACAACTACCCATATCACTGCTAAATACCTGCCAACGTGCCCCCACAAAATAGAGCTTTAAATAAATGCCACTGTCATTTCCAAAGCAAAGCAGGGCTTTCGCTTTGTTTTTGTTTTGCTTTGTTTTGCAGGGGCAGCCAGAGTGTTGAAACAAATTTTCCATAAATGCATAAAACATCGACACATCCCAGCTTCAAAGGGTATTTATCACGAGCTGTTCTCTTCTGCAGCCAGAAGCGTGAGTTGACCGTGTCAGACGAAGCTTTCATTTCACTAGGGAAGGAGGCAGGGGGAAGGGGTGGAGATCCAGGGGAACAGAGGAGACAAAATCTGATGCGCTCATTTCGAGCAGCCATGAAAACTACAAGGGTCCCTGCTATTCAGCCAGGCTCTGAAACTCTGAATTTCTGTACGAGAGATCCCTACACACAGGCACTGAGACACACAGCTTTTGTCTTCCACAAACCATGCCGAGCATGCTGTTCCGTGAGTACCTCCTTCCAAGTCCAGTATAACTAAAAATGGATTCAAGTCTCCCAGAGCCTCCAGACCAAGCGGAGATCATAAAAACGAAAGCAGGAAGCTCAAGCACTGCCTGCTGGAGTTTTTATTAGGCTCTGAGGGTGCTTACAGGTCCCACCTGACCATTCCTGATTTTCAGCAGCCACAGAAACTCGCAGGGAATGGGGAGGGAGGGACATTAAGTAGCTACCCTTCAAGTCCCTCCTCTACGGAGCAGACCCAGTGATCTTCCCAAAGCAACATCTGATGCTGTCACCTGCTGTTTAAAACCTTCAATGCTTCTTGCTGCCCTGAAGATAAATAAAACCCAAACACCTTTGAGATCTGGTGCCGGCTTCTCTCTAACCCCCCGTCGCTTGCCCCCTACCTTTGGCATCTAAAGTCACTCAGACCCACAGGTCTACATCCCATAAACGCGCTGAGCTCTAGGAGGACGCCCTGTAGACAGGGAGGAGAAAGGCACATTCAGCAGAGGAAACTTCAGGTGCAAAGGCCCCGAAGTTGCTGGGGTGGCGTGGGCAGCTGAGACAAGGCAGTTAAGGGCTCAGATTCCGGTGCAAGATAGGCTTGCGCTTGATCACTTACAGTCAGCTCTAGGGCACATCACTTAACGACGAGGAGCCTAGAGCCATTCACCTACTAAATGAGGGTTCAAAACCATACCCACTGCATGGGGCCACGGAGCTGCTGCCTTGAGCGGGTGCACTGTGTCTGGGCATGGTGAGCGCTCAGTGAGGGAGAGCCGGCCTTCCAGGATGGGTGATGGCATGGAAGGGAAATAAAGGAAAAGGATGCTGAAGCTGGATACAAGGGGCCACACGTGCTCTACCAAGGAGCCCAGCTGTGGAGACAGACTCCTTGTCCCCCACTGAGGCAACATCACCAACAGAATTGCTAACCACGTGTCAGGCCCTGTTCCACGTGTGGTGGGGGGAGGCAGGTATGTCATGGGGTTCACACCCTCCAGGTCAAACAAACTTACAGCTCAGGGAGAGAGAAAGACTGGGGAAGAGGACAGGGTGTCAGGGAAGGCCTCCCCCAGAGAGAACAAAGATGGAAGGTAGAAAGACTCAAGAAGTGTTAAGTCATGGGCGATCTGGCAACATCTATCCAACTTTTACATCACTCACCTGTGACCTGGCACATCTCTGTTTGGGAGTTATCTGGTGCCTCTACTTGCCCCTGTGCCCAAAGCACCAGTTTAACTCCAAACAGCTGGAACCCACCTAAATGCTCAACCACATGGCTTGGTAGACTTCAGCAGGCTCACCTCCTATCTCCCACCTCCAGCCCCTGGCAGACATCACTAGCTGCTTGCTGCACTCCTTCCTCAAGAAAACACTCAGGCAGCCATTACCAACTGATCAGCATCTGGGTCCGTGGGGGACCCCTGCTTGGTATGCCTGGCCTAAGGGATGCGGGAAAGTGCCATCAGGAAGGTGACATTTGAGTCGGGCCTTGGAAGACGATGCCTTTGGAACGTCAGGGGACTGAGCAATCCATTCCAGCTGGAGCATCAGAGAAGATGATTTCCAAAAACAAAGTGGCTGTGAAAAAGCCTTTAAGTCTGTGAAAATCCCAGGAATTATCATAATTACCTGCCAAATCATGAAAGAATTATAATTTTTTTTAAAAAATGCCTCTGGCATTTCCTTTGATATCAGAATGTTCTATCTAATCACATTCAGAGCAAATCATGCTTCTCCCTCCCTCAGCTACCTGATTAGACACTTCCCTGATGAACGACACCAAGACACCCCCCAAATGTTAACAGCAACTGAGGCTGTTCTGGTCACACACCCCCAAGAATCCAAAAACATTCACTGAGAGGTCTCAGTGTCCTAAGTTTTATCAAACGCACAAGCTCTTCTTTGGTCCCACGTACACAGGCTGCAGGCAGGGTTCGAGAACCTCTCTCTGGGATGAGGACACTGCACCTGCTCAGTGAGGACCAAGCCCTGGCCAACGCCCACCTGTCTGCCTCGGCTTTTGAGCACCAACTGCATGCCACGCCTCTTCCAGGCAGTTACATCCTTCCGTTCACAGGATCCTCGCTCCGCCCACATGCCTCCTGGAGGCCGGGTGAGCCTTCCTAAAGATGAGCCTCGGGCTCAGAGAGGCGGGGCTAGGGGACTGAGTGTCAGAGTCAGAGTCTGGGGAAGCGGCAGGCGGGAAGGCCCCTGTCTGCGCTCTCTGCGCTCCATCTGGAGCTATGGTAGAGAGCTGTGCCCCTTGAGGGTGAAGGAGAGGAGCCTGCCCCACGGGGTAGAGGGAAGCAGGGCAGTGCGGGCCAGAGGCTCCCGAACCAAGCTGATCATTAGCCACTTGGAGGGTGTTTGAAAAATACAGATTTTGAGAGGGCGCCTGGGTGGCTCAGTTGGCTGGGTGGCCGACCTCGGCTCAGGTCATGATCTCACTGTCCATGAGATGGAGGCCCGCAGTGGGCTCTCTGCTGACAGCTCAGAGTCTGCAGCCTGCTTCAGATTCTGTGTCTCCTTCCCTGTCTGCCCTCTCCCTATTTGCATTCTGTCCCTCTCTCTCTCAAAAATAAAATAAAATAAAATAAAAAACATTAAAAAAGAGAAAAATACAGATTTGGGGGCCTCACCCTCAGAAATTTTGACTCACTGGGAGTAGGAAATCCAACCAAGTACTTTTTGAAGGCCCCACCGGCCATGATGATCACTCAGTTCTGGGAGCTGCCTTCAAAGTCACACACAGCGTATCAACTGCAGTTGGGCTGGTCCTGACTTGCAGAAAACCTAGCTTTTCAGCTCCTATTTGCAAAACAGCGGTGTCACGGAAGCATCTCCACTTGTCGGCTGTCCACTTCCAACTCCTTGCGGGGGTGAACCAGGCCACGAGCCAGAGAACAACTACCCCAGGGCGCTAAGAGCAGCAAGTGGCACGCGCAGTGTGGCGGGTGGAACGCTCAGAAACGGTGCAGTGAGCCTGCGGCAGGTGCTACCCAGAGGGGTCCGTGAACTGGGCCCGAGATGTGGAAGGGGGACCGTGGGCTACCAAAGTGGGACTAGGTAAGAACAGAAGTTCACAGTAAAGAGCTAAAAATATTTGACACAATTTCATATTGCAATGCAATCCAGGAATTCCATAGATTTTCTGGGGTTTTTTTTTGGGGGGGGGGGCGTGTACACAGGTGTCAGTCTGCAAAGAATTGGAAGTTTAAGAAAAAAACCCAGTTCTGCCTTGCATTAATAATTATCAGAAACAATGATGAGTTAATGATGATAAATGAAGCCCAACTATGATCGTTTTTAGATGAGATTTGAATTCTTTAAAAAGAAAGAAAAGAAAAGAAAAGAAAAGAAAAGAAAAGAAAAGAAAAGAAAGAGAAAGAAAGA
>NW_024412453.1:9545336-9663251 GCF_014898765.1 Herpailurus yagouaroundi
GAAAGAAAAAGAAAGAAAGAAAGAAAGAAAGAAAGAAAGAAAGAAAGAAAGAAAGAAAGAAAGAAAGAAAGAAAGAAAGAAAAAGAACGAACGAACTGGGATGCCTGGGGCGCCTGGGTAGCTCAGCTGGTTAAGCATCTGACTCTTGATTTCAGCCGAGGTCACGATCTCACAGTTCTGTGAGTTTGAGCCCTGCATCAGGCTCCGGGTGCTGACTGCGAGGAACCTGCTTGGGATTCTCACTCTCTGTCTCTCTGCCCTTCCCCTGCTCGCACGGCCTCTCTCAAAATAAGTAAACTTTAAAAAAAAAACAGAGACAGAACCAACACTATCAACTGTCAGTCTATCAGATGGATATGCGTTTTCTTTTTCAATTTTATTTTGCAGCAAGAGGGAAAGAGCAAGTATGCTCCCTGCCCACCTCGGAGCCTGATGTGCAGCCCAATCCCACAATCCTGGGATCATGACCCGGATGGAAATCAAGAGTGGCACGGTCAACCGAACGATCCACTCAGGTACCTCTGTGTTGTTTTCTGGTACAGTGTCACTCTGGGCTTGAAAACTAAACAAATTTAGGAAAGTTAACTAAAATAATGAGTATGCAGACCCAGCCCAGGACACAGGTCTCAGAAGTTCTGGGGAAAGTATAGCTGCCATCACTTTCTTTGACCCCCGTGTATTGAACTTTTCCTACAGTTGCCTGATCATACCCATTCTCCAGGGGAGGGAGGTGGGGCTCAGGAACTAAGGAACAAACTGTCTCAGGTCACAGAGTTCACGAGTGACAGCTGAGACGAACCCAGTCATCCTGGCTCCACAGCCCACAGTCTTTCCATCACGTGGCCCTTCAGGCGACGGATAAATTAGCCAGCAAGAGCAATACTGCGACCGTGTGGGGACAGAGGAAGCCCGGGCTAAGAAAGGCTGAGAGCCCCGTGTAAGGGCACAGGGCTTATTCCTACCAGGGCCACAACTCTAGACCCGGTCTCCTCCTCCTCGGCCGGGGCCACGAGACTCCCAAGGTGAGAAATGAGGGGGCATTTTGGACAGCGACCGTGGGGAAGGGGCATCAGGCTCACAGGGCAATTCCTCGGCACAACAGCTGCTCTAGCAGCGCTTTAGGAAGCACCTCATCGATGCCATGGCTCCCTGGGAGGTGATGCTTTCACTTGGAGTTTCATAGCTAAAGAACCTGAGGCACAGAGAGGATAATCAGCACCTTGCCCATGACCACACAGCAAGCCGGCTGCGTCAGAACCAAGATTCAAAGTTCTGAGTCCTCCTTTTGGACTCTCCCCCCTGCCTCTCCCTCCACCATCACCAGGATGCTAGCGCAGTCTCAGCAGCACGGGGCTGCCAGGAGTGATGGACCCGGACCCAGGACGAGAGCACCGGCACACTCACACCCCCCAGAGACAAGGTGCCGTCACACACGCACACACCCCCCTCCCCCGAAGAACAAACACCACCAGACACACACCCTCCAGGAAAAGGCACCATCAGCTCTACAGGGCACGCCGTCACCAGCATGGAGACCTCCTCCCACTGCCCTCGGAGCCTCCAGACACCCGGCCTCGGACCATTTTACAGACACCCGCCCCGAGAGACCCTGGCAGTAAGGGAAAGAGCACCCAGAAGGAGTCAGAACCCCTGCTAAGGCAGACCCTCCTGGGGAACTCAGGGTCCAAGGGAGAAACTCAGAGAAGATTCCGGCAGCACTCCAGCACCAGGAGGTCAAACCCAGGCTCTGTCTACTCGCTGCTGTGTGACCGCAAGTAAATAATTTCACATCTCTGATTCTTGCTATGTTCTTTGTCAACTGAGGACACTGTCCCTTACTGTACAGGTTTGTCATGGGGAACAGAGAAAGAGAGTTCGGTCGCTGCCCAGTGCCGGCCCCAGGGAACAAGCCCTAAGTGATCACAACAAGTACTTTCTGGGGTCAGGCAGCGTTGCGGGGGCTTCATACATTAGCATATACAACCCGCCTGGGAAGTGTAGCTCTGCGCCCATTTTACAGACGAGGAAGCCAAGGTTCAGAAAGGGCAAGCGATTGTCTGCAAGAAGGGGTGTGTGAGTCCAGAGCTCACAGTACTGGGTCTCCTATCTTCCCAGTCTCTCCAGCTTCCTCCTTCCTTTGCTCCTTTCGCTTTGCTCCTGCTGGTGGGAAGGGGGGCTGAGCCCAGGAGCCGTCCACACCCTCCCTTCTCGGCGAGGCAGCAGCTCTGCTACCTTGACACTGGGCCTCCTCGACAGTACGTCATGCTGTCAAGTGACACCCTCGGCCGAAGCCTGTGAGGCAGACCCACCTTCAGGTGCCACCGAGATAGGACCGTGTGGGCTCCGTCTGCAAAGTCCCTGAGATAAGTAGTGACTGGGGAGGAAACCCTAGTGGTTAGTTCAGTTTGAAAGAGCTTGCCTTCACCTCCTCTGTAGCGAGCCCCGCTGTGCCTGCAGCTCCAAGCTTTCGAGAAGTAATACTTGGAAACATCTGGCTGGGATTACGATTTCATGGAGGGGGGAGGGGAAGAAACACCCAGAACTAACAACAGCTCAATTAATACTGGGATGTCACTGAGAAACACATGTTCAGGTAGCTGTGACAGGTCCACCACAGAGCTGCTGGGTCCCAGTCCCTAACACGTGGGTCCTCACTTCTCTTGACGCACGACCTTTCCGAGAATACACAGAGGCAAGCTGCGGAGAAAGGTCACAGGGAGCAGCAGCTGCGCACAGCCCAGATAACACCTTTTCTTCCCTGCCTTCGCTCATGGCCCTTCCAGAGCAAAGGCAGAATATTGAGAAACCGTGGTAATAAAGGAGCAGCCGACACCTTCGCAGCGGTTGCTTGAGACAAATGAGGAGGAAGAGCAAAGCCCGACAAAACCACGAAAGATGCGCTCTCCCAGGAACAGCACAGACGCGCCATGCGGCCGCGAAGCTTTGAAACAGGTGCCGCCATCCGTCCCCCCTCCTGCTGGAGCATCAGCACAGAGGCTGGCCGGCAGGGTGTTCAGGGCGTGCTGCACCCAGAACCGGGAGACCTTTCCCCCTTCCTGGCAGAGGCTTCAGGCAAGTCGCTTTTCCCTCTCTGGGCCTCAGTTTCTCATCCATAAGATGAGGATGATAACAGTGTAAATGTCACAGGGCTTCTGTGACATTTAAAGGACTTAACACGTGAGGAGTGATCAGCCTGGAGCTTGGCGTGCACTAAGTACTCCATACTGTTAGCCGCTGCTTGCTATTAACCAGGTGCTACCAAAAGCAGCCAGTGCCAAAGGCCCTGCACGATGTACAGCTTGAACCCCTTCCAGATGCGTTTCCTCTCTTCCAGCCAGTCCCCCAAGCCTTGGGTCAGAAGCAGCCTCATATCCCACCTGGACAAACAGGGCAGCCCCTGCTGCCCGACTTGTTCTCCGCCCTGTGCGTGAGCTGATGCTCAAATAGTCCCCGTAAAACCCAAACCAGACCACACTCCTCTCTGCCTGACACCTGTCAATGAGGTGGACGAATACGACGACAAGATGCCTGCAATTTACCTCAAGATCATACAGAGGGGGTGGTCAAGGAGGGTCGGCAGGCAGCAGGACTGGCCAAAGAGAAGGTGCCGGGTGGGCAGGCAACGGGCATGGGGAGATATGTTATACCATTTTGTCTGCATTGAAATTCCTCCAGAACCCCAAATTTTATAGTAACTTTCAACAGCATCCCATTAATTTCCTTGGCATAGCATATAGCCAATAGAAGGAGCAGAGACGTGGGAAGGGGAGGGGAGAAAACATATCAAGGGAAAGATGGCCACTGACCAAATGAGACTACATGCTCCCCCTCCAACAATCCTATCTACCCTTCAAACCTTGACTCAAATCTCTGTTGATCTCCTTCCCCCACTCTTCTGATCCATTCATCCACTGTCTCCATAAATGATTCATCAACAGTAGCAAAAGCGGCTACTGTTTTCCTAACACTTAATACAGATGAAGCATCTGCAGGGGCATAGATAAAGGATCTTTTGCAGAGGTAAGAAAAAGGTGTGTATTCTGAGTAGCTACAGTCTCATGAAGCCTGAGCTCGGTGAGCGTGGTATGGGCTACATATAGCTCCTACTGGTCCCCGAGCACATGCCCTTGTGCAGTACACAGCCTGTACAGCTGTACACAATGGCCTGAGACATTCTGCCAGCTGCCACTGTTGCTCCCATTTCACAGGGGAGGAAAATGAGGTCCAAAGGGGCTAGAACGCTTCCCCATAAGCACAAAGTAGTTACTGCAATAGCTAACACCCGGATCCACACACTCTTTGTTACACAAAACTCCCACAGAAGGAGGTGCAGCAATGGTGTGACCAGTCTTCATGCACTCAGCAGACAATGCTGTCTCCCACGCAATTCACAGTGTCTGCATGGAGCGCAGATCTCCGTCTCCATACATCTGACTTGGGATCACTGCCAAGTGACCCAGAAACTCCCAGGGCTTATTTTTGTGGGATTAGGGGAGGGTCAGCGGTAGAGAAGAGGACAAAGTCTCCTTTCTGGTAACACAGGAGATAATGCAGTTCACCTGGCATCACACAACGGGTGCAATTATAACCCATTACAAGTACATAACCCCGGGGAAATGGATCCAGAATTACGTTGAACAGCTTTGCTGGCCTCCCCTTTCAAAACTACCGCTGTTACAGGCCAGCTCACAGAGGCCGACTGCAGATTCCCAAGGACCCCACAGTTGGAAGGCAGCTCCACGGTGGCCTCATCCACCTCCGAGCACACAACACCTTGTCCAGCCTGCAGGCCAGGCACGACAGGCAGTGGAGGAGGAAGACGAAGGGGGCGCGGGGTGGGGCGGGGGGTTCCTTCCTCACTAAGAGCCAACAGGTCCTCGGCACGTACTCTGGGCCAGACCTGGTTCTTAGCATCACCCACTCATTAGCTCACACGCAGGCAACCTGTGAGGCCCGGTCACAGCATATTCCCTTCTTTGGAAACGCCTGAAAATGCGCACACTCATCCCTTCCACAAGTTTCTCTGGACCGTCTACCGCCCACGAGGCCCTGTTTTCAGTACTGTGGACAGCAGCCAACACGAGAGAGAAAGCCCTGCCCTGGTGGTTTCTGTGTTCTAGCTCCGTCTCCAGGGAAGAGACGAGGAAACCGAGGCTGACAGAGGTTAAGTCCTAGTCAAGACGGATCCGCAGAGAACTTGGAATCCAAACCCGGAGCTCATGCTCCCAGCTACCGCGGGTACAATCTCTTGCGGCTCTGGGGTTGTTATTTTATACAGCTATTATTCCTGAGGCCAGATGTGCCTCCCCGCACACTTCTAGAATTACTTCTTCATTTGCTCATTTAGCCACTCGCACTGTCCTGGGTGCCCCGCATCAGCGGTGACCTCAGGGACCCCCCGTCTCCACAGGATTCAGCCTCTGACAGTCCCCACACCGTGTGGCCTGTGGTGCGGCAGGAACATGGAGGAGACGCCCCTGGGGGCCTGGTGAGGGGTCCGCAAGTTACATCACATGGAAGCTTGCAGGACAGGAGGCATGTGGAACAAGATGAGAGCCAGGCCCCCATCCCCAAGCCCCTGCTCTGAGCTCTGCCTGCTCAGCTGTGAGGTGGGGATCTGTCACAGGGAACAGCCTTCAGGGCACCCAGGCCAGCACACAGTAGGGCCTCAGCACAGGACAGCTGCTGCTTGCTCCGCTGAACTAGCTGCCAGACCCAGGAAGTTCTACAATATCACGGATCTAACACTCGCTCCCCATTCCAGAGGTTTCTTCAAAAAATATTTCACCCTGGAGTGTTGCTTTAACATTTATTGTGCAGGGTGCTGGAAAGCACAGAATTTCATATAAAGATGTAAATTCTGAAATTATATGGCTCTTTGTCATATTCCAATGTCTTCGAGAAATAAGGGGAGTCCAGCCTGCATTCTTAATCATGTTCCTTCAGAAGGACTACAGAGACCTCCTGAATATTTCAAACACGGCTCTATGTATTATGCCCAAGTTTCAAAACAAAGAGAGTAAATGAAAAACATTAAATTTTATGAGCTTCAGAAAAAAGTCTGTCTCCCTGGAGAGTCCCCTTCTCATACCACATGGCACTCGCCTCAAGCTGAGAGAGGCCCCCTTCAGGTAATGACCGCCCAGTTTCTCCCTGCGTGGAGAAACCAAGTCACTACCCATGGGTGAGCTGGGGCCATGAACACCTGTACAGAAGGAAGGGCGTGCTCAAGTTTCAGCAGGCAGTGTAGGGTAGTGGTCTGGACGATGAACTTGGACCTGGAAGACCAGGGTTCAAACCCTTATCTGCCAGTGACTTGCTGGGTGACATTGGACAAATCATTCAGCCTCTCTGGGTCTCAGCTTCTGTATCTATGAGATGGTGGCAAGAGAATCATGTAAAGTCATAGGGTTGCTATTAGGATTCAGAGTCCAGACACAACGAGGGCTCAATAAACAACGGGGCAATTAGGATTCAGATTCTCACAGCCTCTGGTCACACATGAAAATGTGTGCACCTGTAAGATTTCTTTATGCGCCAAGGTTCTCACAATGGAAAGACAAGACAGAATGGTTTAGAAAGCAAACAAACCAACAACATGGAGTTTCAAGGCAGACAGACTGGGTTTGACTCCACGGCCACACTCGGCCAGGTGTGTCGCATGAACAGGAGATGCTACTTCCTTACAGTTCTGAACATTTCTAAATCTCACTGTGGACACCATACCCTCTTCCCTCCAATGGGTGCTCGTGATGTAGCCAAGATCCTGTGTACTTTGAAATACCGAGAATATGGCCGGCTGGCAGCAGGCGCTCAGCAAACATCAGTTACCTTTCCCCCTTCCGCAGAGGCCCACAGGGGATGCAACTTTTTTCTCTGGGTCCCTTAAGCCCAGGACATATTTAGTGAAGATAAATGCAACAGTAACACAGTCCTTCTCCACAACTGACCCCAACAGAGGGCCTCAAACGTGACTTGTCCGGGTCTTCTATCACTTGAGCAACTGGTGACCAGGTGAAACCATGCCCCCCTCCCCAGAATCTGGTAGAAGCAAAAGGGAGTTCACCTGCTCAACACGGAGTACCAAGGTGGAAGGGTGGGAGTGAGGCCTAAATCTCTCTCGCTACCGGCAGAAAGCACTGGTCTGCAGGCGGCCTGAAGGCCCGAGCCCACGGCCGCTCTAGCCCCGAGGTGGCAATGACCGACCGAGGAGTCGTTGTGGCAGGGAGACCAGCGCTCACCTTCCCGTCCCGGGCTCAGCTGGGCACGGGCACCTGGCTACTCTGGCTAATGGGCTCCAGGGAGAAGTCACACGGGTCCCTTCTGAGTCTCAGCCAAGGGCTGCTGCTCTGTGCCACTGCCACACTAAGTGAGGAGGCCACAGTCTCCACCCGGTGTGGCCACACAACAGGAGAGCCTCCAGCGGCCCAGGTTCCTGAGTGAGTTCATGGGGCAGAACACTCCCACCCTTGGCCCTGGACAGCTCGTGCTGGAGATCGGTGTCAACGGAAGAGCGCTTTTATTACGTTAAACCCCTGAGACTGGGGAGTGCTCATTACTGCAGCAGAACCAGGCCTATCCTAACACAATCCTTCCAGGTCACAAGCTTGGATGTCCCGGACTTGTGGGCCTGCAAGTCTGCCAAAGGGCATAAAGCCTGGAGAAGCATGTGAGACGCTGCCTTACAACAAACACCCATGGGAAGTAGGGATCACGTTCCCCCCCTCATCACCAAGGAAGCTAGATGGGACAGGTTACATCGACCTCTCCATTCCACACGTGTGCAAACATCTCCTCAGATGTGTGCAAGCTTTCTGCTTCACAGACGGAGATTCTGAAAACCTCTTTCGATGCCCCCGGCCAGGCGTGTGGTTTTAAACACCATCTGTACACTGAGGACCAATCACTGTAAATCTTTGGGGGAAGCCTGGATGCCCATATCCCACGGCCCGCCCATTTCCTTCCTTGAGAACCAAACCTGACTTTCCTCCCCTTGCAGATGTCCCCGTTAGACCGGATGACAATTCACTGCCTTCCATTTGCGTGGGCCAGAAACTCTGGAATCCTCCTAGGCTCCTCCTTCTCTTGTGGCCCATATGCAACCCAGAGCAAACTCAGACAGCTCTCCTTCCAAACCAAGTCTAGAACCGGCCGCCCTCCCTCTCACCGCTCCCCACCAGCACGCTGGTCCAAGCCACCACGCTGTCTCACCGGGACTCCTGCAAGAGTCCCTAGGTGGTCTCACCGCCCTCTGCCCTGCCCACCGTCCACCTGCTTTCAACAGAGTGGCCAGTGTACCCGCACTGTCACTGCTCAAAATCCACCAGCAGCTCCCACATCACTCAGAGCTAAAGGCATGTCCCAACAAGGGCCTAGGAGGCCTGACCTGACCAGGCCCTTCCATCTCTGCCCTTGTCTCCTACCACGGCCCCCGACACCGTTTCCAGCCTTATGGGCCTCGTTTCTGTTCTTTAAACACAAGGGCCTTTGCATAGGACTTTCTTCCCCCAGATAATTAACCACCTGGCTCATTGTCTCTTCCACCCGTGGACCTTTATTCCTGGCTTATCTCAGTATGACCTTGAATGTCCACACTGTACAAACTATTTCCCCTTACCCCCATCACTCCCCACCCCCGGTCTGATTCCGGTACAACCCTGCCTATCAGCCGATTACGCATCTTCATGGTCACTTCATCCGCACAAGAAGGAGGCAACAGGAGGGCAGGGATTCTGGTGGTGTTCAGTGCCATACCCCCAGGGCCCCAAACAGTGCCTGGCACACAGCAAGTGCTCCACAAGTGTGTGGAACACGTGGAGAGAGAGGAATATAAATCACTTCTAAGCATTTTTTTAGATGTGAGCAATGTTAAATGTTTAAGTGTTAGAAAAGCAAATACTAGGGGCACCTGGGTGGCTCAGTTGGCTGAGCATCTGACTCTTGTTTTCGGCTAGGTATTGATCTCAGCGCTCACGGGATGGAGCCTGGCACCCGGCTCTGCACTCGCAGTGTGAAACCTGCTTGGGATTCTCTCTTTCCCTCTCTCTCTGCTCCTCTCCTGCTGGCACACACACTCTCTCTCTCTTTCAACATAAACTAACGGTTTTTTTTAAAGGGAAAAAAAGAAAGGTGAATATGAGGCACCCCCACAGTTCCTTCCACAAAGAATGATCTGCACCCACCACCGCCAGCTGCAATGCAAGTTAGTGACGCAGACTGAATGTGTCCCCGGCCGAGAGTCCTGTGTCCAAGCTTACCGAGCATGTGACGTCGTTATGAGGTGGGCCTTTGGGAAGGGACCGGTCATGAGGATGGAATCCCACGAATGGAATTCGGGCCTGTCTTCCACCATTCAGGCTGCTAGAACAGTATTTGGGTAAATTCCCAAAAACAAAAACCAAAATGCATTCCTCAACTGTTCTAGAGGCTGCAGGTCCCAGAGCAGGGTGACAGCAGGGCTGGGCTCTGGTGACGGCACTTCTCCGGGCAGCAGACTGACACTGCTCGCAGTGTGTGCTCGCAGGTGGAAGGGGCTGGGGGCTCTTGGGCATCTTTCATTGGGGCGCTAGCCTCCCTGCTGAGGACTCGTCCTTATGATCTAACCGCCCCCCATAAGCCCCACTTCCGAATACCACCCCCGTGGGCACTAGGTTTTGGCGCAGGGGGACACAAACGTTCAGACCATAGCGGTGTCCTCAGAGGAGGGAGCAGCAGAGCTTGCCGTCTCTCTCCACCGTGTGAGGAAACAGGAAGACGGTGTCTGCAAAGCAGGAGGTGGGCCCTCACCAAGACATGGACCCGCTGGAGCCCTGACTGGGGACTTTCCAGTGCCCAAGGTCTGCTGCTCACACTGGGGTATCATTTCAGCAGCCTTAACAGACCCAGACAGCTCACTCAGGGGAAGAGGCGAGTCCCGTGTGGGGAGGGAACCATGAGCCTCAGGCCGTCGCCAGGATTCTCCTCTCTGGCTGGCGCAGCTCACACGGGTTCTGTCGATGGCGCCGGGACTCCTGGGTCCTATCCTGCGGGCAACAGAGCTCAGCTCACCGAATCACCCACGGCAATGGGAAGGTGGCCTTCTCTTCCTTTGCCAGATCGTAGCGCTGAGCCTGCAACCTTACCTCTTCTGGTGCACTGGGGGCTCACGCTAGACCAGAGGTGGTGCGGTTCAGGCAGGGACTGTGCTTTTGTTCACCGCTGTATCTCAGAGCCAAATCGTGGTGCCTGACACCGATGAGGCTCAGAAATCACCAATAAAGGGATGGGGTCGGGGGGAGGATCACCAAAAGAGTCCAGCAGGGGCAACCATCATGGCTGCCCTCATTCCTATCTGCTTACAGGACCTTCTTCCACATCAAAACTAAGCCTCTCTCTATGCCTGTTCCATGGGTTCTGGCACCTTCTGTGGTGATGTTTTACATGGACACCAGGGATGCTTTCTGACCCAAGACTTTTGACGAGGGAAAGGAGGTGTGAGGTGAGCAGAAAGGGGGCAGGCTTGCAGGCAGGGGGGCCTCAGGGCGGACCCACCTCCACGGCCCCCGGTGTGAGATGTGGCAGGCTGACGGAGCTTCTGGGCCTGGGGCTCCGCCCTGAAGGAGGGCACTGATGCCTGATCGCTGGGGGGTGTCGACGGTCAGACCGTGTACACAGAGCTCCAAGGACAGTGCCTGGGGTATTACAAGTGTACCACACACAAGAGTGAGGAACAAAGAAGAAAATAAAACACAGGCCACCCGCTCCTGAATGCGGGCTTCCCAGAGGGCACACGCACTCACAGAGGCTGGTTCTGAAGCCAAAGGAAAGTTCTGGAGCCTTTTCGACAGAGGCAGCTGTGAATTTCCGAACGTGACATCATCTCTGGACCGTTCCCATGTCGGAGAAATCTCCCTGACACTCTGGGTCACCGACCCAGGCCCTCCCAGGCACAAACCACGTCCAGCCCCACCCCGTCTGTGCCAACAGCCCGTGCACTGCTTTCCTGAGGTCACGGCTCACATCCTGCACAGGGAGGATCTCCGTCTGGCAGCCCACAAGGCAGACGCCCTCAGGGCTCTCTCGTCCAGAAGCCTCTACCCACCTGTCCACGGGGCGTGATCACTCTGCCTTCACACCTCAGCGGGCCACGTGTCTCCTACGGAGCGGCTCCTGCAGCCTCCACCTTGTGCCTGGATCCTTCTCTCCAGCCCCAGAAGCTCCCCCAGCTCAGGGACACTGTCAGGCTGACCTCACTATAAATCCCGTGATGCCCGGCCCTCTGCACTGCACACGGGAGGCCCTCCAAGTTCGTGTCTGTGACTCAGGTACAGAGGACCAGGGCCAGGCACCTGCAGCCAGTGCAAAGACGTCCAGTCCCCGCCCAATGTGAGAGCAAAACTCCTGATGTCGACCTTTACCCCTCAACAGGACAGGCTGCTCTGTAAGGCGGTGAGCTCCCTGTGACCAAAAGATAGCTACAAGCAAAGGCTGGTCCCTGCCAACCCTCCCAGCCTATCCTCACACTTATTTTTGCTTTTAACTCACTACGCCCTGATACGATGGTCTCCCGGTCCCTCCGCTGAGCCCTGCCCCATTGCAGAGTCTCCCTCAAGCCTCCTTGCTCTTCCGTCCCATGACGGAGAACCCAGCGCACACGTTACCTCCTGGGAGTGGTGTTCCCTGACCACCCCGTCTACAGAGCCTCTTCCCAACAAGACGGGGTTCTGTGCCCCTCGGGCCTTCAGGTCGCCCCTTCCCCTTACGTGTGGGCTGCACCCAGGGACGACTTCCGAACAGCTCATGGCACAAGTTCTGCGACCCCACCGCTAAGGGAAGTTACAGAAGACTGACCCCGTCTCGCTCTCACCCTCTCCGCCTCCCAGCGGCGGACACGTGTGAGCTGTCCTAAGGGGACGCCCCAGTGACCAGGAACGGAGGGCTGTCTGCGGCCCCTGGCCAGCGAGGCCCTCAGGCCCAAAGGGGAACAGGCCGGCACATTCACATGCCGGATGGCAAACCTTGCCACAGAACAACAAAATGTCTAAAACCACTAAGCGTGGGAGGCATTTTTTTTTTTTTTTTTTTGCACAGAAAAAAAACCCCTAGACTACCTTCTTGATTGACGACTTGTTTTTAGTGTCTTCCCTGTGCTATGACATAAGCTCCAGAGAGGCAGGACCCAGTGTGGCTGGCACGCCCGGCAAAGGCACTCGCCATCTGTGAAACAGAAACAACGCCAACGCAATTTCCGTGTCAGGTCAGAGCAGGACGTCTCTGGACTCCACTCCCTCCGGCGTCAGGGTTCTGGGACGTCGGCCACGCTTGGACGTGAGGCCCCGGCACAGTCCCCCGGGGGAGGCTCCTCACGGGGGCTCCGGCCATCGAAGCCAACACTCGAGCGAGCCCGGGAGACCGGTGGACACGGCTGACTGTGCCTGCCTTAGGTGAGCGGCGTCGCACAATCCTGTCACGAGCGGGGAGGACTCCTCCTCCCTCGTTTAACCGACAAGAAAACGGAGACCCACGCTGCTCAAGTAACGGACAGCCACCTGCTGGTCAGACTCGAAGCCAGGTCTGTCTGATTCCCCACGTGGGGCACCTCCCTCCACACCAACCTGAACTTCACGTTCCTGCTTCGGCAAAGTTACTCGGAAGGGCGGGGGCAGCTGTGCAGGCGTCCCCTGTCTCGGCGCCATTTGTCCTGGAGAAGGCACGGGCGTATGACCTCAGCACCAATACACTGAGGCAGGCGCGTGTTGCTTTGTAAGTCAGGCCAGAAACCAACAACTAAAACGGGTCTTTCAACACGACCCGCTGCTCTCCCAGGGGCACGAACACACCAACTGTCACTGGCTTCGGTACGGGAAACAGCAATCATCCCAGGAGGACCCTGGGGATGGGCCGGGGGTGGGGACGGGGCTGGACCCCATCAGGGCTCTGCCTGAGGGGGAGGTGTTCTAGGACCGGGACCACGTTGAGCCCGGGCCTGGCTGCAAAGGGAGGTAAGAGCTTCTCTCTATGGAAAGGATGCAGAGCCTCCACTCAGAGGAGCAGACTGGACGACGCACTGACTGTGCCAAGGTAGGGTCTTCGGGGGAAAGCTGTGCCACTGCAACAGGCACGACTGAATCAATACAGTGGCGAGAGCCACCATCCCCGCGTCTGCCCCATCCCTTGACAACACCTGACGCCCACACACACGGCCTCTGGCCTCCTGAAGGCGTCTCCCTGCCGTGAACTCTGCGAACGACCGCCCAGCACAGACTCCTCTTCCTCACGACGCAACCTGGACTTGCCTTTGCGGAATCCAGAAACTAAAACAAAAGGAGACCACGTGTCACTTGCTATGGAAATGACCACAAACCAAGTCAACAGTCGAGGGCTGACTTCACGGGTAGGTGACCAGCAGGGTGGGCACTTCACTCAGGGCTTGAAGCTCTGTGCTCAGCACCTTGAAATTCTTAGTAATTTCACCTGTGAACCGATGCTGAGTGAAGCGTGAGGGACAGTGGGGTGTGTGCACGAGCAGAGGGACACGCGGAGTCCTGGCTGCCTGCTTCCCGGCCCCCATCTAGGAAGGGCCGCCAGGCTCCACTCCCGACGGGGCCCGCGTATGGCACAGGCCCGCACAGGTCACGCCATGGCACTGGGCTCCTGGTGCCTGCGAGGGTCCACAGCCACAAGGAGTCTGAGGGTCCCCAAGGGAACGCAACGTCCAAGGGCCAATAAAAACTTTAAAAACCACGCTGACAGGTCAAGAGAGAGAGAAAGGGTGGAAGGCAGGAAGACACTTTCATGCTACTTTTTCAACAAAGGCCTGCATTTTCATTCTGCACTGGGCCCTGCAGACCATGCAGCCGGCCGTGCCAGGGGCAAAGGACAGATCCAAAGGAGATATTTCTGTAACGCAGATGACGAGTTCTTATGAATCATCGAGTGAAACGGTCCCTGCCCCATTTCTCACCACAGGCATCTGGCAGGACTGATGCCGCCCCTATCCCAAGTGACTGGCTCAGGGACAGCCACATCACAGTGCAGGAGAAGGCAGGAGACGGCTGCAGAGGCTTCTGGAGAGACTGGTGGGCTCCACCTCCCTGCGGATGATATGACCCGAGGCTGGGAGCTCCAGAGCTGCGAGGAGGTGCCGTCCAGGGATGGAGGTGCACACCCTGGGAGCTCAGCGGACAGCAGCGAGGGACGTGGGTGCCTCGGTGACCACTCCTGAGCTGCCGGACTGTGCCTCACCTGCCGTGGCCTTTTCTAGGACATTCTGCAAAGACCGCTCTGTGCTGAAAGCAGAGTCAAAAATGGTGCCTTGGGAAAGGCAGACCCTCATTGGGAACCTTAAAAGATCTCCGGCTAGCAGCTCTGGGGACAACGTGGCACTGTGACGTGAATGGGGCTTTCGGAGGGAAGACAAACCTAGATCTGGATGCCAGCTCCATCACGTACTCGCTGACCCTGAACAGGTGACACAACTTACGTTCAATGTCATGTACTCAGGGTCCTTGTCTATAAAAGAGGCTACTGCTAACTGCTGCCTAGGGTGGTTAAGAAGGTAAAATTGAGAGAAAACCCTCAAGAGCCTGGCCAAGCCTGGTTTTCAGTTACTGTTCAGTCCCTTTGCCTTCCGTGGCTTCCGCTAATGCCCACCTCAGGGTATGGCTACAGGAAAGAGCACTTCCTTGCACGGCGGTCTTCTTCGACTACAACGGGAGGATCGAGGATTTGTCATTTGCCACCCTTTCAAAATACCCTTTTTTTTTTTAAACATTTATTTATTTTTGAGACAGAGAGAGACAGAGCATGAACGGGGGAGGGTCAGAGAGAGAGGGAGACACAGAATCTGAAACAGGCTTCAGGCTCTGAGCAGTCAGCACAGAGCCCGACGCGGGGCTCGAACTCACATACTGCGAGATCGTGACCTGAGCCAAAGTCGGACGCTCAACTGACTGAGCCACCCAGGCGCCTCTCAAAATACCCTTTAAGAAAATACACAAGTCACTCGTTTTAGCACAAACCCCAGAAACAAAGAAAACACAGGATCGCAATCATTTTTCGATAAGAGAATAAAATTCTATGGTATTACAGTCAACACAATGAAAGGAACAGCCAGTGAGATGGGCCAACACTCCCAGGCCGATCTGAACAGATAAAGGGGAGGGCGAACAGAGCTTCATGTCCCCCACTGCAAGTTTTGGTTTCTGTTTTTTTGTTGTTTTTCCTGCCAAGAACGCTTCTGCAGTCAAATTCATTTCCGGCTCCCATGCCATCCTGGGATGCTGAGCAGAGACTGTGTTTTGAATACCGTGACTCTACCTGTGTTACAGTGAAATCCGAAACAAAACTTGCTCCCTAAGAGCTGAAAGACTGCAACACTAGGTAATCTCAACCTTCTGCCTCCTGCTCTATGAACAGCCAGTGCCTCTGGGACTCTGGTGATGGTCTCCTTTAACTTGATCTGAAACGTAAATATTGTTTTTCTACCTCACTGAACGCTAACCGGTTCTTCGAATATAATGGTTCAGCAAAGACAAAGTGTCCTCGCCCCCAGACCTGCAATGTTTGTGAACGGAGGCAGGAGAGGGTGGAGGGGGCAGGTGCCATGGCCAGGTTAAAACCCCGATCCCGCCAGCTGCGAGCTGTATGAGCTTGGGCATGACGGACGCTCGCCGGGCCCTGACATCCTCGCAAGTGAGACCTGGATAACCGTGGTAGCCACAGGATGGGGCGACCATTCGAAGCAACTGACGCGATCTGAGTAAGGCACCGAGCGCTCTGACACTAGGACGCACACTCTCGCAGCACTAGCGGCTACTACTGGGACGAATGAACACCGCTGCACGGAACCTTCTTTGACTGGCGAGCGAATTCTTCACCCAGCGACAGTTCCAAGTAAAACCAATTCTCCTCCATGTCTGTAAGAACCTTCCCACCATGCCCCAGGCCTGCCTGGAGTCCAAGGCTCTCAGAGACCTGTGACCTACGGCCCAGCCGTGTAAGACAAACATGACTGAGCCCGGACGGTCCACAGAAATCATGCTTCCACGGGACATCACCGTGGGGATTGCTGCTGAGGGTCCTGCCGGCCTCTCCCCGTTACAATTTAAGTCATTTCCCACAGAAAGAGGCAGAAGACAGCGGTCCATCTCCCTAGAGGCACCTTGGCAGATTCCATTTTCTGGCACATAGTTGCTCAATCAATGTTGAGTGAATGACATATCTCCAAGTCTGTATATGAAATCAAACCTGAGAAACTCTTGCTTTAAAAGGGCTTGGGAGGCTTATTACTTAAAGCAAAAGCCCACAGGGGCCGGGCAGGTAAACAGCTACACAATCAGGCCAGACAGGGGACCACCTCCTAGAGAAGGGGCAGCGGATACTTAGCCCCAAGCAAGCACAGACCCACTCCTGATGGATCTTTCCACGTTTTTTCAAGAGAAATTGGAATTCAAAGATTTCATGGGGAATGTCTTGGTTGCTGAACATTGTCAGTAAAATCAATTAAACATTTTTTAAGTTTAGGGCATCTGGGTGGCTCAGTCGGTTGAGCATCTGACTTCAGCTCAGGTCATGATCTCGTGGTCCTTGAGTTCAAGGCCCATGTCCGGCTCTGTGCTGACAGTTCAGAGCCCGGAGGCCGCTTTGGATTCTGTGTCTCCTTCTCTCTCTTCCCCTCCCTCGCTTGCACCCCCTCTCTCAAAAATAAACAAACATTTACAAAACTTCAAAACAAACAGGCCTGTGAACAAGCCCTTACACTGGAGCTGCCCCAAGTTAAGAAGGTTCATCTATGCTGTGCTTCCTTTTGAAACAGCCCATCCCAAAGATCTCCTGAGGGAGGGTTTTAAATCAACATACACATCCTGTCATGCCACTCTTCAGCCAAAACTTTAAAAAATGTGGAAGGGGGGTTTCAGAAGAGACACTCTCTTTGAAATACAATTTACTCCTTATTTCTTTTTGGCTGAAAGCAATGATCCCTTTGTTTTTATCTTTCCTAAAAGGGTCTCTGAAAAATGACCACCCCCCCCCCCCGCCAATGGTTAACCAACAGACCCACCAGCTACACGAGGAAAGAAGCACTCCCACGACACAGCATTACGGGCAGGGAAATGACAGCGAAAGGCACAGGGCACAGGCAGGCCGGGTGCATCCAGTCCAGTGGCTGCTGTTAGGACTCTGCCGGGGCTCTCAGGACAACCCGACGGCTCTAGTTAAACGTGCTCTTTCCGCAATCAACATGCAAGAGCCATGTGACATCACGGGAGCGCCCCACTCCTGCCCAGTCCCCCAAACGCAAGCTCTGTGGGGGGTGCGGGAAGCGGTCCAAGGAGGGCCTTACCACCTGCTCGGGAGGAAATCCTCACCAGAGGATACTGTGACAAAGACAGACAGAGATGTGAAGTCCGACAGGACTGGTCTGGACCTGGACCGTGAGCCCCCCAGGAGGGAAGTTCTCGTTCGCAGCAACAAGCCCAGCTCCTGCATTACTGCAGAGCCACCACGGGCACCTGACAAAAAGGTGCTGAATGAATGAATGAATGAATGAATGAACGAATGAATGTAGTCTGACCTCCTCACTTTGTCATCTCATGTCACTGGCGGAATAACATCACCTCTCTGAGCTTCAGGTTTCTTATCTCTCAAACAGGAAAAACACCACCACCATACACACAGCAGTCAGGGGACGATACAACAGGGCGCCCGGCACTCCCCAGGTGTCACACATTCGCCTGCCTCCTTCCTTCCGTTCCTTCTGTGTGAACTGCCAGAGGGAAAACTGGCGTAAGCAGGCACTGACACCTGCAGAAGTATAGCCGGGAGGGTCTCAGAGCTGGCCCAGGAGAGGAGCTGCACCGGCTGCAGGTGAAGCTTGAAGGACCAGAGCAGGTATCTCGAGGAAGAAGGAGGGTGGCTGAAGCCAAGAGAAAGTCAAAGAAAAGCAGACAGGACTGTGAGGGCTGAGGAAGAGTCTGCAGAAAAAGTGTGCAAAAAGGCAAGTGACACAGGTCAGGCTGAGTGAGTGACGCAGAGACAGGGTGCCCATCCAGGGGCTGCCGGTGCTGGTGAACGTGAAAGGCAGGCCTAGAGCTGGTGCCCTCACGAGCCAGAAGCGTCTGCTGAAGGATCCCGGGGGAGCCCAGAGCCACCCCACCAAGCTCCAGGTCTTTCTCAAGTTTTTAGACCATGGCCTTCACTATGATCGGGACGGGAGAGGGTTTGAAGGCCTTATTCCAACAGGCAAAAGGGATACACAGAGAACAACACACATTTTTAAATGTTTTTTTTTTTCAACATTTATTTATTTTTGGGACAGAGAGAGACAGAGCATGAACGGGGGAGGGGCAGAGAGAGAGGGAGACACAGAATCGGAAACAGGCTCCAGGCTCCGAGCCATCAGCCCAGAGCCCGACGCGGGGCTCGAACTCACGGACCGCGAGATCGTGACCTGGCTGAAGTCGGACGCTTAACCGACTGCGCCACCCAGGCGCCCCATAACACACATTTTTAAAATACCGCCAATGAAGCTGCTTTAACCAGACATTCCTGACAGGCGCGACCACTAAGGAGCTTCTCGGCTACAAGCAAATGTTAAATGTTAAATGTTAAATGTTAAATGTTAAATGTATTTAAATGTTAAATGTTCCCCAACTTCCGTAAAAGGAAAAGGATGGTGCTTCATGCAAGGAAAAACCAGAGGCAGCCATGTGGCAACGAGGCCAGGACAGGCACACCTGCGTGCACCTGTTGGAGGCACACACGCACACACACACCCCTGGTTCTGAGCCAGACTACACGTTCATCCTCCTGGACCATCACATTTTATCCCAAGGGGAACGGTAACAATGTTGATGATAGCAGTAGCAACCAAAGTAACAAACGCTTGTGCTACAAATGGCTTAATTATCATCGCGTCCTGAGAAAGGTCTTCCGTTGCTCCCGCTTCACAGACGGGGAAAGTGAGGCTCGGGGAAGCTGAAGAACATGCCCACAATGACCCAGCATAGGTGATATAACACCCACGCTGCTAGCACCTGTATGGAAGACAAGATGCTTCCCATGCTTTTCAGAATAAGAATTAATTAGCTAGTTAGTTAATTCTGGGGCAGCCTCCAATCCTTTTTCGGCACACCCAAGTCAAAGCAATCTGTGCCCAAGGAGACCGACCTGGAGCACAGAGAGAAGGCACTAGTGTTTCTTCGGCCCCGTTATCTCCATGCAGGAGGTTCTGAGAACGAAGCCCGACCAAGTCCGGCAGCCTGGGAAGTCGGTCTCAAGAGCAGCTGAGGCCAAGACGCTGTTTCTGGAGAAGGCCGGGCAGGCCTGGCACGTGGGCCCTACCCGTACCCAGCTCCCGTGTGCCCGGGCCCAAGGTGGGAGGCTGTGGGGTGAAGCCACAGCCCTCTGCCAAGTACGGATGCAACTGTGGACCAAGAAGCTGAGGCTGGCTTCCCAGGCCTCAAGATCAACTGAACTGTTCTCAGCTTGTGGAAGGCGGATAAGGAATCCTCTGGTAGCTTGTAAGAAGAGGGAGCGGGCGTGGGGTGGACACCCATGTTCTGTATCCAAGACTTGGCCTGAATCTTAACGAAGGAAGGAAACGCGGGGAGCAAGCCTTTCCTTTCAAAGATAAAACTTCCCCCAAACTTACCCCACTGAGTAATGAGAACCCGTGGCTAGAAATATTTGACGCGACTTCCTGAGAGCCGGGGTGCTGACATCAGCTCCAGAGCCTGCCACAGGCACAGGCACGGAGAGCTGGAAATAGAGCGCTGGTGAAGAACCAGGGCTCTGGGATTCGGCCGCCCGGCCCGGCTACCTGCCTGGAGGTCACCTGAGGCCGCTATCTGAACTCTCCAAGACTCAGTTTCCGTAGTGGTGACAACAGTGCCCGCCTATCTCCCACAGCGGTCGGATTACATGGTGCATGTCTTACAGAAAGTCTGGCTCTGAGATACACTGTGGGGGCCTTAGCCATTATTGTCTGGAACCACCAAGCCCATTCCACAGATGAGGCACGTGAGGCCCAGGGAGGTTACGTCACTTGTTCAAGGCCCCGGCGGGGGGGGGGGTGTCACTGTTTCCTAGGCAACATCTGTGTACCAGCTCCCTCGTAAGTCCCAACACCGCCGCGAGGTCAGCACTACCGTCCCCGTTCTACGGACACAGACCGGAATCCGTGACAAACTACGGCAAACTACCACCCACGGGCCAGATCCAGTCTGTGGCCCGTGTCCCTACACAAAGTTTTATGGGGACACAGCCACGGCCATCCGTTTACATACTGTTTGTGGTGTGCGTCACAATGACAGGGCCCACAGGGCCCGCAAAGCCTACCATACGTCCCATCTGGCTCCTCAGAGGAAAAGTCGACCCACCCCCGGCTGAGAGCAACAGGCAGGTGGTGGCTGGGAGGTTGACTAGTGCGCCCAGGCCAGCACAGCAAGGAGAGCAGGACCTTGGCCACCAGGCCAACCCTGAGCGCCATCTGGACTCTACCACTCCCACTGCATGACCGGAGGTGAAAGACCAATCGTCTAGTCGTCCTGCACTGGTTTCTGCACGTGTGCGACAGGGATAAGACCGGCCAAGGGTGTCCCGGCCTCAGCACCGCTGACGTTTGCGGCTCGACAGTTCCTTGCCGTGAGGTGTCCTGTGCATCGTAGGATGTTAGCGGCATCCCTGGCCTCTACTCACGGGGCCAGTGGCACCCCCTCCCGACATTGCCGCACGTCCCCTGGGGCACAGTCACCACCACCGGCCACCACCACACAAAGAATCCCCAGGCTGGCCGGTCACAGGCACGGGCGCAAGGTGGGCCGGGCGGACCGAGCCCTCTGCGTGGGCCCCGAGCCTGGAGTCCGCATCCGTGGTAGCGGGTGGCTAGGAAAGCTTAGCGAGGTGGCATCTGAGGACGAGAACCCAGGGCCACTGGAGGCATCCACTGGTGGCATTTTTTAGACGGAGCAGGGGTATATTCTCACGATTTTCTTCGTGCTACTCAGTGACATCTACTTGGGTCAATAGGGTGAGGTGGGCCAGCTGGGGACCAGATCACACGTTTACGTCTGCCTGTGGGAAAAGGCACTGCGTAACCCAACTCAGGACGGCACCTGGCACGCACCCCATTCTCAGACTGGAGCCCCGCAGGACACACAGGCACCCTCAAAGACACCAACATCTGAACCCCTCTGGGAAGAGAACCCTTTGTCAAGGGTAAGAATGACGAAGGAACACGGTGAAAAACATGAGTTCCGTCTTTCCATGTTGGCTCAACAGGCAAGAGCCGCTCCGCAGGTGAGCACACGTCTCTAGACAGCCCTCTTGAGGGACATAAAGCAGGACGGTGCCAGGGAACCGTGAACTCGAGAAGGCCGACACCATCCAGGGAAGTGTGCTCCCCATTGGCAAGCAGAGACGCTAAAATAACGCATGTTCCTGTTTACTGCACAGGCCTGTGCTCGATACAAATCACTCGGGTCATTTGTGCCACCGAAACACACCATCACAGAAGCCACCAGGATCCAAGTTATCTTCACGTGACAACTCTGTTCAGCGCGTGGGATTCATTGGCCAGGACTCCGCCAAGGGCCCGACCACATAATCCAGGCAGCCAGAGCTCCCCGCTCTTACGGCGTGGGAGCGGGCGTCAGCTGCCGGGGCAGCCTGACATCTCCATCCTGTCTACTGTCACAACACGAAGGTTTTGGGGAACCGTCATCTGCCCACCTCCAATGTGCACGACGGCAGCCCCCCCAGCCGGGGTCCCACCGGACCCCTGCCCCCACCACGGCCACCAAGACCCCATCCCACGCCTTCAGCTGGACTTATGGAGCTGCCAGGACGGAAGCATGGAGCCCCTGCCACGTGAAGCCTGCTGAGAACAACACCAGGGTGAGGGAGTGAGCTAGGAGAGGCAGGGAGGTGGCATCCTCGTCCATCGCCAGGGCACCCGTATCTAGCCACCGCCCCTCCAAGACTTATTTATGGGCGCCAATCAACTTGGCTGCAAGAGCGCCAATATCGTGTTAGGACAGGTCTCTGGCAACCGTAACAACAAGAAGCCGAGCGAGTGAGACGCATCCGTGAAGAGTAAGATCCAAGCACCGTCAGCAGAGCTGTGACACAAGGAGAATCTGGTTTAGCGGACGCCCAAGGGAAGGGACCAACAAGCCTCCTCAGGAGAGGCTTGAACGTGGCGAGACAAGGGAGGCGGACCGAGGAGTCAGAGCGCCGGGTCCTCCGGGGACACAGAACCACAAATCCCAAGCACACCGGAACCAGGCACGCTCCACAAGCCTTGCCGTCCGCAGTCTCCCCCGGGGCCGAGAGCGAAGAGCTTCGGGGCCGGGCTCACAGCCCGTACTTCTGCTTCCTGAGTGCTGCTGCCAGCACAGAAAATGGGGTCACTGGGGATACGAGGTGGCCAAAAGCTTGCTATTTCGCTTGTAGAAGAACTCTCTTTACATTTGCTAAGCTGCTCGGAACCATCGTGGGGTCCATTTCGAGAGTAGCTGCTTTAACGAACGCTTTTTATCAGAAAGACCAAGGGATGCTAACAAGCCAGAAGCATCTATGGTGGAGAGAAATAATTAATGCTAGTGGTAAAACGACAAAAGCCAATAGTCACAACGAAGCAGCTAACATTCACGGAGGCGTTCTCGGCGGGAGCCGCAGAGGTACACACACTGTAAGGTCGATGAGGAAAGGGAGGCTCGGCCAAGTGGCCGCCCGCCCCAGAGCATGCAGCGAGCACAGCCGGGCCAGTCTGACCCCACGACGCTCGCTGCTATGCCACCAGGTGGCGGTGTCTGGGTGGGGCTGAGCTTCCTCGGGGAGGTCCTGGAGGAGCCAAGAGGATGCTGCTGTGACCCGGGCTGGAGGCACAAAGGGCTCGATCTACCCGGTGTTCAGTGGAGTGTTGTTCACACCTAATCCGGAAGGGTCGCCTCAATGGAGTGAGCCCAGCAGGTGGCCCAACTGGGGGCCCTTCCTCCCTGCCCTCCCTCCCTACATCAGTGCACTCGAATTCGAAGGTTTCTGTGCACTCTGTCTCACAAAGAGTTTTTAGGCACTTAGAGATTCCTTCCACCTGTTGTGGGCTGAACTGCGTGTGCCCCAGCCCCACCACCCCAATCTTAGGTTGAAATCCTAACACTCCGGACCAGAGAAGGCAACTGCTACAGACAGTATCTTTAAAGAGGTGATTAAGGGGGCACCTGGGTGGCTCAGTCGGTTGAGTGGCCGACTTCAGCTCAGGTCATGATTTCGCGGTCCGTGAGTTAGAGCCCTGCGTCAGGCTCTGTGCTGACAGCTCAGAGCCTGGAGCCTGCTTCTGATTCTTTGTCTCCCTCTCTCTGACCCTCCCCTGTTCATGCTCTGTCTCTCCCTGTCTCAAAAATAAAAATAAAAAAACGTTAAATTGTTTAAAAAAAAAAAGAGGTGATTAAGGTAAAAACGGGTCCCTGGGGTGGACCCTAATCCACCTGGTGAGAGATTAGGTGTCCTTGTGAGAGATTAGGACAGTGACACGCATGGAGGGATGACGAGGAGAAGGTGGCCGTCTGCAAGCCAAGCAAAGAGGCCTCAGAAGCAACGGGCACGGATGACACCTTGATCTTGGACTTCCTGGCCTCCAGAATCGGTAAAAAATAAATGCCAACTGTTTAAGCACCCTTTGTCACCCTTTGCTACTTTGTCACGGCAGCCCGAGCCAACAAACACATGGTCTCTTCTGCTCAACTGGAGGAGCTCCCATCCTGCTGCGAAGGCTAAAAGCCCCCAGAAGCCTGGGAGGACCCCATCATCTACACAGGCAGCTGGAGAGCAAGGGGACGTTCTGTCATGAACGCCGACCAAGGGTAAGTGCCACCAAGAGAGGAGCCTTGAAATCCCGCCCTGTAGGGAGAGACCTGCCTGGACAGGCCGACAGGATCACCCCTCCAGTTCTCTGTCGCAGCAGCCCGGCCTACAGGACCCCCCCCCCCCCAAAACCCCAGGTCTCTGTTGCAGCAGCCGGGAGCTCCCATCAGCCCAGCACGGAGCTGCAAGGCTTTGTCTCTCCCCACCTGCAGCAGCCGCTGCCACCCCCTAGCCCAGCATTTCCCAAATGTCCCTGACAGTGGCTCACAGTGACAAATACACTGGGCTCCACCTAACTAGGGCTGCCACATGGACCCCCGCTAGGCACACACGCACTCGCGCACATGCACACACACACAAACAACACGCACACCCCCCACATGGCTTCAGGTCTCTGTGCCTCCCGTACCACATGCCCCATATAAGTACTATAATATTATCCCCATTTCCGCCCAAGAAACCTGAAGCACTTCTCCAGGGTGGCAGACAAGGGAGTGACCTAGATTTCCCCCCCCAGGCCACAGAGTCCAGGCTCTGTGGGGGGGGGGGGGGGGGGGGGGTCGGCAAACTCTGGTCCGTGGGCCAAACCCAGCCCCGCTGTTTGTGCATGTAAACTTCTCCTGAAACACAGCCCGGCCCATCTGTTTCTGTGTGGTCTATAGGAGCCTGTCTACAGACTAGATACATGCAGCAAAGACCTTCTGTCCGTTAGGCGGAACTTAGTTATTATCTGGCCCTTTTCAGAAAGTCTGCCGGCCTTGTCTAGACAAGGGACCCCACACCCTGTCCACCCAATTCAACCTTTCCAGGACTCTCCCCAACCCTCACATCCAGAGGGGGGTGGGAAAGAAGGAAAACACAAAAACTGTATTTAAATATAATCCAACTGATGAACTAAAGAGAAAGCAAATTTCTCTAGATTCTTTTGTTCTCAGAAATTGCCAAGATGTCAACGGCGCACAAGATAATAAATAAGAAGAACCAGCAAAGTGCCTCCCAAGTATTTAATTAAAGCATTTTATCTGCTTCGCCACCTGGGAACAATGGGCCACAGGTTGATAGATCAAGTCTAAACCTTAATGTTGAATTCTTGGTTTTATAAAGTGCTTGTCACAACCTTAATATTACTTAAGTGTAGCTTTTTTTCCCCGTTGTTATTAATTAGGTTTTCCCTAACAGTCAGTATCACAATTACCCTTCCAAGAAGAGCTACCAGAATGCATTTCAGTAATTTTTGCAAAGAAAACCTTTTCCAAATCCCCTTGCGAGGGCTCTCTAATGCCCCCTTCAGGCACAGCCTCCTTGCCAAATTGAAATCTGCCAGGACACTGAGCAAATACATGTCCTGCGACCTTCCAACAAGGCTGCTCCTTTTCACAAACGCCTTTCAGAAGGGGCGGACGGGAAGGGCTGTGGTCAAAATGTAGGCGTTTCAGACTCTTCTCCCCTCTTCCCAGAGAGGGGCCTGCAGACGTGCAGAAAGGGGACAGAGTGCCAGTCGATGACACATTTTTGCAAAGGAAGCGCAGTTAAAACTTTGGGGTAGTTGGATGTTTTCGGTACCTTTTCTGAGGGGGCTGTTCCACAACGTCGCTGTGATGTGCCTACCGTCACGGGGGATCATACGCAGGGCCGGGAGGAGAAAGAGAACCTTCTGGGTGAAGTCGCTCCGAGCTTGAGTCCTGGCTGAGACTCTGAGGCTTCCGTCTCTGCTGCTCTCATCCCCCTCGACGGCTGGCATTAGCTGATGCCGTTACAGGGGCTTTAGGATGCTTGGGGGGCTTAGGTCGTTTCCCAGATAGATAGATCACTAGGTCAGCAGGAGCACCTGCCGGCTCCGAGCTGTGTTCATGGCACTGGTTACCATCAAAGGGGCTAGGAGATGAGCAAGGAGCTAAGAAGTGAACTCCAAGGTCAACGATGTGGCGACAACGAGGAGGAGGAAATGGGTAAGAGATGGGCTCAGACAACAGAGTGCCCATAGCCTTGGCTCGCCCGGTCTATCTTCGAGAAAGAGAACAGCAGCCAGGTGCCAGCACTGAAACGCCAAAAACATACCCACAGAGCAAGAATCAGCTGGAGCTGGAGGAGGGTCAACCTCTTAGGACATTCCTCTCTCTCTCTGTTCTCCATCCCCGTGGAACGCCGCCAGCCTGGACCCTCTGCACTGCCAGGGCCTGCCTTCCCAGCTCCCTAGGACCAGCTGATGAGGGGCTACTGCTTCCTGAGGTTCCCAGGATGTCGTCCTCAGGTAAACTAAGGGCAGCCCAAAGAGCCCAGGGGAGGCTGGTTTCCCATGAGAAAGTCATACGGTGAGAAAACCAAATACACCTATGACGGCTCGATTTGGACCTCTGAGGACCAGCATGATCTCAGTTCCCATGGGGAAACTGGCAAAGTTTGCTAGATTCTTCTATGGGGTCAGTTGGCTCAAAAAGCACTTAAAATCCATCTCTGTTTTAATATTTTTAAACTAAAAGTAGCTCTTAAAAAGCATGTTACAAACTCAAATAATTCAAACCAATAACAATAAAACCTTATATTTGTCAACGGCATACTACATGTGAAGAGATTTCAAAATAGGATTCCATTCAATCCAACAACCCTGTGAGGTAGACTCCTATTACAGATGGCGAAACTGAGGCACAGCAGTGAAGTAATAAAGTCAGTATTCAGACTCCTATCCACCCCTCTCGGGAGCCCAAGCTCTTAACTAGCCCACCGGTATTGCCTGCAAGCATGTATCTCACACACCAGAGAGATGCAAGACCAGAGACAAAGCTCTTCTTTTTACACTCCCAGGCTCTCTGAAGATTCCAGAACAAAATCTCGGTCCAGGGCTCATCTCCCTTTTTATCTTGGGGCAGCCAACAGGCTCTGGCTGGAAACAACCAGTTGTTTGGTATTCATCGTGGTGCTTCTGCAGGCCTTTCTTCTTTGTGGCAAACGATACTGCTGTTCTTTATAAATAAAGTGACTCTGGGCAAAAAAAAAAATAAAATAGGAGCCCATTTGAGGAGAATATTAAATCAGTACTGGTGGGCAGACAGCAGAAGTCATGACAGCAACCGGGAAATGACTCAAGGTAGCAGCAGTGAACTCAAGGAGAGGAGAATGACTCAGCCTTAGGTAAGGGCGTCACGACAGGGCCCCCCAGGGCAGGGTGCTCAGGGCAATCCGCTGGGACACTGAGAAGTATCAGAGCTCCAATCCAGAGTTACTTTTATCCATCATCTTTAGGTTGCCAGGTTTTGTTTTGTACGTTATAAGTTATCTAGCTACGTACAGTGCAAACAAACATGCATAGTAGTGGGGGGAAGGGCGGGGGGGTGGGGAAACACATATACCGCAGTGGGGGGGGGGGCACATACACTGCAGTGGGGGGTGAGGAAACATGTATACTGCAGCGTGTGTGGCGGGGGGGGGTGGGGAATACGGATACTGCAAGGGGGGCGGTGGGAAAACACATACACTGCAGATTCCTTTTCTCAACGGGGATCCACGATCAACGGAGCCTGTTCACCCCAGGACAAGACTCCCCGCATCTTCCCACAGACAGAAACCCACCAGCGCAGTGAGTGGTCACCGGGCGGCCTCCCCAGCATCCATTCCTGGCCCCTCCCGGGGATGGCCTGTGATTTCCCCCGGGGACCCTGTGTAACTCCGGGCCTGTGACCTCACCCAGCTCCGGGGTGGAGGGCGGGATGAGGTTAAGCCAACGAAGGCAAGCCTCCTCACTGCCTCCACCAGCACGACTGGCCTTAGGAGTTCCATCTCAGGTCCTCTGCTGGGAATGCAGG
This sequence comes from Herpailurus yagouaroundi, assembly GCF_014898765.1. Lineage (NCBI taxonomy): Eukaryota > Metazoa > Chordata > Mammalia > Carnivora > Felidae > Herpailurus > Herpailurus yagouaroundi. The sequence continues at coordinate 9,572,981 of NW_024412453.1, forward strand.
CACAGACACGCGTCCTCTGTGTCCGCCCCACTAGGAGGTATGCTCTACCCATCTGCTTTATTCACTGGTCGGTCAACAAACATTTTGTTGAATACAAGAATGGTTTTCTCAATGAGTCAGCCTGGAGCCGCTGATTCAATTCACTGTCGACCCGGGGTCATATCCACTGTGCTGGGGTCATGTACTGACAAGAGGGAGCCGGTCCTGCAGAGCAAGGGAGGCCAGGGGACAGAGTCCTGGGGCCGGCAGGAGCGGGGACCTCCTCACGACACTCTGAGTTCTCTCTGTGTGGGAGGTTAAAGAAACCCACCACCAAGAAGCCCGTTATGGCTGAGCCCTAGCCATAGGGCTAGGCTATGACGGCAAGTTTCCTTGCTGTCCAGGAAACTGCCCAGAGAAAGAAGTTCCTCCCGACCTAAGGCCTCCACAGCTCACAAAGCAAGTGAGGACGCTCACCTCGCAGCTCTCTTGAAGGGACGTGAGCTAGCACACGCGAGGAGCAGGTGGCTGCCAACAGTACGTCCTCTCCTCCTGCGACATCGGTCTCCCCGTCTATAAAATGGGCACCTGATCGGTTCCTCTCTTGGCTCCCGGGATGGGTCAAAGCAGCACCACAGATGAAGTGTCGCCCTGATTCTCAGAACACTGTCACTCGACCCATGACAGCTAAAACGTTGCTGTTACTTTCGTGAGGGTCCCTCTGAGGTGGGGGGATGGGATCCCTCAACTTTTAAACTCTGACCTCTCTGCTGCCCTGGGAGAAACTGCACATCCTAAGAAAACAGATTCTAACTGCTGAGCCTGCATCTTCCCCGCATCCTCTCGAACAAGTGACAAGAATAAAGCTGCACGGCTCTGCCTTCCCGGCTCGGTCTTCTCTGCCCTGGAAGCAGCTCTCCCCTCCCTCCAGGGAGTCTAAACCTAAGCCACACACGCACCACGCACTCTCCCACGTGAGGCAGACAGCAAGCTGAGGCTCTCCACCTGCTGGTTCCCTTCCCACCCGAGCAGATGATGCACCCGTGAGTGGGCAACACCCAGCACCCATGGGGTCTCTGTCATCCGGAGAAAACCTAGAGTAACGAGGTCTAAGGAACGTCAGCAGCCTGATCCAAGGTCGCTGCTGCTTGCGGTCCAACAGGGGCCTGGCTGGCTGATTGTGGCCAGATCGCAAAGCTCTCCAAGCGTGTGCATCCCCCGAGCGAGATGTGAGTTTCAGTGCCGGCCCTGCCGTGTGGGACTGGCTTCCCGCCACGCTCGGTGGGCACTCTCTGGGAAAGCGGCTCACACTCTCATCTGTCAAACAGGCTGGCGACGCCTCCGTCGCAGAAGTGGTGAGAGCCAAGGGTGTGAAGAGCCAGCAGCGGGCCCCGCCGGAGGTCAGAACTCCATACAGAGCGTGGCCGTACTGGGGATTTCTACTGCTGACCCAGCTGCTGTGACCACCGAAATCCAGTGTGGCTCCTCCCACAGCAGCTGGAAATACCAGTATGAGCAGGTCCTGGGCCAAGCGCCTCCTGGGCGGTATCTCACTTTAACCCCGGGGAGGTGGGGGGGGAGCTGCTGATCTCCCCCACTAGATCGCCAACTCCACTCCCAGAGAACGTGCCTAATTTACCGCCTTCGATCCCAGAGCAGGGAGGGGTGTGCTGGGACCACCACCATCTTGCAGATGAAGCAGCTGAGGCTTAGAAAGGTTCAGTTACATGTCCAGGGTTGTGCAGTTAATAATGCTTATCTGATTCCTCTCATGTTCGTTCCACAAGTATTAGGTGTCTACTGTGCCCAAGTCACCACACATACAATGGTGACTACACACTTAGTCCCACACTTAGACCACATCAGGTATTAAATGAACACGGAGTTGCCCACTCGGTGAGGAAGTGAGCACATCACAGTGGAGAATGTAGGAGTGTAAACCCTGTGATTTGTTCTCTGTGGCTGTACAAGCAGCATGTTACCATCTTTAGGGGATGAGAGGCTGGCGGTTAGTACGGGCCTGCAGGCAGAACCCCAGAAAGGCCCCCAGGTCCTCAGAGCTCCTAGGATCTGTGGCCCCAATGCCCCAACCCCCACCTCTAGATGAGTCACTATGCCCTATCACAGAAGGAACGGGACAAGGAAATATGGGTTATTTGTGGGGGCTACGGAAAAGAACCAAGGACAGAAACCAGGAGAGGAGATGAGGGGATGGAGGAGAAGGGCCCCCATGAGCTCAGGGGACCGGACCCTGAGATGGGCAAGGAGGAGGAGCCTCATGTACCGGGGGCCTGTAGAAACGTCCCTGTGGCCAAGCGTGGCAGGGAGAAAGGATCAGCCCGCAGCAGAGGCTCCTGCCTGCACGTGGCCTGTGCACGGAGGCCCGGGACCAGCCGCCTCCGTGCAGGGCAGTCCAGAAGACCACCCACCAGCCCCCTCTCTGGAGAGGCCCTGGGTCCTTGCACAATGCCAAGGTGGAAAGAAAAACTTCTAGAGATAAAAGGAACAAAAATGACTGATGTGATATCCACCACACAGGGCAAGTAGGAAGCAAGGCGCACACACAGAGTACAAGTCAAATTTCTTTAATAAAAATAACAATACTAATAATAAAATGTGAGGTTTCTAACTCCCAGAGACATGGGGCTTCTGTCCCTAGCCACCACTCCATAGTCCGCTTTCAACCCAACAGCCAGAATGAACCTTTTAAAACCTGTCTCTGCTCCAAACACTCCAATGAAGCTCCCACGTGGCCTCGAAGATCTCACTTTCTGCCATCTTCCCAGCTCACTGGGCACAGCCCTGCCCTTACCATCGTATCCATGCGAGCGTTGGAGCCAGGAGCCAAGAGGGAACAGCAGGCAGCATAAGAGGGAGGAGGAGGAGCAGGGGACAGAGGAGGAGATGGGCCCACTCTGTGCCCACAGTGAGCAGGGCCTCAAAGTGGGCAAGCGAGGACCTTGGGGCACAGAGACAGTCACCCAAGTGCGCAGGGACAGCCCCCGAGGTGGTGGAGAGTAACACCTGGATTCGGTCAAAAGGGCCTTTTGCAGCTGACGCTAGTCTAGATGCAGGTCAGCCCCCTCCCTAGGGAAGTTCCCCCAAATCCTTCCATTTGCGAGGGCACTGCCAGTCCCTTCAACTTACCAAGTTCAATCCTGCTTCTGGCCTTTGACCTTTGCTGCCTCGGGCACTCTACTCCGGGACCTCTGCGCTTCAAGCATCACCTCCTCAGAGACCCCTGACCATCCTCCGTCCACCCCCGCCTCCACCTAGTCACCTGACCACACGTCACCCCTGTTTTCTCCAGAGTAGTCAGTTCTACTTGCTCTCAGCCTAGCCTCGCTTCTGTGCATTTGTTGGCCGCCAGTCCCTATCACCCCCTTACGTCCCCAGCACCTTGCTCCGGATGGGTGCTCCAAACCTTCTTACTGACTTCTTTACTGCTGGCGATCGTCTAGAGCACGGTCAGCAAAGTACAGCTGGTGGGCCAAACCCAGCACGCCATCTGTTTTTGTAAATCAGGTTTTGCTGGCACTGTGGCAAGTGTCCCACCGCTGCCATAACCAAGCACTACAGACAGGGGTGGCTTCAACCACACCAATTTAGGGCTCACGGTTCTGACGGCCAGGAGCCCAAGAAGGAGGTGTTAGAAGGGGTGGTTCCTCTCCGGACTCCAGATGGCCACCTTCTTGCTGTGTCCTCACGGGGCCTTTCTTCCGTGAGCACACGGCCTTGATGTCTCTACTTGTACCCAAATTTCCTCTATGGTCACCAGTCCTAGTGACATAGGGCCCCACTCATGTAACCTTAATTACCTCCTTAGAGGCCCTATCTCCATTCACGGTCGCATTGGGGGTTAGGGATCAACACAGGAGTTGGCGCGGGGCGGGCGGGGGGGGGGGGGGGCGCGTGGTGTATGTAATTGAGTCCCTCACGGAACACAGCCACGCTCGTTTGTTTACACACGGCCTCTGGACGAGGAACTGCTGCTACACGAAGCATCAGACACACGAAGCATGAAAAACTTACTCCCCAGCCTTTCACGGAAGTCTGCAAACTCCTCTCCAGAACACAGCCCCGTTATTGGCGTGTCACGACAGTCCTCATTTTCCCCACGGCTGGATCGGAAGATCCCACCTAAAATCCAAGCCGCAGCACCCGGGCACTTTGCTTCACCATCAGCCACAGTTTTGTCCCTCCCAAGCCGGTTACCAAGTGTCTCGAGATTCTGGACCAGGAAACTAGAGATGACAAATGCAAGCCCACGAAGCCAGAACGGAGATAATACCCGGGGAATTGGCGAACAGAATCAACTGCCGGATGCTGGCCCCGGAGCGGTCTGGCAGGGCACGAGGTTTGCTAACGCCCCTTCCGTTGTAATTCAGAAACCAGTCAAGGACCGTTCCCAAGACAAGGGACTTGGGTGTCTCGGGCCTTCTGGTACGAGACAGGTTAACGTCATGCGTGTCATTTTTTATCCACCAACATCTATTAAGGGCCACAGACACGACTGGCTTCTATTTCTCTTGTCTTTTTTTTTTTTTTTTTTCCTTCTACTCAACCGCAATTTCAATTAGAGTCAAAGAGCCTTGGTTTCAAAGGCTCACAGGGACAATACTAAGACCTGATTTTAGAGGTCTTTCTTTTTCAAAAAACAAACACTTAAACCGTGCTTCCTGGGCACCAGGCAATGTTCGAGCCTCTTCATTTCCATTAACTCGTTTAACACCCATGATGAAGCGATGAGAGGGGCGCTGTTGTGATCCTCATTTTACAGGTGAGGAAAGAGAGACTCAGGCAAACTAAGCAGCTCGGCCATGGTCTACACAGCTACGAATTCAAGGAGCGAAGATTCCAGCCCAGGCTGTCTGACTCTACGGTCTGCTCCCAACCACCATTTCCTTCCTCTTGGTCAGCGGCAAGCAACGCGGACAGGACCCGTTTGTGCTTCCTTTGCCCACCGCCTATTTCTAGAACACAGCCGTGATGTGTAAAAGAACAGTATCGCCCTGGGCACCAAAGAGCTGGCTTGAGTCTGGGGTCTGCCACTGACGGCCTCTGAGCCTCAGCCACTGTAAAACAAGATCATCAATACTCTCTCTGTCACAGGAACTCACTGCTGTGGGACTCCATTCAAGCGGCTCTAATTTCCTGAGCATCCGTTACTATCACGTCCGGACTCCTCTCTCAACCAGTAGTAACGGGACCATTACTCCAGGGCAGGGATTCAGGGGGGTGGGGCTTGTGGTCACGAGGTAACAGACCAAAAAACAAACGCTCACACAAACCGCCACAAATTAAGACCTGAGACGGCTCGCAAAGGGAAAGGACAGGACGCCAGCCAAGGTATGACGGGCACTGTCCCAGCGTAGACTGTGGGTCACAGATGCCCCCTGAGCCTTCAATTCCCGTCCCCCTCAGGACGGAACCTGGTGGACGACACCATGACACGTGTCCAGCAGTCTCTGGGAGGACTAACACTCGAGAGGAGGGAGGAAAGTTTCCTCTTCCAGGCGGATGTAGGAAAATGACTCCTCCAAGTCCCCAACCGCCTTCCAGATGAAGAGCTTGGTTCTCTAGCCACAGGCCTTTGCCCCGAGGAGGTGATTATTAACGACCAGCGCTCGCTTATGACTCTCGAAAGCAAGCCTCATTTACGTTCTTTTGACTGCAATTTGCCACTAGTCACGGGGCTCCCGGAGATACCGCGCCTCATGATCTCCTCCCTCCTCGCACAGTGGTTACTGACTGACAGCCTTTCCTCTGGGGGACGTGCCGCGTGCTCACTGACTTCTCCCCAAACCCTGGGGTTTGAGGAAGTCGCTCCTGCAGTGGAGCCAGTGTTCCTCCACCTTCCAGGGCAGCCTAGGTCGTTCTAGCCTCACCGTTTTTCCCCTAAGGCAGCTTTACTGAGGTACAACTGACATACGATAAGCACTTAATTAGTGTCACGGGTGAGCCTTGACACATGTTCACATGCACAAAATCACCACCACAATCCAGGCAGTGAACAGACCCATCACCTCCAAGAGTTTCCTGGGGCCTTCCGGATAGCCCCTCCTTGCACCCCCTAGCCACGCCCTCACCTCCAGCAGCCGCTGTCTTCTCTCTGTCTCTGAGGCTAGACTGCATTTGCTAGAGTTTTCGATACATGGAATCACATAGTATACTCTGTTGGGGGGTCGGGCTGTTCTTCCCTCAGCATACCCGAGATCCATCGGTGCTGTTGAGTATAGTGCTGGTTCATTCCCCTCTGTCCAGGCAGACAACCAGGGGGGACCTACCCACCAGTAACGCCCATGTGGGTGCTCACAGTGAGGGTCGATCACCAGTGAAGGTGCCCAGAGCGTTTGTGCACAAGTCTTTGTACAGATGTGTATTGCCTTTTCTCGTGGATAAAAACCTCAGAGCACAAGGCCAACCTTGGCTTTGAAGGTGCAGTATTATCCCTGTGGTGCATCTTTCGTTTTCAGGCTCAAATACCAGGATCAGCGTTCAGCTGAGTCTCCAAGTACAGCACAACTACGATCTTGGACAGGAGAGGGAACCTGCATCCGAGTGAGGGCAAAGGTAAACGTTTCATCCTGTTATTACCATTAACCTTTTGAACACTTGATGTATATCTCAGGCCATGATAAGCTCTTTCCAGTTGTTGAGCGAATTAATCCTCTCAAAGTCCTATGAAGCAGGTATCATTCTCATCACCACGTTGCGAACTAGGAGGGGCCAGACCGCTGCAGCGGGTACGGGTAGAGGCAGGATCTGAACCCACCGCCTGGCTAGTGGCTCCACATGCTCAGTCAAGATGCTAGGCCGGCTCACAGGGCTTTATTTTAATGTATTTTGTGCATATGCTCCTGCAAGACTCCACTTTCTGGGTCTACTTCTCTAGTGTGCAAACTTCCTCTGTGAGGGAGGGTCTGGCCGTTTCAGGGCGCCCGTGGCACCACGCCAGCCATTTCAGGGCACCCGCGGCACCATGCTGGCTGTTTCAGGGAACCCACCTCAATACGCTGGCTGTTTCAGAACACCCAAGGCACCACGCTAGCTATTTCGGAACACCTGAAGCACCACGCTGGCTGTTTCCGGGAACCCAACCCAGTACGCTGGCTGTTTCAGGGCACCCGCAGCACCATGCTGGCCGTTTGAGGGCACCTGTGGCATCACGCTGGCTGTTTCAGGGAACACGGCCCAGTACGCTGGCCATTTCAGGGCACCCGTGGCACCACGCTGGCTGTTTCAGGACACCCAAAGAACCACGCTGGCTGTTTCAGGGAACCCAGCCCAGTATGCTGGCTGTTTCAGGGCACCCAAAGCACCATGCTGGCTATTTCAGGACACTCACAGCACCACGGGTAATGAAATGAGAACTGCCCTGGGCCTTTGGCTCCAGTGTGGCTCCCAGGATGCTCTTGATGTCCCCAGCTTACATCGCGCTCCCCTCCCTGACGGCCTGCCCTTAGGACTTCATGCCCCGACATCAGAGGTGAAGACAGCAGCCCTACGAGTCTGCTTAACCGACTCCTGCCAAGTGTGTGAGGTCGAGTTCCCGTATCAAATTCCTTAATACATACACAGACAGATCTCTCAGTGGTTCTGCTTCTCTGACTGAACGCTGATCCTTGCATATTTGGCTCAAGAAGTCGGAGGACAAAACATCAAGTAGTTCTGAGTTGTGACTTAAGCCGTGGACTTGAAGGAGGTGCACATATATTTTAGGCCAACACCGAGGAAGATCAGAGGCACTGCGTGACCTCTATGGGGCCCTCAACTGCCCTGTCCCTTCTAAGGCCAGTCTTCTGGTTTCTCCAAAACACACACCTCCAGCCCCGTAAAAACTGGCAGGAGAGACTGAAGTTGTGACTCAGCCCCAGGCCCACAGTCCCTGAAGACAACAGAATCCACCCCCAGGAGTCCTTGGGAGCCTTGGTTTGTTCAATCCACATCTACCAAGTACCTACGATGTGCCGGGAACTGGAGCAGACTCCCAGAGAGCACTGTGCACAAAGCAGTCCTCGCTGTCACCAAGCGGACAAACGAGCTGACGAAGACAGATGGGCCACAAATAAACCAATGCGGCAGGTGCAGGGAAGAAAAGTAAGTGTGCGGAGCGGGGCAGAGCACAATGGGTGGAGGCAGGTGATTCTGGAGGGAGCATGGAGGAAGAAGGACCTCCAGGGAGGCAGACATTTGAGCAGAGACCATGCGATGCCTGTAGCGCTGTGTACCCTCGCGGGTTGCGGGTTGCTGTTATCTTATCAGCCAGAAACGCACGTAATGGGGTGTGGCTGGCCGGACCTGAGCGAGTGTCTGTGCATCTCCCCCATTCGAGCCCCTGGGAGGCAGGAGGAACCTCTCTGCTCGGGGCTCACACAGCCCTTGGTTCAGACCAAGGGCCGTGAGCCGAACACAATTCCAGTGGACCCTCAGCTCTTGGGGGACGTGCTGGTCTTCACCCCTCCGTCTCAGGTTACACAGGAATCACAGCAGGGCCTCGGAAACCAAAATCTCTCCCCAGCACACTGGGCGGATCATCCTCTCTTAGAGCAGCGTCTGCCAACGCTAAAGCCCTAAAGACTGACAAGCCTCCATCACAGCAAGGCTTCCTTTTGAATAGTCTGCTAGAAGCATTCATGTCGGTCCCATGAACCCCAGCCAACTGTGACCTGCATCGCCCTGATTTGCCCCTCGCCCCTCTCCCTGCAACAGGTTTCCGGGATTCCATAATCGACAGCTTACACAATCACGCGTACGCGTACGATCGCCGTGCCTTGCAGGCATTGTTACTGCTTTTGCTTATTAGGTAAACAAATCCTTACGTGTTGTCAAGACCCTCCGGCTAAAAATCTGGCAGGATGGCCTGTCATTTGTACCCATCTAGAACGTCGTTTATGTGTAAATCGCAAGAGGCAGTATTACACACGCATTGCGACAATCTGCCTTCCACCTTCAAAGTCAAGGGTCCTCTCGTGTTTTGCTCAGTTTATCCCAGACACCCAGAGCAGGGACTGGTGAGCCGCGAGCACGCGGTATTCGTATAGGAAGTCAACACACGCAAGGCAGACACGATGATGGTACCTTACTCGCGAGTGTTTGAGGTTGAAGAGGATCACGTGTACAGGGCCCAGAGCAGCGCTAGGCCACAGCACTCACCTAGCACATGGATAGTACACAACCTGGAGCCTGTTCCAAATCTGGGACAACCCCAGGCCCTGTGGGGAACAGTCACGATGCGACAGGGTCTGCAGGTCCCCAAGGTCCCACTGTGAAAAGAGGCTGGGTGGCCGGCCAGCTGGTGGTATGACAGATGAGTCCTGGGCTTTTGCCTGTCAGGTGCCACCACAGCCAGTGAAGTGTCACCCCTGCTGCCGGTGGTAAAAAACAAAACAAAAAAACCTCAGAGCACAGGTGGCTGGTGGGCCGAGAGTCCAGAGGGTCAAGGTCAGTGGGGAAGTAAAGGACGACATGGGAAGTTCATGACAGCACATCGCCGACAGGTGGGGGACGTAGTTCACCACTGTCACGACTGGCACAGCCACATGAGTGCTAATCCGGAGCCCTGACCAAAGGCGGCTGGGCACAGACCATCATGCGGATGGGCCTCCACCCTCCCCAGAGCCGCTCCAGGCTGGAACACACTCGAGACCATGCAGGAGACCAGGCAGCCTCCACGGATTCCACCAGTGATGGCTTCTTGTCCCTTCTTGGCCTAGATGTGCACGTGGCAAGTGTGCACCCGCTGAGCTGCCCCACTCCGGGCCAGACTCACGGGATGAAACCGCGGACAGAAACGAGCCCCTTGCGACACAAGGACTTCGTGCATCCGTCTCCCCATCCGACATTCCAGCAACGTGGGTGTGGGGCCAACTCCACACGCCTGATGCTGCTGCACACTGTTTGTGATATCATCCCGCGTGGGGACAGGAACCGTACCCATGGGGCCCATGAGAGCAAACAGCTCCCTCAGCCCCAGCAACAGAACACACTGGCCACCCCACATCCTGTCCGCCAGGCACCCGATACAAATCATCAGTCACACTCATGACAACACGCACTTGGGATCACTACTCCATTTGACGGAGGAGAAAAAGTAAGATTCCTAGCAGTGAAGCGTATCCAGAATTTGAACCCGTACCTGTCTGTTAGGGCTTCTGCAATCCTTTCGCAGAACAGCCTGTTTGGCCGACTAAGGACGAGGACACCGAGGCGCAGGGAAGGAGAGGGACCTGATTCTGGTCACCTGCACACCCACCCTTGAAAACACCAGGCTCAGGATCCAGCCTGGACCCCTCTGAACGTCATGCTCTAAGACACCACTCTGCTTCCCCCCTGCCTTCCCCCCCATGGCACATGTGGCCCACGGCCATGTGCCCACAACCCCAGATGCGGTCTCAGGACGAAGCTTCAAGAGCAGCGATTCCACCCACCGCCAACCAAGACAAACATTCTGTTTCAACCAGGGGCTCCCGCCCCCGGTGAGTTCAACAGGACAGCTCGCCCAACAAGTCTGTCCTTTACTGTCACACCCAGAGTAACTTTTTTGAACAAGTTCCAAAGTGCTGGGGAAGTGAAATCGAACATTCTGCCATTATCCCCGAAGGCCAGGCCACTGCAGCAGGAGCTCTGCCATTAGCAGTGGGCTAACTCCCAGCAATCATCATCAAACACGGAAGCGGCCTTCAATTTCAGCCGGAGGGAACGTGGTTGTAAAGGCGGCGAAATATGCACTCAAAGACATTCACACACTCTGTCTTCGCAAGAACAGGACAAAGATTGGAAACGCTCTGTAATAATCTAATTCTCCAGCCAAAGATTTCAACAAATCACAAAATGTTATTTAAAGGCCTATTATGTGTCAGGATAGGTTATCGAGCTGGTTGGAACTCTGCCTTGCCACGTAAAAGGACAAGTGATTTGACAAAATTCTAGGTGGAAACACAGTCTCTTCCTCCTCAAAGCCCAGGGAGCCTTAATTGTAAAACTGGAATTGCACCATGTCAGAGGTTTCTGAGCCCAAATGGGCTCCAACGTCAAAAGCAATCCTCTTTTGCTTTTCGGGGTGGGACTGGGGTGACCAGGGGCCAGGTGCAAAAGTTACGGGGACGCCAAAAAACTCCCCCATCATGATAATGTTTTCGTGCGATATTCTGAAACACCAAAATTAAGGCCTAAGGGTCTCTAACGAACAAAAGAGCAAAACTGTAAGGAAATATGGGACCAGTATTATGGTTTCCTCCTCCTGCCTGAGGCTCGGATATGGCTGGGCTCTGCGCTGCTCCTCTTTCAGGGGATGGTAAGACACACACGGAAAAGCAAAGTGACTTGTCACAGTCACACTGTCACTGGGAACTAAGATACCCTCCACCCCGTGCTGTCGGGAGTCCAGGCACCTGGGGCAGGGTTCCTGTACCAAGCGCCCCGTCCCCACTCCAGTCATGGCGTCACAGGGCTACCAGCAGGACGGGTCGGACACACCTCTGCTTCCAGTCGGCAGAGGCCACTCCCAGACTGACGGAGGGGTGCAGGCAGCGGGCGCCAGGTGAACCCAGCAACAACTGCATTTTGTTGGTGTCCCTGAGTGTTTCCAATTACAATCGGCTCCCACCATTTTGAAATGAAGATTTCAGAAAAACCCAGACGTTCGACTCCTCTTAAAGAAGTGGTTCTGGGGGCGCCTGGGTGGCGCAGTCGGTTAAGCGTCCGACTTCAGCCAGGTCACGATCTCGCGGTCCGTGAGTTCGAGCCCCGCGTCGGGCTCCGGGCTGATGGCTCGGAGCCTGGAGCCTGTTCCCGATTCTGTGTCTCCCTCTCTCTCTGCCCCTCCCCCGTTCATGCTCTGTCTCTCTCTGTCCCAAAAATAAATAAACGTTGGAAAAAAAAAAGAAAAAAAAAAAACAAAGAAGTGGTTCTGGGACAATGAGCCCAACTTTCCCACGATGGGGGCAGGGAAACAAGAGCTCTCCGTGAAGCGTCAGCCCCACCCCATGTGGGCACTCTTCGAGGCACTGGGCACACAACAGTGGACAAAGGGACCATGCACCGTTCACATGCCAGTGGGGACACACAGTCAGCAGAGCGGGTGACACGGAGAACAAGTCAGAAAATAGCAGATATGGAAGAAAGCAAAGCAGGGTTAGGGGACAGGAAGAGTTGTCTGTGGGGAGCAGGAAGCAGTTTTGAATAGGGTGGTCATGAAAAGAGGGAAGTTCTGCCATTTGTGACACCACGGATATACCTTGCGAGCATTATGCTAAGTGAAATGACTCCGAGAGCAGAAGACAAATTCCACAAGGTCTCACTCAGCTGTGGTGTCTCAAACAGCTGAACTCCCAGAAATAGGAAGTCGAGGTTGCCAGGGGCTCAGGAAAACGGGGATATGCTGATCCAAGCGTACCAACTTCCAGCTGTTAAGATGCATCCTGATGATCGATGGACAGGACGGTGACTGTCACTGATGATACGTGCCACACACTTGAAAGTTGTTAGGGGAGCAGATCATCAACGTTCTCTCCGTGGACACACAAACGGTAATTATGGGAGAGGATGGAGGTGTTAAGTAACCTTTTGTGGCCAGCTTTTCATGCCACACACGTGTCAAATCATCCCCTTGTACCCCTCTTCCACGCACACAACTGATGCATGAGTAAGAACTCGATAAAGCTTGAGTCAACAACGGGGTGTTGAGGGAGGGGCTCTGTGCGGGGTGGACCCCTGTGTGAGCGAACATCCAAGGACATGGGCAAGCGAGCCCCTATCCGTCTCCTTTCGCTCCCGTCTCCTGAGAAGGTACTTAGCTTCCTCATCCGCGGAAGGGAGGATACCGAACACCTACCCCCACGCGGTTGCTATGGAGACTGAACTGCGATCACGTGTGCCGAGAGCACAGCACAGTTCCGGGCACATCTGAGCCCCCTAAACGCTGCAGCCAGCACCCCATCTCCCACACGGCCGCCTCCATCATTTCCGCCACCTCCTCTAGCACCATCAGGATAAGGATGAAAAAAGAGACAAGCGTCTAAAACAAACCAGGTTGTTTCAGGCCTCCCTCAATCCCCCTCGCATCCCAACCCACCCACACTCCGCCTCCCAGGGGGCGGCGCTCCTTCCCGTGAAAGCGACTTCTTTCAGCTACTCCCTTCGTGCTCAGGCCAGAGACCAGTCTGTGCTCTCGCCGCTTCTTCAAAACCTATCTATTTACCTTCTCATGTGCTGCTGTGAACCAAAAGGCGAGGCTTTTCCCAGCACTCAGGTAGGCACTGCCTAGTACGTGTTTGGAGAACGGAACCCTTTCTATGCACAACCCCTTTCCGGATACGCTTCTGCCCAAAATCACGTAGAACGACTTCTAGGCGCTCATAAGACCTATGTATACACTGCACACAGACTCTCAACTCTGGTTCCTACAGACTGGAAATCATCAGAAAGCTGAAACAACCAGCCTTTTTTTTTATAGTGTCACACTATCCTAACTGATGTTTGTAATTATGGCCTTGAGGCAAGGCAAGTTCCTTAACTGCCTTCCAAATTATCAAAGATCAAATTATGTTCAGTTGCGTTTTAGCGGTAAGTGTGTTTTAATTATATTCTCATTCTTGGGAAATTAGTAACCCACATGGCTGAAATAGATCACCAAGGCAGCTTTGTAAATAAAACATTCTGGATAAAACTCAGATTTCCAGAATGTTCTCGCAAACCCATATTCTGCCATCATTCTAAGTGAGAGGTTTCTAATTTATATCCTCTTTTTTCCCAAAAAGAATAATGGCCACTTATAAACGGGTATATTATGGAATAGTATTTTTAAATTAAGTGAGGACACAGAGGAGGAAGGAGAGGCAGGAAAATAGACGGAGCCAATAGTAAGGTCAGAATCAAAGACACATGCCTCAACACCTCCATTTTAGCTAGAGACGAGCCCACATTTGTCTCTGAGCTTCCTAGCAGCCAAGGTAAAGAAGGAAACACCAGTGACAACATCCATACCACACACAAGAATGGGCTACTTAGTCAAAAAAATCATTCCTGGTCCATCTACCAAACTCAAGTTTCTCTCGCACAAGAATCACACACAATCTGACTGAACCACGACATCCTTACCTCCATGCTGCAGGAAAAACCACGATGATTTTCAGTAAGCCGTACTCCTCTATCACCCCAAGGCCAGAGATCAAAATTCAAGTGCCAATGAAAATGGGGGAGGTACACTGAGCCAGGGGCACAGCAGAGGACAGGAGACAGTTAGGGGCTCTGACAAGCTGGGAAGTCTGCGTAGCACCTAACGCAGGAATCTGTACCTCAGCTCCAGCCCAACGGCTACTGTGTGGGAATATGGGCCCCATGCTCCCGACAAATCCAATTTTTAAACTAGGAAAGATTTCAAGCAACAAGAACACATACGACTAGGAAATAAGTAACCATAATAAAGCAAACATCTGTATACCTACTCACTTCCTATATCGCTTAAGATATAGAACCTTCTTGTACTCTTGAAACCCTCTCCCCATCTATTATCACTACCCTAATTTTTTTTTACTTTTTAAAAATTTTGTAATGTTTATTTTTGAGAGAGAGAGAGAGAGAGAGAGAGAGCGTGTGCAAGCAGGGGAGGGGCAGAGAGAGACAAAGACACACAATAGGAAGCAGGCTCCAGGCTCTGAGCTGTCAGCACAGAGCCCGACGCGGGGCTCGAACCCACGACCCGTGAGATCATGACCTGAGCTGATGTCGGACGTTTACCCGACTGAGCCACCCAGGCGCCCCAATCACTAGCCTGGTTTTTAAATGCGTCACCCCCTTGGGGATGTATGGTTCACCGCATGTGTGGACTCCTACCCTGTCTCCTGTTCCATTCTACACTATTCTGGTCTTTAATAGAAACAGGTTTCTACTACAACTTGCTTTCTTCAGGCCACACGTTCTTTATGAGACCTACTCCCATGATGCACCAGCTCAACAACATCCATTTTCACCGCTGCACTGATTTCTACATGACATTCCACTTCTTTTAACTCTAATCTGTTGCTGATGGAGGTGTGAGTTGTATTGAATGTGTCACCTAATAAGCAATACAGTGGATCTGACTGTACATGTCTTTCCTGGTGCACGTGGACAACGCTTCAAGGTAGGGCTAAATTCTAGAGTTCAGTCATGGCCAAACTAATTCCAACTCAGAAAGAAGAGGCCGACGGCTTCATGGTGAATTGTGAAATAATTCTCTAAGCAGTAAAGCAACTCAGACCACATTTGCTCCTGCCCGTGATCTAGCTTAATTCAAGGACAAAAGGGTCTCACGTGGACAGACCAGAGGACCTTTGGGCAGGAGTTCGTGAATACCATTTCTTAAATGAAGACTTTTGGACAGCAGAAAGTTTCACCTTATACTCATCCCCACACACCCAGAGGGAAGACCTATGTGCTGCTGACCAAGGACAGGTCCCTACCCTTTCAAAGCCTACCGAGTCAGAGGGCAATCTGACAGCCTGTTGGAAGGTCACATTATGCACCCAGAAGTGGTGTTATTAAGCCACTAGCTACTGACAACGCCCCCAGAGTGGGAATCTGATTTCAATGATAAGTTACACACCTCTGCAGAGAGTAGGATTCCAAGTTTAAAAATTCAGTACATTGCCGTCAAAAATAAGTGTATTATGTGACAGATAATACCTCTATTTATATACCTATACAAGACATAGATAACCGTATCTATGCATAGAAGTAAAATGTTGTCGTAACAAACCCCGACGTGATGATCTCCGGGATGAACAGCAAGTGTGTTTTCTTTCCTAAGTTTTACTTCTCTGTATTTTTTTCAGTGATAGGTTACTTCCCTCCTAGTGTCATGAGAATGTGACTAATCAAGTTACCTTTCATTTTCAACGGTTTTTCTCCTCAAGAGCCCAAAATGGATCCTCTCCAACTAAAAGTTCTTTTTTTTTATGATGAGATTTCTTTCAAAACATCTTCACCCTAAAATGTTGACTCCAAGATAGTCCACTGTGCTTTGCAAAAGGGACCGCCCCTAACACAGAGCTCCCAGAAAGCTGGCAGACAATACAATCGATAACAGAAAAGTCTATCAGTGCAAAACACACACAAGAGTAGGTGTCCTTGGAACTGTAGATTTTTCACGTTTTCACAGTTTTCATAAAGTTTTATGACAACGTAGCTGAACCCCACTTTATTCTTCTGTAAAGTGGCAATAATCACTCTCACCCTCCCTTCAAGCATGCAGGAGCGTGAAACATGCCTACTGCCTGGCCCATGACAGGCACTCAAAACGGTAGCCAATTCTAACACACAATGCCCCCCATCACCGCCATCGCCAGCATCAGGCAGCTGGAGAACCACCTAGATCAGGGACCGGCCCACGGCCACCTGATTTGGTAAAGAGTCTCCCCGGTACAGCCACACCCATGTTGGCTTACTGTCTAGGGTTGTCGTGGGGCCTCCAGTGGCAGGGCTGAGAACCTGCAATGCAGACTGTGTGGCCTGCATGCCCCAGATATTTATTATTTGGCACTTTATAGAAGTCTACAGGCCCACCCTCTAGCAGCTGTCAAGTGCTACACGTGCACACACTCGTGCACAAAGTTACAATTCTGAGGTGTCAAAAAAAAATGGGGGGAAATTTACATTTCTTTCCCTACATACATAAAAGCTATTGGCAGAAAGTTTGAGACGCAAAATGGCATTTTAACGGCTGACAGCCGATTTAATCCACTCGATTTTATCAGTTTTCATCCAAATTGACCACCACCTTGCTTTAAAATATATGCCGCCGCAGCAATTCAAACCTCATACCCCAGGAAGGCAGCAGTTACGTTACTGACAGAGAAACCAGTACCTTGTTCTCCTCCTGAGCTACAGCAAAGGGATAGAGGAATTTTCCATTAATTTTAAAAGCTTCTTCCACCGAAAGCAGAAAAGATCTTTCAAGAAAACAAAAGGGTAATGTTTCAGCATTTAAATTCGGTTCTCTTCCCCAAGGGAAAAGAATTTCTCCGTGTTGCAGAGCGGGAATTGGATCGTTCCCACCAAACACGTTTCATGTCGAGGAGGGGAAGGGAGTTTTAAAGACTCGTTTTCAAGAAGCGTGACTCTCAGGCACCTGGAAGTTAAAGAGCTGGTACACAGAAGGTGCAGTTTGTGGGAGAAAAAGTTTCTGTAAGGCTGGTCTCCCTCTTTTATCTTTAAAATGTAAAAAAAAAAAAAAAAAAAAAATCAATTTTCTTAAGCCACCTGGACAACGTGGAGGAGAAGAAAAATTCAGCAAAGCCCACTCTCAACCTCTTCTGCTCCAGTAACCGGCCACGGAGCTGCCTGCGTGGCCCAGGGACGTAAGTGAACCGGGGCAGTCCGAAGGTTCCGTGGAGGGGAGAAGGAACTTTCGGGAAGCTCCTGTCACCATGTCAAAGTGGCGGAGGGCCGGCGCCCGCGAAGCGCAGTCTGCGGCACCGGAACCAGAACGGGTGGCTCACGCCGAGGAAGACGGAGCCGGGCTCGCTCAGCTCCTCCTTCACCCGCTGCAGGGGTGACCTTCACCTTCGTCAGCGGAAGCCGTGGAGAAAGCAGGGTGCCGGGGAGGGGGGGATCAGCCTGAAGCTGTGCGAGAGAGCTGTCTGGTGAACGGCAGAACCGACAAAGGGCGGGGCAACTGCGCAAGCGAGCGCCCTTGGTTTGGCAGGAAGAGGGGCTCAGGCACGTGGCCCAGAGCACGAGCGGCAAGCGCTCTAACACAGCAGGCTCGTGGAAAGCTCAACTAGCGGCTGGCGCAGGGGGACGAGCAGGGGTGGACCTCAGCGCCCCGTGGCGGGTGTGGGTGCCCTAGGGGGAACAGTGACCCCGACACCCCCCCCCTCCCCCGCAGTGCTCTTCATCCCCGTCTAGTCAATGCCCGGAGACGTGGACGATGAGCTGGTGGGAACGGACAGCCAGCTCCTCCCTGGGGCCCCGCCTGTCTGGGCCTGGATCCAGAGACCCAGAGAGACCCAGAGCGGTTCCGGGAGGGACGCGCAGTCCTCGGCCGTGTGATGGCAAGCCAGAAGGGAGGCAGGGGCCGGCCTGGGGACACCGCCCATGAAAAGGTCTGCATTTCCCCAGAGGGGAAGTGTGTCCTCATCCCCTTGAAGGGGACGGGGCAGGGAGTCAGGACCAGCTCTCAGGGAGCAGCGTAGTAGCTGTGGCGGGAGCCCAGAGCCTTCCGGATTCCTGCGCAGACTGCAGAGAAAGGAGGACCGGGGTCTTTCCCGGTCTCAGGTTGAGCGGTGCATCCACAGAAACCAGGGATGGCCCCCTGTCCCTGAGTAAGCACGCTGGGGCCACTCTCAGCCCATCAGCAGAGACAGGCCCCGGGCACGACTACACCCACAGCTGCTCTGTGACGGCTGGAGCTCAGGCTGCTCGTGCAGGAGGGACACAGTCTGTCCCCAGCAGGTAATGAGACAAGAGAGTCCTTCTCTCACCTATGGAGAAGAGGAAGAGCGTGAAGAGATGCCTATCCCCGTTCAACACTATGCCTCAGAAATGGTTCTTCCCAGGGGCATCCGGGTGGCTCAGTCGGTTGAGCGTCCAACTTCGGCTCAGGTCATGATCTCGCAGCTCCTGAGTTCAAGCCCCGCATCGGGCTCTGTGCCAATGGCGTGAAGCCTGGAGCCTGCTTCGGATTCTGTGTCTCCTTCTCTCTCTGCCCCTTCCCCACTCACGCTCTGTCTCTCAAAAAATGAATAAATGTTAAAAAAAAAATTTAAGAAAGAAAAAAGAAATGATTCTTCCCAGGCCATCAACAGGGGCAGCCAAGGCAGCCAGAGGCTAGGTAACACGGCCAGGGCACACGCCTCAGGCCGTGTTGGAACCCTCACACTCTGGCCAACCTGGGGACAGACCACCTCCATCATCACTTGTAGTTCAAATTCAAAAATCAATTCTTTCCAGCAGGGATTGGAATGTAACTCCCAACTCTGCCACCAAGTACCCGTGGGACCTGAAATGGGAATAGTGTCACCACGCCTCAGTTTCCTCCCCCGTAAAATGCGGGGCCCAGTAACACCACCACAGGGAGTGATTTTAAGCATCAAATGACACAAAGGGCTCAGAAAAATGCCCAACACAGTATAAACGCTGAACACATGTAAGCTAGCCAGCCTGACAAGGACCTTAACAATTATGAAGAAAGACACCCGCCCAAAACAACAGGAAGGCTGAAAACTCATGGATAAAATGGATTCTCTGTGCTTTTATTTTTTTTTATCCACTCAACTATGCCCCCAAAGTGGATTAAATAAAAATGTTCCACTCATTCTTTCTACAGAGCTATTGGATCAAAGCGAGTTATTAGCTGAGCTACATAATTCATTTGATTAATTTGCACTGTAATGAGCAAGGAGGAGGCAAGAAACCTCAAAGCCGCTCCCGTTCCCGTCTTGGGGCTATTTCCAATTTTAGAAAGGTATTCCACTAGAGGACAGTCCTAAAATGTGTCAGGAAACAAATGCTAAGCTTAACCTCCAAAGACGGCCGTCCAATCCCAGGGGCACCTCCGTACACAAAGGCACCGTCTGAAGGGTGAGGTGGCAGGATCACAGCCTGCCCCCCCTTGCCCCGGCATGGGAACGGAGTTCCGATGTCAGCACTGCCACGTCCCAGCGGTGTGACTGGGGAGGGTCTGCTCAACCTCTCTGAGCCTCGGTCTCCTGACCGGCTATGCTGATTAAATGAGAGGGTGTGTGGGATGTCCCAGTGCAGTTGTTGACACACAGTAGGGGCCTATTAAGTGCCATCAACTGTATTCATTTGCACCTAACCATTCATTCATTTACGGCTCCATTTCCAGGTGCTTGAGGCACTTTGGGGGAAGGTTTCTACCTGTTCCACATGAGAAAGCGGCTGGCACGGACGTCCGCAGCAATTCTTACACAAAAGCTAAGACAGTCGAACCTCGGGCTGTTGCAAACCTATCCCCAGAGCCACGGTGCTGCACCAGCCTCTTTGTGGTGGAGAATGGGCAGGGGAGAGAGGGTTTTACTTCCTTTTAGATAAAGCAAACAATGACATCAAGCTGTTAGAAGCCGGGCCCCGCGTCTAAAATGACAGGGCCCCCTCAGACAACGCTTAGCACAAAATGTTGACCAATCACACCCGAGCCAGAGGGCCGCAACCCCCTCCAGCTGATCGTCTTCAGGCGTCGACCCCCAGGACCCAACTGCAGAGCGATGTTAAGAAACCAAAGTCTCTCGGCACCACCGCCCGAACCCGGAAAACGACATCTTCCTGCACGGTTGGAGACGGCCGGCCGGGCTCTGCGAGGGGCTTGCTGTCACGGGCCGAGAGCGGCGAGCAGGAGGGACGTGTGACAGCCCACGGATGCCCGTGTGAGGGGCAGGAGGAGAGGAGAAGGCCGAGGGAAGAGAACATTTTCCAATCGTACCACTTTTGGAAAAACAAATCTTAATCGCAGCCAGCGAAAAAGGCGCTAGCAGATGTGTCCAAGGGATACAGCGCTGATAAAGGACGCTGGGCTTCTGCCTCCGTCATCCGCCAGCCAGTGTCCTCCTGACAACCTGGTCAGACCCCTGTACACACTGCTCCCGCAGCCGGGACCGTCCTT
Organism: Herpailurus yagouaroundi; assembly: GCF_014898765.1. Taxonomy (NCBI): domain Eukaryota; kingdom Metazoa; phylum Chordata; class Mammalia; order Carnivora; family Felidae; genus Herpailurus; species Herpailurus yagouaroundi. The sequence goes on from NW_024412453.1 coordinate 9,593,565, forward strand.
TCTTTGTCTCTCTGGTGAATGCCTGCTCCGCCTGCAGGCCCCAGCTTAGAAATGGAAGAGTGCTGGCGTTATCTTGCCCGGGCTAGGCCAAACCATGTCCCCTCCACCACCAGACCTCGCAGCTAACCCTCTCTTCTCTATGGTACTCGTTTCGGTTCTCTGACCCCTTGCTGCTGGAAATCACTGTTTGACTCCGCCACTAGGCCGTGAGCCCCTAAGGCAAGGACGAGGGTCATTCATCCATGTACCGACTCGGCTGGCAACTCAAGACGTTGTTTGTTCTTTCATATACTCATTCAAACGTTCACTGAGCGCCGACGTGGACGCTGGCATCCACCTCTCTGGCACCCATTTCCCGTCTAGCAATGGTCTCAGTTTTCATGTGGGGCCCCCTCTCCCCAGCCTTCCGCCTGCGTGTGTGAACAGGGCCCTCCCTTAGCCTAGCACATGAGTGAGATCCTGGCTGGAAAGGGAGTGTGGGATCTAAGCCGGCTCTATCCGAGTCAGCTGAAGCCTCTTGCTGGGAACGGAAGGAAACTCTTGCTTTTTCCTCTGCATGGGAACCTCAAACAAGAACATTTGTCCAGGGGTTATCACAGCCATGTATGACCAGGCCGAGGAGAGGGGGACATCCACAGAAGATGATGCCAACTCAGAAATGGTAGAGGCGGGGGCCAGACAGAGGGCAACAGGCACCTGGTAACACAGCTAGCATCTCACAATTCAGCCACACCTAAAGCCGGTGTCTCCCTGGGATCAAGGAATACTCTTCCTGGGGACAGTCAGGGTAGGTGGTGCTCTGACACAGTAACAAGCAAAGCCTGGCAGATCCGGTCTGCTCCTGCTCTCACCCAGCCTGTAGGGGGCCCAGCGGCGTGCCCGTGCCGCACCGCGCCCTCCAAGCGGCGACTCGGGAACCCAGGCTAGTGTTGTCTGTGGCCACGCCACACAGAACACACAGCTTCCAGGGTCACCACAGGAGAAATGCGAAGAAAATCCACTCCAGCCTTCAGCTTTGGACGACACTCGCCACGTCTACTGACAGCCCAACGGCCAGCAGCCGTCACAGGGTCCTGACCAAACCAGGAGGGAGACAGGGAAGGCCCCAGGCGTCTTCGTCCTGGAGGACAGCAATGACACAGGCCAGGCCTGATAAACACACCTGCAACCAAAAGCCTCCTCTGTGAGATAAGCACCAGCACCGGCCAGGTGGCAGGGGTCACGGCAGGTGGCAGGCCAAGAACTGTGAACAAGGCAACGGAAGAGGACGAGGGGGAGACACCACGACGCTCGCACGACAAGGACAGCAGACAGGGCTGCGGCGAGACACCTGGCGAACCGAGCCTGGCCTTGGGCAGGGCAGCCGGGGGACGGGGAAAGCTCCTGGGAGAAGATCTGAAGGAGGCAAGGCAGCAGCCGGGGCAAATGGGGAGGGAGCACGGAGAAAGAACAGGGATTCGGGTGAAGAGCAGCCTGTGGCAGGTCTGGAGAGGAGAACACACACGTCTGGGAACTAAAACAAGCTGAGGGGGGGGAGACCTGTGTCTCAAAGAGAAGGCACGAGCTGCAACACACAGGGTCTTACGGTGTGAACATGTTAAAAACACGTTTCGTCTAAATCCGTCTAAAGGCAAAGGTGAGCCATTGTGAGTTTTACGCAGGGAAACAGACTGGACCAACCCGGCCTAGAGCCGTTTTTCACCATTCCATCCTCGAGCATTAAAGTCAACCCCTCCCTCCTCCACGGCTCAGCCTTTGGCCCCACCCCCACCTGGCTACAGCTCCACTCTGCCAGGGATACCTCCTAGATGCTACTGGTGGGCTGGCTGGTGGCCTGGGCTGGGACACTTCTGTCCCTTCACCTGGCCTATTCTCAACACTGAGCCCAACCCCAACAGGACAATGCCTCCTGTACCCACTTCTGTAGAGACGATTCCTTCTGAGGACCCAGAAGTAGCTCCAAGAAGCCACTTCCCGCTTCAAGGAGGAAAGCAAATATAAAACAGGCCCAAAAGAGTGTGGGTCTGAAAAGCTCAAAGCCAGCCACCCCAATTACAACTTTTTTTTATCTACGTCCCAAAAAGGAGGAGTGGATCATTTTCCCTGGTGTCTAAGAAAGTTTCATCCGTTCACTGTCAAGGACACCAGACTCCCAGATCAGAGACAAAACCAGAAATGAGACTTCAACGGAACGGGAAGGCAGCCACATGGAGACAGTGAGCCAACCGCAGGGCTTGTCACCGTCACCAGAGGGCAGTGACTCCACCAGGACATGGGAAATGAGAGGCCCGAAGGTCTCAGAGAAATCAGAAGATGGGCAAGGCCAGACGCTAACAAGACTGGGGCGTGCGCGTGCCACACAGGGACACCGATGTCACCTGCAGCTGGCGATGCCCTGCCTAGGGCAACGTGCCCCCGAAAGACCAGGGAGCCAGAGCGAAGAAAGACGGCCCGCCCGGTGAAAAGGGGCGCTGAGAAGAGTGGAGCTCCTCCTTTGTCGCACTGGGTGGGGAGCGTGTGCACACAGGAGCAGGTTGCGGACATCTGCTGAGCACGACCGACACCAGGAGCCGCCCGCCGTGTGAGCAAGCACTCAGGTTTGTTTGTGGGTATGGAGCGTGTCAGTGAGAATTTATCTCTATGACCCCTCCTCATCCCTGCCGTAACTCCCGGGTCTGACAAGCTGATGGCCGGCTCACTGGCCAGTGCCTTCACGGCCCAGGCTCTGAAAAAGCCAAGTTAGAGCCAGCCAGGAAGGCCCGGCTCCTCCTAGCTGGGCATCAGGAGGCCCTAAGAGCGAAAGCGCTGGTGTGGGAGTCAGACGGCCAGGGTCGCGTGCTGGCTCTTCGCACGCAAGTCCTGTGACCTCGGACGGGGCTCTCTGCTCCAAGCCTTGGTTTCCTCATCTGTGAGGATGTACCAAACATTAAACAATCCAAGGTGCCACCATCAGCACACGCCTAGAAAGAGAGTAAGCCCTCAATTTATGCTAACTGCTGTCACCATCATTATCATAGATTATTGGCTGCTTTTCTTTACATAAATGTCACCAGAAGCCAAACAGATCACAGAGTGTTCTTACCAGCTTTATGCTTCAGCTTACTTCCCATTAATAGTAACCTGCCATCATAATGAGAATAAATGCTGCTAATATGCCATTTATTTCACCCATGAGCAAAATTCAGGGAATGACTACATTCATACGATAAACGATAAGCATCCTATAATTTGAAAAATCAAAGTACATAATAAGCCCTCAAAAACACTGGTGGGAGAAATTCTCCAGTTTCTTCAATAAATTACAAGTAAAACAAGGGGGCCAGGGAAGATACAGGTGGGAAACCTGTAGTTTGAGAGACCTTAGGGGTCTATGAACCAATCACAGTATGTGGATGGATCCCATTTGGACATGAGTCAAACATGTGTCTGGACTGGAAATCTGAACACTCACCACAGACTTGATGATATTAAGGAACTATTGCTGACTTGTAGGTAGGAATAGTGATATGCGTAGGCTGTTTTTCTTTTTTAAAAAGGGGGAAACCCTATGTTTTATAAGAGATTAAAATACTTTGGGATGAAATCAAGGCCATCCTTTGGATTTGCTTCCAACACAAGGAGAAGATGGGGAAGTGGAAAGATACACGGACAAAGCAAGACTGGCCACGCGAGTTCACAAGGGTGGAGGTTCACGGACCGTACGCGGAAGCTCATGTGTTGTCCTGTCTACTCTTAAATACATGTGAAGAATCCACAGCACAAACACCCTTTTAACGACTACCGGCAGAGCCGCCTGTGGGAGACAGCCTGTCTCTTCTGAGGGCATCATCAGGGAATGAGCTCATTCATCAACACACGGGAGGCCGGGAGGCCCAGGGCGCTGGTGGAAACTTCGTAAGCCCCGGTCACTCCTCTCTGAACTCCTCAGTTCCCAGCGCTCCCAGCGCAGGGCCAGTGTGGCTGTGCTGGAGACACAGCCATGGTCAGTAGCAGCTGTAGTCAATGTCTGACAGAAGCAAGGGGTACACAGGAAGACAAGACCCGAGCTGGGCGGTCCTCAACGAACTAGAGGCTAAGCTTCCTCTCCCAGGCTACTTCTGCCCCGAGGAGGGGGATCCGGAAGCAAGGGGCCCTCTGAAAGGTGCTCCGTTCACAGAAGTTCCTCTCTCCGATATTCCCATCTGAGATTCACCGGGACTGTGTGTGTGTGTGCATTTTAAAACCTCTTACCTTTTACAAATACATTCTGGAATAAGTGGGAATGAAGTTACATGAAATCTTGAGTTTGCTTCACAATACCGTGAAAGACTGCGCAGGAGACTGGGACAAAGAAGACGCGAGAGTGGTGAAGAGGTGGGTCACTATTGAAGCCAGGAGATGGGGACACACAGGCTCATGAGACTATTCTGGGTTTTGTACATGTTGCCACGTCTCCAAAATAAAAAGATTTAGAGAAGTCCTTAGAGGTTTAGTCTTGTCTGTCATTCACATTTTAGTGAGAATTACACCTACCCCTCCAGAAAAGAGAACTCCTTGCCAGGTTTCACTCATAGGTGACAACACTTCAACAGTCTTACCTTCTGAGAAAACATTTCCACGCCCCACCACGAGGGGAGAGCCTGGTCTTAATCACTCAGCACCTTGTGACTAAAATAACAAAAACAAACTCACACCCTATTTTTCATTAGGAGCAGAGGTCTCATGTAGATCTCAGCTCAGGGTTCTTCACCCTGAGTCCTTACATGGAATCTGGTACTCCACTGCAAACTTCATCATCCTTCTTTCATATAAAAAGGACTCTCAGATCCATCAAGATGGCCTGATGCCACTGGGGCCAATTTATGAATCAAGTGCTGGCGGTCTGACCGTTCCCAAGGTCCAGGTCGCCTCAGGGAACTTTTCCATTATCTCTAGCATGTGGTTATGAATGTGTTTTTTTTTTTTTTAGCCAGCTGCAGCTTACTTTTCCATTAATAGTAACCTGCCATTATAATGAGAATAAATGTTGCTAATATACCATTTATTTCACCCATGAGCAAAAATTCAGGGACCAGCTACACTCACACAGTAAATGATAAGTATCCTATAATTTGAGAAATCAATCAAAAGCTAGCTGAGTCCTGACACACGGGAGGAAGTAAAAACCTGTTTGCAGAGAGGAGGGGCTGGCAGTTCTGAAGCAGGTGAACCGGGGATTTAACAGCAGGGATGCAGGGCCATACCTCAGAAGTTGGGTACAGCGGGGAGTGGGGGTAGCTCATTTGGTTAAGTGTCTGACGCTGGCTTGGGTCATGATCTCACGGTCCGTGGGCTCAAGCTCCACGTCGGGCTCTGTGCTGACAGCTCGGAGCCTGGAGCCTGCTTCCGATTCTGTGTCTCCCTCTCTCTCTGCCCCTCCCCCGTTCACGCTCTGTCTCTGTCTCTCAAAAAAATGAATAAACGTTAAAAAAAAATTAAAAAAAAAAACCAACTTGGGTACAGAGAAGGGAGGTATAAAGGAGGCCTGGCAAGCAGAGACTGTGAGGGGAAATGAACGGAAATGTCATCTACTGCTAATACACACACGCAGGTGACCTTGAACGACGTGGACATTACAGGCGTGACCTTCGCACAGTCAAAAATCTGCATGTAACTTCCGACTCCCCCAAAACTTAACTGCTAATGGCTGACTCTCGACCAGAAGCCTCACCGATAACATACCCAATTAACACGTACGGTGTATGTTATATCCTGTATTCTTACAATAAAGAATGTTAAAAGAAAACTCCATTTACAGTACTATACTGTATTTACTGGATAAAATCCCCATGTAAGTGGACCCACACGGCTGCTCAAGGGTCAACTGCATATATATAGCTCCTTATGAGCTGGGGTACTTTGAAGGTAAGTAACAGAAACAGACTCTAAACTACTGAGAAATCATCACTGTGAACAAGAAGTGGGAGAAAACGGGCTCCGGTAAAGGACCGGACCCAGAATAGTGCTGCCAAGTTCAACGGGAATGCGGAGAGCACACAGGTAGCCGCTTCTGAATGAAGGGGCCTCCCACGCCCCGCTGCTGTTCACGCAAGAGTTAAAGCCCCTCTGCCTTGGCTCAGGCACCCTCCCGCCCCCGTGCCAAGGAAGGGCAGAGGACTTGGCTTTTCTCCCCTCCGTGAAAGCAAGCTGTGCCGAGGTCAACCCTCAAAACGAAACAAAACAAAACAAAAACCAGAAGGGTTAGAAAAGAAGGCCCGAAGATGCCTCCTCAAATTAGCCCTACCCGTTTGTATCACTGGCTGCATTTTACTGACAGAGAAATGAGGACTTAGAGAGGACAGGAGCGCCCCGGAACACACGGCAGGGAGTGACAACCTGTGCTCCGTCTCTCTGATGGGGGACAGGTGTGGTCTGCAGGCCACAAAGCTGGAGAAGGAGGGGCTGAGGAAATGCAGGAACAAAGTCAAATGCCACAGACATTTTACAGTCTTCTTGACATACCTGGCGGAAAAGAACCGGGAAACCTCTACAAAGGACTCTAAACTGAAGGAACTGTCCTTAAAGGAGGTAAAGCAGACTTTTAGAACACATCTTCCTTGGACGCATCCATTGTCTTTTACCCTCAAGACCCTTGGTGAGCACAAATCAACTGCTCCTCATGGCTAGATCCTCAAGATAGATACGAAGTTTACAAAAGCAATTTCAAGCGTCCTTACTAACAGTAATGGAAGAAAAAGGGAGGCACATTCTAGAAGCTCCCATAAGGTGCCTGAGCTCTTCCTCATCCTTGTGACCCAGGACCAAGCCTGGGGGCGATGAGGAGCCAGTGGTACCCACCAGTGAGACATCACAGACGCCACCAGGAAAGAAGGAAAACGCAATCCAGGGAAGTAAATCCCATTTGAGAGGCGTCTCTGCCTCAACTCACATCTTCTATGACCACCTCCTGGAACCATCAGCCATACGGCTCCCAGGGATGGGAAGGCCACTAGAGGAGGAGGAAGGAAGGAAGAAGGGGCTGGACACTTAGAAGGTCCTCAATAAACACGTGCTATAGGAGTTGGAACGGTCTGTCTGTCTGTCCCTCAGTGTGGAACGGTCTGTCTGTCTGTCCCTCAGTGTCCTCTCCAGGCTCAAATTCCTCCTGAAATTGAGGGCCAGAAACAAGCCTGCCTCCCCTGAAGAACCCTTGTTTCCTCTCATCACACATCCCTCCTGAGCTATAGCAGTGCTCCGTATGACACCCTCGCAACCCAGGGCTTCATTAAGTCACATCTACCACTTTCTACAAACATCGCAGTGAACAGCTGATTCCGCTCGAGAGACTGTCATTCGGCTCACTATTTAGGGAGCTCCTACTGTATGCTGGAACCACGTCCGGCAATTAACATGCAGTTAAAAAGAAAACATCTACAGTTCCCTCGAGGAGCTCCCAGCCTGGGGCCCTATTCCACTCGCTACAGAAGCAGGTAATTGCTGCCGCAACTAAGGAAGGGTGCGCGGTGTGCCCTCCCCGCAGCACCGCTGTGAACGGCGGGCGCCGTACCATCCCTGTTTTCTACCGCTCGTTTTCCTCCCTCCACACATTCTCTCCAACACGACCAGGGACCACCCTTCTGTTCGGTCAGGCCCAGCCTCTGTTTCGCCCGTGAGAGCGGCCTTCCAGGGCGTGGCAGACAGATTACAGGTTTGCGCTCTCGTGCTGGGCGGCCTGGGTGATTGGAATCCAGCTCTGCTGCCTAGCAAGCCGAAAAATCTTGGGCACGTTCCTCAACTTCTCAAAGTTGAACAGCTGTGAACAGCTTCCTCCTTGACGAAGTCTGCTGAGGATCACATGAGTTCATCCACGTAAAGGCTTTCTTAGCGCGTGGCCCGGAAAGAAGCGTGCACCCAACAGCGAGCTGTGAGTATCACAGTGGCTGGCAAATAATCGGTGTTTTTATATTCGTGTTCTCCCTCCTCGCCAGGTGAGCCTACACCTGCCAGCATTCTCCCTTCCTTCTTGCTTTCAAAAGTTAACCATCACAGGGTGTCAAGAACCATCTCTCAATTGCCAGTCTTTGGTCCCTGATGCTCTCCAGCCATTAAAAGGCGACTCACGGTGTTGACTTTGGGTCCTGAGCTGCCAGGGGTGTGGGATCCAGGTCACTGAGCACCGATGTGTATGCAGTGTGCACGGGTGGACGAGGCGGCTTCAACGCTGAGAGACATCTAGGAAAAGAATGTTCAGGAACTCCCTTCTCACTGGAACGAATCACGAAAAAGTAACTCAGTTGTTGGGGTTCTTCAAACAGTCCTATTATTTAAAATGGAAGGTCGCTTCTCCCTCTGCTCCTGAAATTAAGGAAGTGCATCAACTCTTTCCCCACATGCTTTCATTACTTCACACAGACACGTGTTTAGAACCCCTTGGTAACAACCAACCATAATGAAATGACAGACAAGCATCACAAAGAACGTTGAAAAGCACTCAATTACTGGTAACCTAAAGGGTTCGGCAAAAGTCTTGGGGTAAAGAGATGCCACGGACGAAAGATCACTGACACACGGACCTCCCTGTGCCATCAGAAACATAACGAAAAATCAGTCTGGGGGACCGAATGCCTTTGGAGGACCATCTCTGCTCCAAGCTCCCGTCCCTCCCCGCTCCTCCGCCATGGCCACCAACTCTATTACTGGTCCTGGAGTAAGGAGGTTGCAGACCACGAGACAGGAAGTTAAGGCTGACGAGACCAATTCTTAGCCCCCGACCACCACCCCCTCCGACGCGGCAGCTAATGAGAACGACAATGCAAGCGCACCCCACCGCCACCTTCCCTGCGCGTCACTAACTCCGTTCAGGGAGATGGGGAGACTCTGTCACAGTCAAAGCAGGTGGTGGCACGGCCACACATGGCCTCCCAAGCACTGTCATCTGGCCCACCGACTTCAGCAGCCACAGCGCTACATCTCTCCACATGTCTGCTCTGTTCCAGACATGAGGGTCTCCTTTCTGGTCCTAGAACCTGCCTGTTCTCTCCCTGGGCAGGACCTTCGTCCTTGCGGTTTCCTATGCAGAAAGCAGGAACCCACTAAACACCAGATCAAGCAACTAATGTCCCACGGAACAAATGAACTACGGTGCTTCGCTCAGTGGGCCAAGCAGCCAGCCAAGGTCTTCTCGAGCCTTCACAGCCAGAGTTACCAAAGAGCAGGTCAGCTCTCCGGCCGGACCAACCTACAGGTGGATCGCTGCCTCAGGCCTGGGGCTGAGCATGCTCAAAGGAGTCAGGGGACAGGAGCACTAATCTCCGCAATGTGAGCAGGTCTGACCAAGTCCTTACAACTCAACACTCAGCCCTGGTTTTCCTGAAGGGACACAAGCTACCAACCCACTTCCACTCTGAGAAGAACCCTGCCACCGTTCTGAGCTCAAGAGCTCTTCATTCATTCAACGAAGTCCTAGGAGAACTTAAAAATACTCGCATTACCACTTGCCGATAAACGGTAGCTGGGTATACACAGATGAGAACAGATGGTCTCTGCCTTCCAGGGACTCGAGGTCCTGGGGGAGACAAACACACAGGCTACCACAATCCTGAAGGAAGGGGGCCCATTCGCCTCTCCACCCAGGCTTTCTGGGAAGGCACTGATGGCCCAGGACCTGAGAGCACCAGCAGCCAACTCTGGTCAACGACCCCCCTGAATAGGGCTTCAAGGATAGGCGTTGGGGTGACGAGAGGCCCTGAGGGGACAGTCTCCTCAGGCCCTTCCATTCTGGTTTGGAACTCTTCCCCTATCAGCCTATTGTGCTAAGACCCCAGCTCTTTCCCCTTTGAGCTCCCTTGAGTTAGAATTCAAATTGTTTCTCACCTCCCCTCTTTACATTTCATTAGCACCACAATGAAACAGACCACAAGGCTGTCAGCGGAAGCAGAGATGAGCCTAGGGGCTCCTCCTCAAAGACCCTGCCTCAAGGTCAGGCATGTCTCCAGGGTAACAATGGGTATTTTCCTGATTCCCAAAATAAAACACACCGTAGAATATTCACAAAGTACTACAAGTAGAGTTGTATACTTATAGGTGTATATGTGCACGACTTCTGATAAATACTATCACCATGTGACCACAACATATACAACATAGATATGCACTTATACAGTATATATTTTACATATGAGTTACCTAATTGAAAACTTAGCCCTCCAGCTTTACCACTGAGTACGGTGACAATTAATGGTTTCTTATTAAAAAAAAAAAAAAAAAAGTTTATCCTATCAGAGAAGTCCCTTTAATTTTTTTAAAGATTTCTTTTTAAGTTTATTTATTTTGAGAGAGAGAGACAGAGAGAGAGAGACAGAGAGAGAGAGAGAGAGAGAGAGAGAGAGAGAAATCATGAGAGGGGGAAGGGCAGAGAGAGAGGAAGAGAAAGAATCCCAAGCAGGCTCCGCACAGTCAGTGCAGAGCCTGACATGGGGCTCAAACTCACGAACCGGGAGATCATGAGCAAAGCCAAGTCAAGAGTCAGAGGCTTAACCAACGAGCCACCCAGGTGCCCGCCTTTATTCTTTATCAGGAATATTTTTATCATAGAGCTGTCAACTCACTACGTTGTACACTTGAAACATTATATATCAACTCTACATCAATGAAAAGTATTTTTGTTATTTATAGATAGAGATGATGAACATTATCAAATCACTTTTTTTTTTAATTTTTTTTTTAACGTTTATTTATTTTTTGGGGGGACAGAGAGAGACAGAGCATGAACGGGGGAGGGGCAGAGAGAGAGGGAGACACAGAATCGGAAACAGGCTCCAGGCTCTGAGCCATCAGCCCAGAGCCCGACGCGGGGCTCGAACTCACGGACCGCGAGATCGTGACCTGGCTGAAGTCGGACGCTTAACCGACTGCGCCACCCAGGCGCCCCTCAAATCACTTTTTAATACCAATCAAGATCACTATCTGGTGTTTCACCTTTAATTATTAATAAGCTGACTTGACTGATTTCCTAACATTAAGCCATCCTTGAAATTCTAAATAAGTCCCATTTTAATGTGGATTATAGATTTTTTGTGCCGTCTTTGTGATTTTTTGATATTGGCATAATGTACATTTGAACCAAGATACAGACACGTGGATATAAAGACAGAGATGATGCTTTAAGGAAGCACAAAGAGCAAAATGGCCATAAAAGCATCCAGGTTTGCTATCTCCTAGGGACCCCTTCTATGTTCACAACTTTCTCCCGGTTGTTTGGTGCCCTGCAGGCAAGCTGGCCTCGTCTTCCATTCATGTGGATAATCCATGTTATCCTCGGAAAGAGACCATCTCATCCACGCGTGCGCACTGCTGAGCACAAAGTCGTTTGTCATATTCTCTCCTGTCTGTAATCTCCAAATCCAAGGGTCCATTTGTTTGCTTACTTTTAACATCACATTTTCGTTTTCTCTCCTTCCTTGCCACAGGCACCAAGACTTTCTAATTAAATATTTTCGAAGAACCCGCTCTAGGTTTTCTTCACCAAGCACAATGCTTTCACCATTTTGTGTTTTGCCTTGTTGGTGGGGAATGGGGGGTAGGATCTGATTGCTCTGCTACCATCTGTGTGACAGGTTGGACCTGTTTCCGGAAAGTCCACGAAGCAGCCACCATGGGGGTAAACGCACAGGGACAGCCAGCCTTACCTCGATGAGCTTTCTCTCGTAGGAGCTCGCCAGCTCCTCGGCGACTTCTCCCGGCTTCTGCTCAGTGACTGCAACTTCTCCATCAACGTTCCAAAGGTTTGGGACAGCTTTAGGAAAACAAAGAAACCCCATAAATATTTTCACAGTAACCAAAAGTTATTCTCCCAGTGAAAAAATGTTTTGGTCTTTGCCAAATGGTCTCTGTTTCTCCAGAGAGAGTGCTTTTGATGAGGCAAAAAAAAAGATCCCAACTATTAATGACTTCACCCCTCCAACATTTTCACACAAGTACAGTGAAGTGAATGGTAAGAATGGAAGTGTCACAGGGACAGATGCACAGAAGTCTGGGGAACCGCCCGGTCACCACTCCCCATCCCAGAGCAAAACAGACGACGCACGGGCAAGATGTAGGAGCCTCCGTTTCCACCTGTTAAGTTGGTCACATTTCTTTTTCTCCAACAGCACAGTTCCCCAGCGCAGGACCGCCCGCCTACAGCTGGACGTCAACGGCAGGGGTCAGGGCAGACGCAGAGCCGCTAAGAATGAACGTTTACCAACCGTGCTTAGGGCGGAAGCTAGGCAGCTTCGGGAAACACTCGACAACCGATGCAGAATCCCCAGAAAGGCCATCCAAACAAGAGACTGGCTCCCAGGCCAGCGCAGGAGTTAGGAGCACAGAAGACACGGGCGGGTGCCACTCCTCCTTTGAGAGTCGCATCCATGAATGCTTGCTTTGTAGAAAAGGACAAGAAGTGAGAACTGGGAACAAGCGGGCGAATTCCAAGAAAAACAAGGGAACACGGACAGGAAGGAAGTGCCCCACTGGCGTGGATCAAGAATGTAGATTAGCCCCAAGCCCAGAAAGAAGCATCAGGTAAGCGGATTCCATCTCCTGCGTGTTCCAGGAGACGGAACTCCCGGACACCCCATCGGCTGAGGAGATGGTAGTGAAGGCCAGCCCCGCTCTGGCACCAGCAATTGGACAGACTGGGGGAGGATGAGAAAGTGGGCCAAGGCTAAGCAAAACTGGGGGTACTGAGTCTGCACCGACTGCGGCTCCGCCTTCAGCCCTCTCCCGGAGGCTCCATCAGGCCACGAGATAGAGGCCCAGAGGCAGCAGGGCCCTGAATGACGACACACATCCCACTGGAATGCGTCCTAAGCTGCTCCCATCCCAGGAGTGACCGCAGCCCAGCCAGTGCTGAGGACAGTGACCCAGGAACCCTCTGCAACCTGAAATAGGTACTGAGAAAACCTTTAAAGGGCTTCCACTTCAAGGTGACAGACTGAACACATTCATTTACGCTCGCATCCTCTGAGTCCCATTGAAACACCAATTTTAAAAATTCTAGCAGCATCACCCTTGAGAAAGAAAGGGAGTGAGAGAGGGGACAAGACGACAAAATTCTAGAAGCCAAGAAGCAGGCCAATCACTGGCGAGCAACAAGACAGACCTGAGAGAGTTTCCTTCTGGGCTGCAGGTGCACAACACCAAAATACAATCTCATTCAAACGGGACAACTGGCCAACAGCTGACAAAGTGCTAATACAAGACATTTCTAGAAGTGAGGGGGAAGGGTAAACATGGGGCTGAATGTGAAGAGGAAAGATAAAAAAGTCTGTTTAAGAAGCAATTTGCAGAGGTGCCTGGGTGGCTCAGTCAGTTGAGTGTCAGACTTCGGCTCAGGTCATGATCTCACAGCTCGTGGGCTCGAGCCTTGCATCGGGCTCTGTGGCGACAGCTCCCAGCCTGCTTTGGATTCTCTGTCTTCCTCTCCCTTTGCACCTCCCCCGCTCCTCTCTCTCTCAAAAATAAACAAACACTGGAGGGGGAGGGGAAGGGGAGGAGGGAGAGGAGGGGGGGGAAGGGGGGGAAGAGGGGGAGGAGGAGAAGAAGGAGGAACCATTTGCAGAAAATTAAGGGCTTATTCTCCAGAGAAGGTGAAAACAGTGGTCTGGACTGAGCTGAAGGCACGGGTACCCCAGAGGAAAGAGAGTGAGAAACAGTACTGCTGAACTTCTTCCATTCCTCCTTTCCCATTCCCCAGCAGCAAGAAGCCAACATAGTACAAAGGATTGTCCTGGAATTTTAACAGGCTGAGGAAAAGACCGGAAGGGGCTGATACGAGGGGCTCTGCAGTGACACAGCACAGCCAGATCACCCCACCAGGGCACGAGCACAGCTCCTACACAGAGAGCTCGGCTCTGTGGCACCCCACCCCTATCTCGGAGCACATGGCCAGATATCGCCTCATGTCTGAGACAGGCACCTAAGACGGAAAACCCGGACCAGAATCTACAGACAGAAGAGAACATCTTGTAAGGGAGAGACACAAGTTAGGGAAAAATACACTCGAGAATCTGCAAACTGTCGGTCACAGTCCCAGAGACAGAAGGTGACGGTATAGCTGAAAAGAGGAACAGGGAGGAGTCTAAAAAGAAGAAAAAGAGGCACACACGCACAGAGTAAAAAGACAAACTCGTTTGGAAAGCCAAACTGGGACGGAAGTAAGGGAACACTAGATACAAAGGACAGACGGTAAGAAAATGTCCGGAAGACAGAGCCAAAGGATAACAAAAGGGAAAAAAAAAATGAAACGGAGAATTACCATTTGAGAGAAACCAAGAAAGGGAAGGGGGGAAAGAAAGTTAACAGAGACCAGGAAATCAAAGACTTCATTCAAGTAATGTCCTAGAACCAGAGAGGCGGGTGTGGGGACAGGAGAGCCCAATGGGCACACAGCACGAGGGGTGAACCATGCTCAGGCACCTCACAGGGAAATTTCAGGTCAAGAGAGACAAATTGAAGAGGGTGCTAACTTCCGGAGCGGAGGCAGAACTTTTACAGATGACAGAAAGTTCTAGATGACCTTGGATTTCTGAACAACCCTGTAAGCTAGCAACCGATCAAGTGATAACTGCTGTCAACACCCTGAGGGCAATTATTTCCACCCTGGAATTAGGCACCAAGCCAAACCCTGTGGTAAGAAAGTAAAAACATTTTCAGACATGCAATCTTCCAAAAATCTTAACCCGCCCCCAACCAAAAAAAAAAAAAAAAGACAAAAAAAATCTAAGAAAAAGAACAGTTTCTACAAAAGAGAAGATACGACACAAGAGCGAGATTGTTAATAACCAGGAAGTGGAAACCACCCGCACAGCCACCGTGGAGGACTGATGGATCAACAGAAGGCGCTCGTCCCTGCAGCCGAAGACCACTCAGCCCACAAAAGGAGTAAAGCACTGACACCGCCTACAACACGGATGAACCCTGAGAACGTCACGCAAGGGGCGAGATGCCAGAAGAGACACAAAAGGTCACGGACGGCAGGATTCCATTTATACAAAACGCCAAGAACAGGTATGGGTTTCCAGGGGCCGGGAGGAGGAAGGGATAAGGTATGACCGCTAATGGGGATGGGGTTCGCCTTTGGGATGACAAAATCGCTCTGTATTTAGAGACAGGGGACGGTCACACGCCTTGTAAATGCACTGAAACCCACTGGACTGCACACCTTGTAAGGGTGAACTGTGTGGCCCGCGAACTACATCTGACCGAAGAAGCGGTAAGACCAGAGAGCTGGTGGGGACAAGCCCACGGAGCAGCCAGGCTCCCTCGGGCCACGGCGGGCAGAGGACTGCAGGAGAGACGGCCTCACAGGGGCCCGATTTTTCACATATTCCCATTTCCGTAAGTGAGAGAGCACGTGCATTTTGATTAGTAGTAAGTTCACACAACACCAACCATGTATGTTTGGTTTTGTTCCAGTAGGAACTCAAAAGAAATTTAGAAGTTGTGCCAAAATAACGATCCCGTACCTTGCAGCTCGGCTAGATAGCATTTTTGGGATCCTAGTAATGTATTCACCGAAGAGGGACCAAACTAAAAAGAGGGTATGTCTGTGCTAGAGGATGGGTGGGGAGAGGGGTCCCTGCAGGGAGAGGGACCCAAGAGCTATCCCCCCCGCTCCACAGTGAAAAATCAGTCAAGAATACCTACAACTGAGAAACCAACAAGGAGCAGTAGACACGTATTACTGAGAGACATTAAGGTAAGTACCAGAACCGTAAGATAAATGTTTGAAGCAGCTGCCTGTGGGGTGTGGGAAACGGGGGTGGGGGAGGGGTGGCGGCTAGAGGTACCAGGTCTTTTACGGTAAGGCCACGTGCCAGCGTGGGACTTAGAAAACAGAAGGGCGGAATTGATTTTAAGGAAAAGAATCTGAGAGGCAGCTGCACTTAGAAAAGTTCAGACACTAACAGTGCCCATCAAGGCAGGGCAGACGCCCAGCACGAAGCTGGCTGTGGCTGATCAGCGCAGTCCGGGGCCAGTCCGCATCTAAGGTGTGACGGACGGGCTAACGGCACGGTCCGCAGGTGCTCTCCAAACGACCTGATCTTCGCCTGAGCGAGGGTGCTTTCCGCCACAAGGAGATCCCGCTGCTCAGAAGGACGTGGCCTTCCAACCCGCTTGAGGTCTGCACATCTCTTTAGAAATCCAGCCACTGGCCTTCCTTCCTCAGATACCAGCCCCTCTGTAGGTTCGTGTGAGAGCAAGCCACGGTCCTCTGCACTCAAGGAGGCAGATGCATGAATAAGCTTGTTAACCTTGGAGACTAGGAACCAGACCCTGGACAGTCATGAATTTATAAAAGGTCTCTGAGAAACGAACCAGCCAACCTTCCCCTGCAACTCTCTGACCTCCTGGTGCCCCGGTCCAGCCCCTGCAGCTTTAACAAGCATGTCAGAGACTTCTATTCCATGCACGAAATAATAAATAGCAAATCCCAGCTACACCGCGATCTTCTCACTGGTCGGCAGCCTCCAAGATGGCTCCCAGTGACCCCTCCCTCCTGGCACTCACGTCATTGGATCTCCACCCCTGCATATAGGGCTGGACTTACTGACTCACCTCGAAGGAACACGATGTGGTGGAAGCGAAGGGATGTCACTGTGGAGATTAAGTTTTAGGAGACGGTGGCTTCCGTCTTGGGTGCCCACTCCCACTCACTCCCTCTGAGGAAAATCAGGTGCCGCCTTGTGAGCGGCCTTATGGAGAGAGCCATGATGCATCCCCCACACACAGCCAGTAAGGCCCCGGGGTCTGCCGGCAGCCACACGAGTCCTCCTCCCGTCAAGCCTGGAGAGGACAGCCGCAGCTCCGTGAGAGACCCTGGGCCAGAGGACGCGGCTAAACCACGCCTGGATTGCTCCTCCCCACACACTCAAGGGAGTGAGTTGAGTGTTGTGTTAAGCTGCTGAATTTTGGGGTCATTTGTTACACACCAAGAGATCAACAATACAGTACCTTTAGTCACTCAACAGGTAGTTCCTAGAGAGCACTGTGGTGAGACTCTGACTTAGGCCCTGGAGTCCCAAGGACGATGGTGGTTCCCCACAGATGGCATTTACAGAAAGGACAACGATGGTGTGGTTCCCCGTGGATGACGTTTATGAAAAGGACAACGACAAAGTGAACTTGGCCGGTATATCTCTATGGCTTAAGGGTTACTAGGAAAGTGAAAGGAGCCATTTCTCGGTCAGACACTCTCCACCTCTCCGCTGGCAAGGAGCGCACACCATGAGGCACGAGAAGCCAGCCATCCCGTTAGTTCAAGTTTTACAGGGCCATGTCTCCTTTCTTTACTTTCCAGTCAGAAACACTTCATCTGCCTGGGGAGCAGGGGGACGTTTGGGTGTTCAAGGAAGGCAACGCCATCAAAGCCCGAGTAACATCAAGTTGTGTGAGAGCCAGAAATAGCACGCTACACCCCCATTCCAGACTTTCTGCACACTCCCCAATACACCAATCAACGTGGGGAGCATCAACGTGATTCATCTCTGAAAGTCACACCCACACGACAAACACAAACATTTGTGACAGATCCAACTAAAAGGGAGTGACAGGGTGTTTTAAAGACACGCATCTCCTGAATGATCTATTAGTTTGGAAGGGGGAGAAAGACAACTTAAGCCCAAGAGGAAAGCACAGTTTTCTATTCCTATCAAAAACAGCTCTTCCTGAATTCAAGAACACAAGGCTTGAAAAGAGGTTAGCAATGCAGTCTCTCTTTTTTAATGTTTATTTATTTTGAGATAAAGAGACTGCAGGTGCACACACGAGTCGGGGAGGGGCAGAGAGACAGGAAGAGAGAGAGAATCCCAAGCAGTCTCTGTGCTGTCACTGCAGAGCCCAACTCGGGGCTCGAGCCTACAATGGTGAGATCATGACCTGAGCTGAAATCAAGAGTTGGACGCTTAACCGACCAAGTCACCCAGGCGTCCCAGCAGTGCAGTCTCAAATCTACAATTTCATCATTCACATTTCCAGTCCGTGTTCTGAGTTACTTTGACAGCATTCAGAACTTCACGGCCTGCCCCAGTCAAGGACTGCAAGTCAAGTGCAGCTGCCAGGACCCAACAAGACAGAAACTTCCATCTATGTGGTTGGCTACTTCCACTGGGATGAGGAACTTAAGTTATACTGAAAAGGCCAAGGCACAGAGATAGGTCCAAAAGCAAAAGAAAGAACTGTATTTAATGTGCTAAAAAAATTTGAGAGCTACATCCTCGTACAGCAGGTGCCCATAAAAAAGCGACAGTGACAGTGCTTCCTCTGACGCAGCACTTTATGACTTACCACGCACCTTCCAATGCGTCATCTCACTGCAGCCTCCAGGCACCGGGGGGTCTGGCCATCGTATGCTTGTGCCAGAGGGGGAGAGATCTATGTAATGTGCACGGTAGAGGAGACGCCCCATCAGCCCAGGCAACCCGGTTAACATCCACATCATTCACAGGACAACCTACACTTGGTTTACATGCGTCCACTCTGAGAGGTCCGCCATTTTGTCTTGTATTTCCACCATGGCCTAATTATAGAAGCGAGACTCCAAACGGGAATGTTTGGCCAAACCGGTAAGCCTTTTCTTTGTAAATCTAGTAGACAACTAAAATCGAGTTCGGTAGGAGCACAAAGATATTTACTTTCAATCAGAACCATTTTTTCATGTTCCAGAAAAGCTGTGGGTTTGTGAGCACCCACAGGTCATTTAAACTTAGTGAACATGACACAGTTTTCACCTCCTCGCAGCCTGCCATTACAGTCTGGAGGTGTCTGTGGTACGTCATCTGAAAGAGGCAGCCGCTATGCGGGTCTCACTCGCAGGCATCGGGGAACACAGGAGGTTTTCTGCCTCAATTATTTTAAGCAAAAACTCCAAACACCACGGAGAGCGGCACGGCAAACAGCACGATAAGGCCACTGTTTTACTTTCAAATGCAACAAGCTTAGCAGGACCCCAGATGCAAACAGCGTGTGACGCTGGTGGCAGAAGAGGGTAAGGAGCCACTTTAAATTCAGAGACGGTTCCCCGGAACTTTCTGATGGACAAAAGGAAGGGTGCGGGTCCTGGAACAGCAGGCCAGGTTTGGGGTGATGGGAGATCTGGGACACTTGGAGGTTCCAAAGTAGAAAGGTCCCTCCTGGGTGAGCGACGATGATCCCTACAGGACAATAGGTACCCACCACTGTTCCAGCCAAGGAGACGGTCCTCATAAGGAAAGCATCCGCCATTTTCCAAGTGCCCGCTGTGGCAAGGGGAAAGCATGTCGATGGTGAGAGTGCGGGCTCCGCAATCAGAGACCAGGGGCCAAGTCTAGCTCTGCCACTCCCCAGGCAGCGACCCTGGGCAAGTCTTTTATTTATTCACGCAACAACTAGCTCCTGAAGATTCATTACGTGCCAGGCACTAGACACTGGACCTGCAGGCACGTACTAAGGGGGGAAACTGAATGCCAACAAAAAGCTTACGCTGCAACGGTGGGCCTCGGCAAAGGAAGAACTACGTAATGCATCAGGTCGTGAAAAGTGCTGCAGTCGGAGGTGGGGGGAGGTTAAGCATGAGAAAATGATGGTGTGAGTGCAAGGAAAGGCTCACCAAAGAGATGCCATCTGAGCAGAGACCAGAATAAAGTGAGGGAATGAGCCATACGAGGCCCTGGGAGAGAGCATTCCCAGGAAGAGCAAGGGTGACAGGACGGCTGAAGGATAACGGATGAGAGAGAGAACAGGAAGTGAGACCACAGAGAAGGGGGCAGGGGGTTGGAGGGGAGGATAGTTTACTGGGAGCAAAAACAGGAAGCCCCCCAAAGATTCAGAACAAAAGGCAGGAAAATCAGACATTTTTTAAAAGATCATTGTACCAGCCACACGAAGGGGCGAGTGGGGAAAACGGGAGGGCGTGTGCAGGGCCTGGGGGCAGGAGGCACGGCTCAGGTCGCCCTTCAGGGAAGAACCTGCCGTTCTGTTTCCAGGAGGGCGGTTAGCCGACAACCTCCAGCTACAGCGCTCCCAGAGGTGTAGGGACGACGCTAACATATCCGATGTGGGGTTAGAGCGAAGACAGGAGTCGCGCTCCCACCACTATCTGTGGCCTCAGGAACCTGAACACATGAGGCCATCATTTCACCGAGCTGGGGAAAGGGCGGGTGTGACAGAGAAGAGGCGGGTGCCCACCAGGGGGCTGGTGTTCAGACAAGTCAGGTTTGGCACAACCACCGGCCATGTGAGAACAGGCGGCAGGAGTCCGGGAGCGTGTGAGTCCAGAGTTCCAGGGAGACGGGAGGCTGCGCATCTCAAGTCAGAAGTCAACGGTGTAGACACCGTAACACCACCGGACTGGACGAGATCGTCCATCCCCTGGAAGCGGAGTCTCCTCTGTTGTGAAATAGCAGGAGCCCAACCCCCGAGAGCCGCGGGAGGAGCCACCCTGACGTGGGCAAACACTCAGCTCAGCGGGGCTGGGAGCACCGACGCTCTCACTGCTGAGCTCGCCACTGAGCCGTGACGCGTCCTTGCCGGCCATGCTACTCGGCACTTTACGGCGTTTCCTCTTGTCACAACAGACACGCAAGGTGGGTACTAACAACCCCCAAAATGACCTTCCAGGGGGTTCCATGACTTGCCCAAGGTCAGACAGCTATCAAGCAATGGGATCAGAAAAAACTCAACCCGTGCCCTCCCCCTGCCACATGCTGCCTGTCCTTCCCCGTCAGCAGCTGAGTAAGTGAGCATCTTGCTCACGTTCTCACTCAGTCCTCAGTCCAGCAGGCATTGATGGGGTCCAAAGGCTAAGGAGAACTCGGGAAAGAAGGGGGCAGGGGACAGGGGGCACGGTGGTTCTCGCCCCGCCCCAGGGCTGTGACAGAGATGGAGGAAAGACGCTGCCGCCGGCCCCCATGTGGCCCCAGGTTCACCAAATCAGGTGCCGCCTGCCCGGACAACAAGCCTGGAGTCTCTCAGGACAGATGCTCTGGGGGCCTGCTCATTCAGCACTCAACATGTCATGCCTTTCCAGGGACAGGGCAAAAGATGAACCATGGATGCCATTCAGCTACTTTTGATCTTGGAGTAGGAAGTCCCCAAAAGCTGAGACATCCTTATCCAACCTTGAACTTCTCGTGAGAAGCCAGGCCCTCATACTTGGGAAAGAAGGTGGCTTTGAAAAGCCGGCTGTTCTCCTGGTGCGGGAACGGTTCGCTCACATTGACTCCGCCACACGCTCCAGCCCCAACACCACTGGCAGCAGTCAAGAGCCAGATGAGCTCCTGTTACCCGAGCCCTACACACCACACAACTCCCACGTTGAGTCGCAGCCTCTCACTTAAGGCTCAGAACATCGCTGCCCAAAATCTCCATTTCAGAGATGAGAAAATAGAGGTTTGGGTTTAATTACACACACACACACACACACACACACACACACACACACACACACACAGAGACACACACACACACACACACACACACACACACGGTAAATGATCGGCCCTGTTATACAAACCCCAGTCGGTCTGGTCTCAAAACCCCGCGCTACACATCCCCCCTTCACCACACTTGCGCCCCTGCCATCTGCAGGAGCCTCCTCACCAGGGCGGTCCCGTTTCCACAGATGGCATAATTCCAAGGCCATGCGCCACAACTCCAAGGGAGACCTACATTCCTATGTGCACACACACCCCCTAACGGTTTTGGTTGCCTCATGGTGTAAGAATACTAAAAATCTCCAGTTCTCCTGAGAGTTGCAACCAAATTCTTCCAAAACTTCACATAAACCCACCCACCTCACAGAGGATTCTCTGGTTCGAAAAAAAAAAAAGGGTGAGAGATAAGCAAAAAAGCAGGGGGCTTGTGTGATAGTCAGGCCAAGAGAAAGTGATCTAAAGAATGCCCTAGGGTGGGATATCCATGCCAGCGTGATCTATCCAAAGAGTGCGGACTCATCTGTATCCCTGAAGCTCAGAACCAGGAACCAAGGGATTGAGAGACATAGGTTTTTTTTTTAGTAACAGGCGACGCATTATGTATGACGGGAAGTGTGTGCAGACACACGGGCATCCCTAGGTTCACATCTTGGCCCTGCCACCAACTAGAGTGAGACCTGACACACATCACTTTATTTCTTTGAGCCTCGGTTCCTTCCTCTGTAAAATGGGGAGGGTACCTCTTGTGAGGATTAACCAAGACAAGACTACAAAGCATCTTATATCCCCACTCCAAGCATTAAAGATAGGATAGGTTCTTAAAAACAAAGGCAAAGTAAGAGCCTGCCTTCTTTTTCAAAACAGAAAACCTCTTCATTAGAAACTTCCATCCCGCCTAGGTCTCTCCAGACAAAGATGCTCACCTGTTCAGATGCCGCATCTCTGTTCCAAGAGCTCATCTAAATATACAACACGGGCACAAGGGCAGCTGGGAATGACGGCAGCGTAAAACCAGAACTGTTTTCACACCCTCGCCGAACGCATTTTCACCTGCTCATGTGATGGAGCCTAGCAGAGGCTCTGAGAGAAACTTGAGAGAAACTTTCCCCTTCAGTGAAAAGCATCTGGACAGTGAGACAGGAGAAAAGCTGTCACCCTACTGATGCAGGTCTTCTGTGAAAGCCAAGGGCAAGACACGAACTTTCAGAAAGCAGGGATGCTCTTTACCTGAGATCATTTCAGCTGAAGGAAGCCCTCCTAGTAACACCCTACCTTTGGAGAGCAGGGAATTACACAAAATGTCCAGAACTGGCAAACTCACACAACCAGAAAGTGGTTTCACGGTTGTGACCACTAACGGGTTCAGGATTTCTTTTGGGGGTGATGAAAACGTTCTGGAGTTAGAGCGGTGATGGTCACCCATCCTGGTGAATATACTAGAAAACACTCAATAGTGTACTTAAAACACGCAAATTGTAGGTGATGTGATTTCTACCTCGATTTAAAAAAAAAAAATTCCAACGCCTAACTATAGAGCAAAGCAAGCACCACGGTCTCCCCTTCCAACCCAAGCCCGCCCCTCACTGTTGTTACATGATTCTATGTGCACATACGTACATGCTTGCGTGCTCTTACAGGTTGGGGCACACGCTGCATAACCCCCCGTCACTCCACAACCAGCCTTGGCGACCACCCCGAGCCAGCACAGGCAGACGGGCTTCGTCATTCATCACAGGGTGCAACCACAATCTTTTCCACCAGCGCCTGGAGCGGATCCCAGTTCAACTGCCACAATCCACAGCCTTGTGCCTGTCTTTACACACGGTTAGGAACCTTTCTCTGGACGCCTAGGAACACAGCCGCTTGGTCAAAGGGTATGTACAACTTAAATTGTAATAACTGACAAAAGGTTCCCACCGCCCAGATTTCCAGAGTGTTCTGTGACCCTGAACTGTCACCTCACTGCCGTGGGCCTCCGCATCATCGTGGATGAAACCAAGCAGAAGACTTTTGAGTCGATTTCAGTTCTGATGTTCATTTTGCAGTCCAGGAGATCCACAGGAAGCATGACAAGATAGGAGGGGCGCTGGGGCAAGCGGCAAACCAGAGCTCACGGCACGGCCACCGCAGCCAGGCACCCGAGAAAGGCCAAGGCAGCAGGCAGAAGGACAGAGATGCCAGAGGGCTGAAACGCATGTGCTCGGTGCCCCCAGACTGGAGAGCTGCAGGGCAGGGACATGCACCCCCGAGGTGAGGGACCGGAGCCTGGGCTCGGAGGAGCAACCTCTCCAGCCCACAGGGAACAGCAGCACGTACGTTAAGCAGCTACGGGACACTCACCACGCCTGAAGCCACAAGGACACAGCCAGTCAACAAAAGCCAGTAATACAAAAGATTTAAGGAAGGGACTTTTGTCAAGGGGAGGAGGTTTTTTTTGTTTGTTTTTTTAACGCTCACACAATTCATGTTGAAAACTCACAATCTGTCTCTGTTCCAGGCACCCACAGCAGGGCAATGTCAAGGCTGAAACAGGGACGCCCAGAACAGAGGCAGGAAAGAAATAGCCACATCCCTGAGACTCAAGGTCAGAGCTGATGTTTCAGACGGGGTGCGGGGGTGGGGGACTACTGATGGGTTTAGAAAAGAAATCCTTCTGAAAGCTCACCTCGCTTACAATTCTCAAGAATGCTACAAGGTCAAGTCACCGTGGAAAGAAAAGAGGGATCACAGAGAAGCACAGGAAGAGCCTCAACGTGGCAGCTGCCTCCTAAGGGGACAGAAGAACAGGGAACATCCATGTTCATGGGGAAGACCAAAGGTCCAAGCGGGACAGAGGCCAATGCAGCTAGGGGGCAGGAGAGAGGAGGGAGGGAGGGAGAAGGGAAGGGTGCTCGTGGACAAGGTGGTGACACCACAGGCAGGTCCATTAGATTGGTGGGACTCTAAGGGTGGACCGTGGGCCACCCTCATCAGAATCACCTGGCGAGGGATGGATGGGAGTGGCAAGCGGTAAAAGGCAGGTTCCAAGACCCAACTCCCAGAATTATTTCAATCAGTCTGAGGGGAGAGCCAGAAAGCTGCATTTTGACAAATACTCAGGTGATTTCAATGCATGAAGTTTGAACCAGTGCAGTAAGCAATGAGAGAAGTCCTATGCACAGCAACTAGGAACTGAGAGAACAGGCATATCCCCGCACTCACCCGTAGGGGCCACAAGGGACCCTCCAGGGCTAGCCTCAATCATCCCCTCCTCGGGGCTCCGCGGAGCTCACCAGGCACAGCACCTTCAGTCACGGCTCTTACCCAGGCTGCTGGGCCAGGGAAGCCAGACACATACCTTGGCGGTGGCCACAGCACAACGCAACATAACGAGGGCTTGTTCTAGCTGATGGAAGGCAAAAAGAGGGAGGGCTCCAATCCACCAGTGACGTCACCAATCCCACCCACACTGGGAGGGAGCCCATGCCACCTCCCCTCAAAGTTGGGGCAGACGGACCATGCGGCCTGGCCTTGACCGCTCTGTGTTCTCAACAATTCCCTGGATATCTAGAAGCTGACCGTTTCCTTCCCACGTGCGCAACAGACTTTGACATATTTGGAACATGATAATATATGACAAACCAGGAGGCTATTTCAAAAAGACCACAGAGATGTTCTGCAACCCTGACAACTTTCAAAAAATCTTAATTACATCTAAGAACCCAAAGCAAGGAAGATTTGGAGGAAGCCGATGATGGAAGGGACAAGAGGAGGAATCCAGGGAAGGAACTGGAACATTCTAAGCCAGAGGGCTGAATCTACCTCTCTCTGCATGGATGGGCTGTTTCTGGTCCGCATATGGTAGTGTCTTCATACATGACTATTACATTCAGATAATGATGGAAGAATAAAGTCCTCTTCATACTGAGAACCAAGGAAACTTCCTAAGGGAGGCTAGAAGTCCTCTAAGGTGTCTGACTGTGTATTAGATTAAAGTAAATAAAAAAATAACCACTCTCTCCATACTTGGCGCCCCTGAGGAGATGTTGGATGTGCGAACTGACTCCCAAACTATGACAAGTCCCATGGATCATGAGCAGATAGAAAGTGTTTCTTCCTCTTGGCCAGGAAGGTAGAAAGGCAGACAAACTGTGTAAGACATATAAACACTGGTCTTAAGCACCCCAGTTCCTGACACTGGGTTCCCAAGTCCCTTGGAATTTCCTGAGAGAAGTATCCTATGTTCCAGTGAGGTAACTCTTGGTGGGCTGCAGGAAGGGGTCTGGTCACCAGAAACACCAAGCGGTGATTAGAAGCTTGGAACGTCCCGTCCCACCCCCGTCCTCATTCGAGGGGAGAAGGGTCAGAGGTTGAGTTCATCATGATCCATCATGCCTATGTGATCAAGTACCCACAAAAGTTCCTAATCTAGAAGGATCTGAGAACTTCAGCGCTGGTGGACACGTCCATGTGCTTGTAGGGTGGCACACCCCAACCCCATGGGGACAGAAGCTCCTGTGCTCGGGACCCAACCACACCTCACCTTGTCTACCTCTTCATCTGGCTGTTCACCTGTATCCTTTCTAATATTTTTTATACACCATTCAATGCAAATAAATATTTCCCTGAGTGCTTGGAGCCATTCTAGAAATTGCTGAACCCGAGGAAGGGGTGATGGGAACTCCAATTTATAGCCAGTCACTCCCAAGTGCAGGTGGAGACCTCGGACTTGCGACTGGCATCTGAAACGGAGGCCACCTTCTGGGATGGGCCCCGAAGCTGTGGTGTCTGCACTAACTCTGGTTCATCAGAATTGAATTCAACTTCAGGACACCCGGTTGGTGTCCCCAGAGTTGGGGAATGGTTCGTGTGGGAAAAATCCCCACACGTTTGGTGTTGCAGTGTTGCGAGTCGAAGAAAGCATATTTTGCTGTTACAGACACAGCTCATTCTCCAAAAGCATTCTAGGATCCTCACGCCAGAAGCTCATCTGTTCCCCCAGTACATGCACGCGGAGTGGTGGCCGTGGGTCACATGCTCTGGACCCCACGGGGAGCAGGACACAGTAAGCTGCTGCCTTCCTAGAACTGGCACCTGACTGGTGGCAAACGAGCCAAAAAAGGGTATAATTTCCGGTGGTAACAATGGCCATGCAAAATATAAAAACCAGGAGGAAGTGCCATGGGGAAGAGCTCCTCAGACAAGGGGAGAATTCGGCTTCTCCGAGGAGACAAGAAGGGTTAGAACTACCGCAGGGGACAACATTCTGGCAAAGGAACAGTGAAGGCTATGGCACGGCACAGAGGGGGCTACTTCGAGGACATAAAGGAGGCCGGTGTGGCTGAGGCATGGTGAACAGGGTGTGTGGGGGGAGAGGAGCCCAGAGGGCAGGCGTCAGGTGCATCACACGGGGCCTCAGGGACCACGGGGAGAATGTTCCACCTTATTCTCACGAGCAAAACCAGGGGAGGGTTCCTAGAATATCATTCGTTTGCTTATTTTTAAGTGGCTCTGATGGTTGTGTGAATTATGGATGACTAAACAACACAACTGGAAGAGAAGAGAACAGTTAGGAGCTGCTACAACATTCCAGACAAGACACGGTGGCAGCCTGAGCCAGGCTCACGGCGGTGAGATGGCAGAAGCTGCTGGCCCTCTTTGAGGTTGGTTGGGGGCGGGTTATGGAGGAGACCAGACCTCCTGACCACAATGGGAGAGGAGCAGTCTGTGGAGAATCTAAGGTTGACTCCCAGGTTTGAGCAACCAGTTAGCGGCACGCACGGAGACAAGTGTGGTAGGCAGTGTGGTTTGGGTGGTTTGGGTCTCCCTAAAGTGACCACACGCGAATCCCTGGAAGCCGGGAATGTGTCACCTTACATAGCACCTCCGTGACTCTGAGTTGGGAGATTATCTCGGGTTATGTGAGTGAGCCCCCTCTAGTCACCCAAACCCCTCGAAGAAGAGAACTTGCTCTGGCTGGAAGGCAGGGGATACTGCAAAGGAGAAGTCAGACTCCGCGTGCGACAAGCAGTCAGTGTGCCACTGGTGGTGTGGGACGTAGAGGCTGCGTGCGGGGACTGGAAGAGGTCTGCGGGGGTGGGAATGCCCGTGACAGCCGGCAGAGAAACGGGGACCCAAGTTCTATGATCACTGGGAAATTATTTCCGCAACATCTGGACAAGCAAGGAAATGGGTTCTCCACCAGACCTTCCGGAGAAGAACCCAATCCTGCAAACACCTCAGTTTCAGTCCAGAGAGATCCGCATCAGACTTGTGACCATCAGACATTTAATAACATGCTAACATGGCTTCAAAGGCCGTGACGTTTGTTACTGAAGCAAAAGCAAACTAATACAACCGGGAAGACAGAGGAGGAACCGGAGGCCAGGTGGCAAGACCAAACCCTCTGGCTCCGCCATCGCAGATCCGCGGAGCAGGCCAGAAGGCAGGAGGGCACGGACAGCTGGAACGACAGCGGAGAGGCCTCAAGTCACGCCCGCCTCCTCCACCATCGCCTGCAAGAGAGCTAAGACAGACGGCGGCACAGCGTGTCCTCCACAAATCCCGGCGGCGTGAATGTGGACCATCACCCGCGGCCAACCTCCTCCAAGAGCCGCCTAACCAGGTCCTCGTGGCACTTCTCCCACTGTCCGAACGCTCTCCCACCAGGCTCTCCCCAACCTGCTCCAGCCCACGTCACCGCTGGCGGGCGCTGGATGATTCCACAGGTCACCTGCCCCCATCTCATTTCGTCCATCAGCAACATCTGACACCGGCGTTCACAGTCTCCACCTTCAAGCATGTTCTTCACTGGGCTTCCAGGGCCGCACACTCTCCCTCGGTGTCCACCCCCCCTCCCCAGGCACTGCCTCTCCGTCACCCTAGCTGGCACGTCCTCCTCCTTCCTACAAGCTCTCAAGGTGGAAGGCCCCAGCGCTCAGTCCCGGCCCATCTACACTCTCTCTCCCAGGGATCTCGTCCCGTCTCGGGGCCCTAAGCATCTCGGTTTGTCCACACCTTCCACGTGTATTTCCAGCCCAGGATGCACACGTATCCTTCCCGTCTCCTCTCCCACACCCAGCCATCTCCAACACAGCACGTCTGCACCAGAACTCCCGTTTGGTTGCTCGAGGGCTGCTCTGCCCAAAGCCATCCCCGTCCTGCTCAACTGCAAGGAGAAGCTTCTGGTTGCTCAGGGCAAGCTCCTCCCAGCCATCCCGTGCTGCTCTCGCTCACACCTCACCGCCCAAGTTTCGGGAAATCCTTTCCTGGACACCCAACATCGACACCCAGCCAGAGCTCACCCAGGTCTCGGCCACCACCTCCCACCTGGATTCCTGTGACCACCGCCTTGCTCTCCTCCCTGCTTTGGCCGTTCTCGCCTAGACGCTCGTCTCTGGACAGCAGCCAAAGTGATCCTCAACAACTAAGTCAGGTGATACTCCTCTCTCAAAATCCTTCAGTGGCTTCCCCTCCCCGCCCCAGTTTCTGCACAGAAAAAAACACAACCTCCTCACAGCAGTGCACAAGGCTCTGCAGGAGGTGAGCCACTGGAACCTTCTGTGACTTCACTTCCTTCCTAGTCACTCCTTGCTGTCCCTGGGATGTGCCAGGCACACTCCCACCCTAGGCCGTTTCCAGGCCACCTCCCTCTGCCTCAAATGTTCTCCCACCTGCTGGCCACGTCTCCCTCGTTCAAGCTCGCGCTCCAGCAGCACCTTCTCAGCGAAGCTCCTCCTTGCGTGCCTCCGGTTAGACACTCCCGGTCCCCTTGGCCCGCTCCGTTTTTACTTTTCCCCCAGAGCAACTATCACCTTGCAATAGGACATACATTTTTTTTACCCTATTTGCTGATGACAGTGAGTTTCCCCCAACCAGAAGGTAAGCCCACCAAGACAGGGACCTTCACATGGCTCATTCACTGTGAGCCCAAATGGCAAGGAGAGTGGCCTATGACTGCCAGTTAACGAGTGTTTTTAAAAAGGAATTAATGGATGAAAAAATAAACAAATACTTCCAGGTGAATGCCCGGTCCCCAGAGGCTCACAGCCCCAAGGACTGTGTCCCGCCCATCTTTGGGCCCAGCGCGTGGAAGGGTTGGAGGGCACCAGCTGAACGGACAAATGACTACTTCCTGTGGGTCAGACCCACAGAGATGAGCCCCAGTACCACCAGCTTCTCCGTGTGGGTCTGAAAATTCCTAGAACCCCACACGCAAACCCTCCTCCACCCTCATCCCCAGTGGGCGGTCCAGATCGTGAGGACAAAGCCGGCCGGGGCTGAGGTTTGCTAAGCTGGCGCCCAAGTGGATCTGAGGAACAGTTACAAAGGTGGAAGGGGCAGGGGCTCCCCCGCGATGGGCGCCGTGCCACCTGGAGGAGCAGCCGGTGGTCCAAAGGCTCCGAGTGGCTGGGCGCCCGGGGCCCCTCAGGCAGCTGCTGCCTCTCAGAGGTGTGACCAGGGGACGCAGGGAGCTTTCCCAGAGACGCCCGAGGACTGAGGGGAGGCCGCCAGCACCAGGAGGAGGTTACGAGGCAGGTGTCCGGACAGGGGCGAGAAACCCAGGGCACGGGTTCCTCCAGGGCTGAGCCCATGTTCAGGGAGAAGTAATAAGCATGCACGAGAGTGTGATTACAGCACCTGATTTAATTCTCTTCTGCAGCCTATCAAGTTCATACAGCCCCCCGTTTTGGAGAGGGGAAGACCGGATTCCCGAGAAATCAAGGAGCCAGTGGGTGGTGAAGCAGACCAAGGAGGTCTCATACTTTCAGAGGACACTGGATGAGGTCACCAAGGGGGAACCCCAACCCAGAATTTCTCAAGCAGGACCTCCCAGTTTTCTGGCTTACAGACAGGAAGTTCAAATGCTTTGGGACCTGGTAGGCGTGGGTGGAAGGAGGGGTAAAAAGCCTTCCTTTAAATCTGTCACTCTGAGGTTTGAGGATGGGGCTTGCGAACAGTCTTCTCTGTCATTTAATTCCGTTTCTGGAAGTCCTTATGGATCATTTGTGACAAGGGGGTCTGGAGGAGTGCGGCGATTTTCTTTAAAAATATTTAGTTGGGGCACCGACTAATTACTAGTTGGTGTCTCGGTCGGTTGAGTGTCCAACTCTTGACTGTGGCTGAGGTCATGATCTCACGGTCTGTGGGTCTGAGCCCCACACTGGGCTCTGCACTGGCAGCACGGAGCTTGCTTGAGATCCTCCCTCCTCTCTCTCTGCCCCTCGACTGCTCTCACTCTCTCTCAAAATAAATAAAGAAACTTAAAAAAAAAGTAAAGTAAAAACTAAAAATATTAAGTTAATGGCTTCTGCATCACAAACTTCAGGCATTAAAAACCCTAAGAAGTAACAAACTGCAGGTCCGTGTCTGGGGGACTGTGCCCGGCCCTTCCTGACCCTCACTTTTCAGTCCCTCTATCGACCATGCTTCCTCATCCTCCTCTGGGCCTTTGCACATGCCCTTCCATGTGCCCTTTCCTAACTGGAAACTTCTGCCCACCAAAGCCCAGCTTATCCTTCAGGGATTGTCTTACGAGATTCTCCACAGGAAGTCTTCTCGGCCCGGCCCTGCCCCAGCCCAGGTGAGGGCATTCACTCTAGGCTCCCCGAGCCCTCCAACCCGGCCCACGACACGCTTTAAGAAGACTTCTTGACCTCCCCACATGCCCTCCCCGGCCTCCCGCAAGCCCCACGAGGGACCTCCTGTATCCCAGAGCCCAGGCACAGGGCTGGCACCCAGCAGGTGCTTAAGCACCTGAGGTGGGCTCAGAGCTGTGGGTCTCACCTTTGTCCACCTTTCTCGGAGACGAAAATGAGCGCATCACCCTTGCACAACTGCGAGGCTGGAACACGAAACACACGTGGCCGCCGTCACAGGTGGTTTTCCTTTGGAAGACACACACTAATGGTACCTCCCAAGCATGCCACCTAAGGAACCCAATCGAAAGACAAGCAAACCTAGCCTGGAGACTGCCTGAAAGGGGGGCTTTTTTCAGCCTTCTCTGAGCCTGAAAATAAACAGTATTGTAATGCTCTGCTGGGTAAAGCCACTACGAAGTGCGGGTCCTGCTGCGCGTTTTGTAAATGGAACAATGAACTGACGGCTCTCCGGGAGGAAACGGTGCGCCTGTGTCAATCACGGACCACGGGCGCCTTCCTCGTTACGAGTCACTGCTCATTTCAGTCACTCACTTATTCGCTTCATCTGGAAGAGGAGCTGCTCTAAGCGGGAAGGTATTTATTTTTACCCAAAGAATCATCTTCAGGGAAAAGCAGGAGGAAAGAGACCGTGCGAGCCATAGGGAAATGAAGCAGAGGCAGAAAGACTCTACCAAGAATATAGTCTGAAAGGAAAGGGTTCGATCTAAAAACGTAAGACACGGAGCCCTGGTCGTGTCCGTTTCCTCGGCCAAATCCTTGCATCTTCCCTTAATTCCCATCGTCCTCGCCCCAACTTCCAACCACTGCACCTGGCTTGCTGAAAGCTGCAGGGGCCAACAGCTCAAGTGGCACAGACCGTGGCCGTCACCAATTCTCTCTCCGCAGTTGGACAATGTAACAAGTTTAAAAGGCCAACTTGATCCCTGTTTAGGACTCTTGAAAGACACTCCATTCTTCTTAAAGCAAAGACCAAATCCTTTCCCGGAACCTGTGAGGCCTGGGGTGCTCTGGGCCGCCCCCCATTCCTTCACCCTGGGCCCTGACAATACCGGCCTCTCCTCGGTCTTTCTGCCACCTGTTCCTCCTCCTGCTTTGGACTTTCTCCCCCTGCGAGGCAACAAGATAAACCTGGTGTGGAAGGGGAATGCCTTCCTCTTTCAGGTCTGAGCTCCAGCTCCTCCTCACCGGAGCTAGACCTGACCCACACCCCAGTCTGCAAACCTGAGTAGATGCGTCACAGCTCTGGTCTTTGACGGTGACCACGGTGGGCCGGGGTCATCGGTCCCAGCACATCACAAACTGGCCCTTCTGTACTGCTGATACTGAAAGGTTCCTCTTTGACTCTAGAACTCAACTTAGCGCTGTTTTTGATCCAAAGACCCCCAAGCTGTGACACCCCCCCCAAAAAACGGAGGAGGGACTAGCTCTAATGATAATTAGTTGTCTCCACCAGCATCCTGTCCCTTCCTCACACCATCCAAGGTCATACGTCACAACGTCTGCCAGCTCCACGTCCTTGGAGACCTCAAGAGCTGTGCGCTTCTCCGAAATCAGGCACCACGTGATTTCACACCAAACTTTTTTCAGTGTTAAACTGCAGCAGTCCAAATTACCAACTCCAAGGAACAAGATGACAAGATCAACACGTGGGGTGCCTCTCTCAGTCATCCTCAGAACTTTGCAAGGAAAGTAAGAACAGAAATAAAAACACAACAGCTAACATTTATGGAGTGCTCTCTATGTGCCAGGCACTGTGTTCCTTATCTTTTGTGGGCTCCCTGAAGTTTCACAAAACTCTACAGAGTGAACACTGTGAGTAAGATCCTTATTTCACAGATGAGAAAGGGGAACCTTAAGGAAATGACTAACGCTGTGCCCTCCCCCAACCAACTCATCTCTCTAGAACACACCATCGACCACCAAACCAGCCTGCCCCCAGAGCAGCTAACTCATTGTTTCCCATAAAAGAAACAGAAGCTGTTTCTGCAGGAAACAACTTTTATTTCAGAATTCATTGACCAAGGTCTCCGTCATCATCAGTCAGGAGAGGTGCAAGGGTTATAAGCTAACCTTCAACCACTGGTTTCGGTTTGGGCAGGAAAAAAATAAAAACAAAATTAAATGTCTTTAAGCGCTATACTTTTAACCATGTGGAAAAGAAATTTCCCTTACGTATCTAGGAAAAGTCCACATGGCCTGTGCTAGGGGAAACACCTAAGTGGACACTGTCATTCAAAACACAAGCAGATGGAAAGAATTAAGACAAAGTCATCATAACATAGTCACAAGTAGTGCTCACTTCGGCAGCCCATGTACTAAGACTGGAACGATACAGAGAAGATTAGCATGGCCCCCGCACAAAGATGACAGGCAGATTCACAAAGCTTCCGTATTTTTCTTAGTATCCAAAATCCACAGAGAACTTATCCAACTCAACACCCTAAAACAAATAATCCAGCAGAAGACATGACTAGACACTTCTCCAAAGAAGACATCCAGATGGCCAACTGACACATGAAAACATGCTCCACATCACTCATCATCCGGGAAGTAGAAATCAAAACCACAATGAGATACCACCCCACACCGGTCAGAATGGCTAACATTAACAAGTCAGGCAACAATAGATGTTGGTGAGGATGTGGAGAAAGGGGAACCTCTTGCACTGCTGGTGGGAATGCACACTGGTGCAGCCACTCTGGAAAACAGTGTGGAGGTTCCTCAAAGCATTAAAAATAGAACTACCCTACGACCCAGCACTACTAGGTATTTATCCAAGGGATACAGGTGTGCTGTTTTGAAGGGGCACATGCACCCCCATGTTTATAGCTGCACTATCAACAATAGCCAAAGTATGGAAAGAGCCCAAATGTCCATTAATAGATGAGTGGATAAAGAAGATGTGGGACATATATACAATGAGTATTACTTAGAAATCAGAAAGAATGAAATCTTGCCATTTGCAGCTACGTGGATGGAAATGGAGGGTATTATGCTAAGCGAAATTAGAGAAAGACAAATATCATCACTTAATTCATATGAGGACTTTAAGAGACAGAACAGATGAACACAAGGGAAGGGAAGCAAAAATAATATAAAAATTGGGAGGGGGACAAAGCACAACAAACTCTTAAATATGGAGAACAAACAGAGGGTTACTGGAGGGGTTGTGGGAAGGGGGCTGGGCTAAATGGGTAAGGAGCATTAAGGACTCTACCTCTGAAATCACTGTTGCACTATAAACTAATTTGGATGTAAATTAAATAACTTTTTTTAATTTTAATGATAAAAAAGAATAGTAAGATTATCAACAATAAAAAAGCCATCTTTTTGCAATCATCAAAAAAAAAAAAAAAAGATAGTAGTCACACATATTGGGAGACGGGCACCACACTAGTCAGTGATTGACAGCACGGTCACAGTCCGCCACAGACAAGGAAGTGTCCTATCAACCTTCTGAGGAGCTCCTCTTATCTCACCATTTGACAGGTGGTAAAACTGAGGCTGGGTCACATCACATCCCAGCCAAGGGCATGCAGCGAGTAAGGTAGAGCGTCAGGATTCGGCCTTAGACTGACCGATTCCATGGCCAAAGCTCTCAACCATCACATAAAGGATCCCCCAAAAAAGGGCAACATTTTTCAATTTAGCTTTACCATTTAGAAGCAATTTTTACACAGGGGGGAAAAATCCAGTGCTCTATATCATAAGAAAAATGTGTGATTACCACTTAGGTGGGCCCTCCACCCGAGGCCCCACCAAACATTGTAATCAGATCCACTGGTAAATTGCCACAACAAATCTGGAAGGAGAAACGTGACTGTTCTTTTGGGAACACAAAACTGTCACTTCCAATTAAGTAACAGTAACAAATGGTGAGAAATGTGGCTCCTGGAGCTACGCGCATCTGTGTTTGCACATGAACCAGCCACCCTCCCGTGCGAGCGCGCCCGCATCGTTCCCTCCAGCCGCAGCCAATTCTCAGAGATGGGGGACGGGTTCTCGAAAATGGTAAAACCGTCTTTCATTTACACAATACTGTCCCAGTCAGTACTGAGAGGAAGATTTTTGCTTCTAGGAAGCACAAGAAACTCTGTTTAGCGCATGTGACTTATGTGATTGTATGAAGGAAAAAACAGAATCTTCTTCCACTCTCAGAGCTAGACCCACTTGATCACCCTGAGGGGGCAAGAGGAACCTCCAGGGTCATATTCAGGTCACCCAGCGACCTCCCATCCTGTGAGACCCTCAGCCCCATGTATTCTCAGCTACTCATTCATCAACTCATCACAAGGCATCGGAGTTATTATCTGTCTGCAAAGGAGACGCCAGGCACGGGAGAGACACCAAGAGCCAGGCAGCAGAGTGGGAGAAGGCTGGGGCTCAGGGGTCGGCGGGGCCAGACGGGAACCCTGCCCCCAGCACTCGCTCTACCAGCTACGTGACCACCTGGGTGAGGGGACTGGGCTGTGGTTACGTGCAACACGCGTCCCAGAGCGACATCAAGCGCGCAGTTCATGCACGTGCAGCTAGGTGCACGCACCGGTGTGTACGTGATACACCAGACCCGCACCAAGAGAGAAAGGAGAAAGGAACACCACTACCGGGTGCCACCCCACGTTTCCGCTCGTCAAGCTCGGGCGCCAGGACATGTGCACAAGAGACGCGTGGCCTGCTGCTCCCCCGGAGTGTTGGCGGCCACATGCCCCCACCGCTAGGAGGCTCCTACTCAACGAGAGGTTGTAGGGCTTGACATTGTGTGAGAGTGTGGGTGCTGGAACGACCCCGCTCTTAAGTGCCCGCCAGCCACCGCGTGTGGGCTTTGACTTCGGAATCAACCATCCCGTTCCGCTGCCGGAAGCACCAACACCCACCCACAAAATGATACCTTCCCAAGGGATTTCCCAGAATAATTCTAACTACTGGGGGTTCCCACTGTCCACGCTGGGGAGAACCCAAGCCCTGCAAGAGCCGCAAGGGACCCTGTGACACTGGGTGCAAAGTCTCAACCGGGATCCTCCGACGTCACCCACGTGACTCACAGAATGCCATCCGCGCACGGTAACGAGCAGGGCTTCCGGGGGCTGGCGATCCCGCCCACATCCATGAGGACAGAGCCGACCCCGCCGTCAACGCCCTCAGAGTTTTCTAAACGGACCCGAAACCCAGCCGGACAACTGTTTAACCCAATTAAATGCCCAGGGGTGTCTGGACCAGAACAAAGGCCCAAAGAGGCCATCGGCATCCTCGAACAGACGAGAGGCGTCTCTTGAGCCCACCAGGGACTGGACTACAGAGCCTCTTACTGAGAGGCCCGGCCAACCCTCTCTCGGGAACACAAAACGCTACCCCAGGTTGTGGAATCAGGCGCTGGAAAAACACGAATGACAGGGAAAAACACCGTAAAAATTAACTCTGCGTTTTGACAGCGGGGCCTGTCTCCCCTGAACCTCGTGCTTCAGCTGATACTGACTGGCCTCCTCGAAGCCTCTGTTTTTCCTCCTGCCTCGTGCACCCTGAACCTCTGAGGTCCTGACGGGATTTCATGCGGACCGACCAGCAGCACCTCGCTCGGCTCTGCTTGACCCTTACATGGAATCAGCCATCAGGAGAGCTGGAAGAAAGTGGCAAGATCTGGATTCTCTACCCGTAACAGAAGACAGCCAAGGCAGACGTAGGTCAACTCTGGGATCGATGCCCTTCTTTGTGAGACTCAGCGGCCCAGGGCTCCTCTAACCAGGGATGGGGGAGAGGCAGCTGCTTTCCAGAGAGAAGACCAGAGGACAGCAAACATCCGTGCTCACCGGATTTGAGGTCAGGACCAAGAGGAACCCCCTGTCCTGAAACGTCAGGGTGCTGCTGGCTTCCTCCGACAGGCACCTGGCCTGCCCTGGGCTCTCTCGAAGCACGCTGCTGGAGAGCGCCGAGCTGCTCGCAAGGGACTGTCATGGGCAGGTGCTACGTACTAGAAGCACAGACCCCATTTCCTCAACTTCTGGGGAAAGAACACCCAACTTTCTGGCACGTGCTAGGTACTGGAAGCCTGGATCCCATTTTCTCAACTTCTGGGAAAGAACACCCAACTTTTGTCTGGAAGGCCAGTTCTCCCCAACCTTCCCTCACCAAGGATTCCACCCAGGGCCTGACTCCGGCCCTGGGCCAAGGCTGGCACGCAAACGGGGCTGGGCCAACCAAGGCGTGCAGTCTCCCAGCCAAGTGCTGGTTCCAAGACGCGCACACTCGGGTCAGAGAAGCTCCAGGAAACTTGTGCGCAGCCCTGCGATGCCAATGCAGGGGCTCTCCCCCTAGGCCACACTGGACGTGAACTAAAATGGCCCAGGTCCCAGAACTGCTGCAATCATCTTATATTCAGGAGGGGAGCCTGGCCTGTCTGATGATAGAGCCAACGTGGAGCAGAAGCAGGGAAACGCTGAGACAGAGACAGAGACAGAGACAGAGACAGAGAGACGGAGGCAAACAAGGAGAGAAACGAAGACTTACCAATAGCCATACAAGCACACACAAATTAGGCCCTAATAATAGCCGGTCCTTGACCAAGCAGTGCCTAAACCCAGAAAACCTGTTTCCTAAGTCATCAATAAATTCCCTCTTAATATAAAACAGTATTAGTAATTTTTAGGGTTTCCTGCCTTAATACAAAGTCAACTTCCCCCGCTCCACAACAATGACTTCCACAAGACCACCAGGCCAAGCCCAGGCAAGAATTTTAATCAATAATCATTAATCCTCTTAAAAGCCACCTAGGCATGTTATGAGATCACAACTGGAATCCTCATTATTTTTTTAATCTGACCAAATTTTAAAGCTTATCTTGACAAGGAGCAAATAAAAGGTTCTTTTTAAAAGAACACTGAATAGGGACTTGTTCCCACACACGCACATACTACAAGACTATATTAACATGCTACGGTATGGCCTCAAGAGTCCATCAACAGATTCAAGGCAACAGAAAGATACCAGACACAGACCCTAGAATGTTTTTTTTTTTTTAAGTTATGAAAAAGACAGAAAGGAAGCATCACAAACCGAGGGAGACCAAGTGTTAGTGAACAGTGCAGAACGAAGTAACTGCTTAATTAGCGAGCTGGAGGGAGACAACGGGGACCAAGTCAGAATCTCTCTCTACTTCTAACACTAAAATAAACTCCCAATGGATTGCAGAGACTTGAAAATTTTAAGTAAGTCCAAGAAGTAAACACTCGTTCTCAGGAGCTGTAACAACCTTCCAAATCAACAGACAAAATCAGAAAGAAAAGTCCAACAATGTGATCAGGTGAAAAATTTTAAATGTTATATAGGTCAAAACACATGACACAGATGGGCGCCTGGGTGGCTCGGTCAGTTGACCGTCCGACTTTGGCACAGGTCATGATCTCACGGTTTATGAGTTCGAGCCCCGTGTCGGGCTCTGCGCTGACGGCTCAGAGCCTGGAGCCTGCTTCCGATTCTGTGTCTCTTCCTCTCTCTGCCCCTCCGGCGCTCTTGCTTTGTCTCTCTCTCCTTCAAAAATAAATAAACATTAAAAAGGGAGGGGAGGGGCGCCTGGGTAGCTCAGTCAGTTGAGCATCTGACTTCGGCTCAGGTCATGATCTGCAGTTCGTGAGTTCGAGCCCCGCATTGGGCTCTGTGCTGACGGCTAGGAGCCTGGAGCCTGCTTCTGATTCTCTGTCTCCCTCTCTCTCTGCCCCTCCCCCACTCACACTCTGTCTCCCTCTCCTTCAAAAATAAATAAACATTAAAAAAAAAAAACACATGACACAGAAAAATGAAGGGAAAACAAGTATTTGCCACCAAAGTGGCCACGTGTTACCACAATTCTTATAAATATGAAGCACAACCAAATTATAAAGAGAAAAGCCTAAAGACGTGGTAAGAAAAAAACAATCAAGACCAGCAACAAACGGAGTCTTCACACCAACAAAAACAACCATAAACGGTTAACACTTGGGGAAAATCCCTTCGCCACAGACACCCAAGACGTGTCATCCGATTAGCAAAGTGGAAATGCTACCACCCCATGTGGGAGAGAGGGAAGCAGAGCAGGCGAGCACGCGAAGCCCATGTCGACACTCTCCTGCTGGAAAAGTGCTGGCCATCTCTGTCAAGGGCCTTGAACGGCCCACGGACCCACTTTGTAGGAGCTGACCCTAGAGAAATCATTGGAGTCACATACGAAAATGTGCACAGAAAGATGGTCACCATACGGGGCGTCTGGGTGGCCGAGTCGGTTCAGCGTCCAACTCTCGGTTTCGGCTCAAGTTGCGATCCCAAGGTCATGGGACTGAACAGCACGTCAGGCTGTGCACTGAGGGCGGAGCCTCCTTAAGACTCTCCCTCTCTGCTCCTCTCCCCCTTCTCATGCTCTTAAAAAAATATTACAAATGTATGTGTGTATACATGTATGTATAAATGTATAATGTATAAATATATGTATAAATGTATGTGTGTATGTGTGCGTGTGGATAGATACAGATATAGAGACACAGATACAGAAACAGACGAGGGTCAGCGTAACAATAAAAAACAACTCCAATTCCAGGCTGTAGCAAGGAGGAGACGTGATGTGGCCACACAGACTGCTAAGGAAAAACATTTAACGACATGTAAAAATGCTCATGATGTAATCCCAAGTGAAGTGAGAGAATTCAAAATGATATACATAGAATGCCCCAAATTTGTTTCACACAGACACACAAAGATAAAAGACTGGAAATAAGCACTTCGAAAATGTGAACAGTGGCTCTAAACTAGTGATGAGATTAAAAGCGGTTTTTTTCCTCTCGTTGTTCTGGTGCCTGCTTTTAAAATTCTAATGAACGTACAGCTCTCGGCAATCAAAATACACACACACACACACACACACACACACACACAACACTTTTCAGTACAAATAGCCTTGGTTTAGTAAGTCCACATTCGCTGGCTAGCTCCTGGGTACATAACACCGAGCTAGGTAAGCTCTGGGGGACAAAAGCGAATCCTCCAGTCTTCAAGGAGCTTCGAGTGCAGGGAGCTAGGTACAACCCAGGAAATGGGGTTGAACGATTATCAAGCCTGCTAGCCAACCACACACTAAATGCCGAGGCAGACGTCGGCTCCGTCTGGTTACCCACATGCCACGCGCTTAACATGCTCGCTGTTCGTCTTGGTACACAGCGTCGCCCAATGAACGCTAGTTACCGCCAGCAACCCCTCTACGGCCAGGGCAGGCCAGCGTGCCTCCTTCTTCCGTCATGGCAGAAGCCCAGCCTTATTCAGGAAGGCCGTGCTCCAGGCCAGAAGATCGCGTCACACCTCCCTTACGTGAGTGGTGCCACTAAGAGACACCAGCCAGTGAGCTGTAAGCCCCGGTTGTTAGATGGGGCCTCCAGGAAAGCTCCTTAACCTGAGGATGGACAGCAGGCATCACCATCAGCCCTGTTCACGCAGACGCGCGTTCAGACGAAGACTTTTAAAGTCAATACTCGCCAACTGAAACGACTGCCTTTCTTTTTCCAGTCCGGTCTTTTGGACAAACCAACAACAAGCAGTAACTGCTGGAACACACCTGATGGATATTTATTTAACAAGATTTGTGTCGGATTGACGCGAAAAAAGCGGACATGTAAAATCAAAACCTATAGTACTGGGAAATATATATGTAAAGTAGTTCTGAGTTATCTCTGAGACCAGAGGTAGCTGTATTCAAGGGAGAGATCAGTTATTAAGTCACGCATATCCCTCCCTATCCCCCCCAGCGCAGACACAAGTCCTACGGAAACAGAAAATTGTACTTTTCCAATAACCCCTAAATTGTTATTTATTTCCAAATCCTTACCTGCTTCTCTTCAGTTCCCTGAGGCTTCTATACCCTGCCAAAAAGAACTGGGAACATAAATCAGAATCTATACTCCAAACATATACATATACACCCAGATCAAATTTACAACCTAGGTTTTCACCCACTCTCTATTATGTTTAAGTTTTTCTGTTCCAAACACTGATTACTTTTCCTTTCAATAAAAGAAGCGTGGAGTGCAAATCTGTTTTACCCAGAGGCTTTTCCATTCCTTTCCCGTGGGTTAATTTGAGGCTTGCCACTCAATCAGAAAGCAAGAACCCTGAAGAATATCCCAACATTGCGCAGGTGAAAATATATCAATACAGAAGAGTAACACGGGAAAATGCAAAGGCAGAAGCAGTCATTTCCATAATAAAGCTCCTAACGAACTCTGGCAGGGGTACACACGGGAAAACTTGCTCGCGCTGCTCCCACCCGACACGCCAAAGATGTAGCTCAGAAAGTGCAAAGGCATCGCTGCGGCTTCGTAACTGAATCTCAAATTAAGTACCGGAGGCCTAGGGGACAGGCTCGCACACGGCAAGCTGCAAACCTGAGCACTGTGCCAGCTGGTTCCGGAGCGCCTCCTGCCAAGCCGGGGGCGTAGCAGGGACGAGGAATTCAACAGTTTGTGTCTAAGTTCCCCAAACTTCTAAAACACTCGAGACAACCAAAGAGAAGAAAGAAGGAAAGAAAGAAATGCAGAGAGAGGGTCACTTCCGGTCACCTGCTGTAGCCATCTGATGGGGTAAAGTGGAAGAAAAAGGTAAGGAATAATGAACAAAGAGGCACGGCAGAGAGAGAGAAATACTTCGAGAGAAATAGAAGAGACCAAGCCAGGGGCACCTAAAGAGAGGAAGACACAGAGGAGGAAGGGGAGGAATGAGAGAAAGACAGGTGCACGCACACACGCAGAGAGACCGGGGGCGGGGAGAGGGGGGAGAACAACAGTAACTGAAAAACAAAGAAGGGACACAGACATGCCACGCGAGCAGTCGAGACCCAGAGGAAGCACTGCATCATTCGGTCATGTGGTCAACAGGTATGTTCCAGGCGCCCGCTACATTGCTCAGAAGGGAGACCGCTGTACCCGAAATAGCGCGAGTCCCCGGCACAAGAGGCATGTCCACGTAGCACAGTGGTGAGTCCAGAGGGGGAATGGACAATTCCCCAAATGAACCCCAAAATCATTGGGCCAGAGCCAGAGTATTTACTCTCCAAATAGTGAATCATCCTGAGGCGTAATACTGCAACACTGATTTTTAAAACAAACTCAATTAGGCAAGACACCAAAAATATGAGGGCTCAAATAACAACAACAAAAATAAGAATCAAGGAACTCCATCCAAATCAAAAACCAGTGAGCTTCAAGGATACCAGCAAGAAAGTGAAACGAGAATGAGAGAAAATATTCGCACATCATGCATCTGGTACGGGCCTACTGTCCAGAATATACAAATAACACACGGTCAATAAAAAATACAGCTAATTGAAAACCAAAGGGCAAGGGTTTGAAGGAACAGCTCTCTAAAGACAATACACAAATAGCCAGAAAGCACGTGAGAAATCACCAACATCACTAGCCATCACGAAAATGCAAGGCAAAACCACAATGAGACAGCATTTCACTTCCACCAGGACATCTATAGTAAGAGGGACAGATGATAACACGAGCCGGCAGAGACGGGGAAGAACGGGAATCCTCATTCGCTGCTAGCGGGAGGTGGAGTTAGGAAGACAGGGGGGCAATTCCTCGACAAGTGAAATAGTTACCATGTGATCCAGCAACGCCACCCCTAAGGGCACACCCAAGAGAAATGACATGTCCACAAAACAACTTGTGCATGAACATTCAAAGCAACATTGTTCACGACAGCCAAAGACAGCAAAGGAAGAATGGATCAACAAAATTGCATACGGCCATGCAGTGGAATATTATTTAGTCGTAAAAAGGAACAGAGTACTAAAACGTGCTATGATTTTTGGATCAATCTTGAAAACGTGATGCTAAATCAAAGAAGACAGACACAGATCATACCATTCA
The DNA here is from genome assembly GCF_014898765.1 of Herpailurus yagouaroundi. NCBI lineage: Eukaryota > Metazoa > Chordata > Mammalia > Carnivora > Felidae > Herpailurus > Herpailurus yagouaroundi. The sequence continues at coordinate 9,636,501 of NW_024412453.1, forward strand.
ATTCATAAGATAGGCCCAGAAAAAGCAAATCCATAGAGACAGAAAGTAGATTAGTGGTTGCCCGGGGCTGGAGGGAGGGGAAGGAGTGTCTGCTTCCAGTGAGAAGATAGAACTGGAGCAGAGAATTACATAAATGACAACACAACTGCAATCCAGCTAAGGGTCACCAACAACCCACCCACGTGCTGGAGAAATCATCTGTCCCTGCGCCTTCTGACTGCCCAGACCCTCAGGCCTTGTACCGTCGGCTGGGGCCTGCAGGCCAGTCAGAAAGGTGAAGGAGTTGGCTGGTTTTGATTTCCTGGGAGGTTCAAGCAAAGACTATGGTCAGTGCAAACGCCCTGAGAGGCAAAGTGGTGTGGTCCTGTAATGGGAGGAAGAGACCAGTCCAGGGGGCTAGAGCGGAGAGAGAAGGTGAACAGGTGTGTGGATGTGGGGAGGGGGCTGTAGAGACCACAGGCCGGCCTATGCTGAAGACAGCGGAGATCAGGAGCCATGACAGGGCAGTGAAGGGTAGGACTCAGGGACACGATGGTATATATCGATTTGCATGCTAAAAAGACCAGAACCCATCAAGTTATCTGAAAGAATCAAACAGGTGGTAGACATGAACGCACTTCATGGACTCTGGGCACCTCCGTGCGAGACGGGGAACCAAGGAGAAAAACTCAAGAGCAGAGTCCGCGCCCCAGGCAGTGCAGGGCTCGGCTTGAACTGGCTCAGCTCTTCGCATCTTCGCAAGGACAGTTCTCAGGGAACAGTGAACCATACCCGCTCTGCAGAGCGGGGCGATAAAGCTCAGCAGAGTGGCCTGCCCAAGGCACAGAGCTCAAAAACGGGCACGGCCTGGACCCAGCTGGCAGTCAGCCTGATCCCGGAACCTCTCCCCTCAATGCCTCTAGGGCTCACACAGCAAGCGCTCATTACGCGGCGGCAGTCAATCCGCACTCCTCCTGCTCCAAGCCCCTGCTTTGTTCCTACAGTCAAGGGTTTCACAAGGCAACTGGGGATCAGCACCCTGGGAGCTTAGGGAGAATGACGCTCCGGTCAGTAGCCAGATTTCCTTCAGTCTCAGCCACCCACCGTGAGGCTCAATGGGAGATTACGAACCAGAGCTGTTCTTTCGTTCACCAAAGGAAAAGTGAGCCCAGGATTCAAGGTTTTAAACCACATCCACTACAGAAGTAATTATACCATGAGAAAGACGGCAGGGGGATTTCAACATGGCTTTACACGTCCTTTCCCCCCTTAATGACCATAAGCCTTTGTAAGTCCCTTCAAACAAAGGCTTGAAGGTTTCGCTCTCAAAATCCTGACCGTCCTACACTCGGACGTCCTACACCGTCCGAGTGCCTACACCAGGCCAACTGCTGAACACCCAAACCGAGGACATTCCAGAAGGGGAGGAGAAGTTAGAACTATGCCAGACACTTGAACGGGGAACGGACTAAAACAGAGCCAGCTACTATTGTGCTATAGGGTTAATTCACAAAAGAGACACAGCTGGTTAAAACACACAGCCAGCATCTTTACCGATGCCGAGCCCTCATATAACCCCTAGGAAAAATTCTTCTACATGCCAAGGAAATGAGCTGGCAATTCACCAAAAGGAAATTCAATTTATAAATACAGAGAAAAAAAAAAAAGTATTCCATCTCCATAGCAACTCAGGAAATACAAATCAAATACAATCAGCTAGGTTTCTGCCTGATGGTGTTTAAATGGTAACCATTCATTAATGCGGCAGAGAGCAGCCAACTAGACCTGTTTCTGGGGACACTTTCAAATGGATAGATCGCCAAAGAGCAACATGGCAATCCATCACAGGAGCCAGAAAAAAACATGCCATTTCACCCAGCAGTTGTATTTATGGTACCACTCCTCCTAAGTAACTAGAAACATGGGAAAATTCTGTATACAAAAGACATTCTCTGCAGCATTTTTCAGTAAAATAACGTTTAAAAAAAAAAAAGGTCTAACACAATAGGAAACTGACTAAATAAACCCTGGTCTATCCTCTAGATCTAATAATATGCTGTTGTTAGGAATTGGGAGTTACACAGTCTATGAAAGACTTAAAAATTCTTGAGATGGACAATTACAGAGAAAAGCAAGGTTCAAAATTGCATGCACGGTGTGAGTTCAATATCTTTTTCAAAGTGTTAGCGGGAGGAAAACTCTTCTGAAGGAAGTCCTGTTTTATTTTCTCTAATGAAGTGGCATAGTGTGGCAGCAGAAGACCAAGCTCTGGAGCCCAAGAGAGTCAACGTTGTACCCTATTTAATCAACCTGGTTAAAGAGTGTTGTCGTCAGCCAGTGTAACCTTTAAATGACTTGTTGCAAGGGAAAACTCAACCCTTATTCTTAAAAGCCGCTGACGTTACTCACAGCCCAAATCATTCCCAAGGGATAGAGTAATACTTTGGGTTTGGCTTTCTATTTTTCTCCAACCTAATTCAAAGATCAGCGTTTGGGGCATTCAACGCCTACCGACTGTTCATTTGTCAAAAACACAAACGCTGACATTGGTCCACGTGCAGGGTTTTTTTTTCCCCCAGTCTATCTCATAGGAGGTTGGCATTTCCAAGAAAGCTGAATGGGCCCTCCCAGCATTCGGGCAAGGATGATGGACCCATGTGCAAAGCAATCCAGTTTCCAAAACAGAGCTAACACTAAACAACGCAGGTTAGTTGGATTATGCGATCCTGCTACCATGTTTAAGGATGACTCTTTCCTCACACTGCTGATGGACTGGCAGGTGGGTTACTCATGAGAATGCGATTATTTGTTTGAAAAATCAAAACTATTTTTGCAAGTGATAAATCACTGCTTGACTCTTTGCCCACAGAGAAAGCCAAAAGCAACTCTGTTTCTTAAGTTTAAGAACCAGTTCCCCATCCAAAGAACAGCACCCTTGAAGTCATCTTTCAAGGTACGTTACAAACAAATTTGAACAAATGAAAGCTAACTTTTAAAGTTCTTTGGTTTTGATTTTTAATTTGGACATCCCAGAACAGGGGTCTGCAAACCATGGCACTCAGGCGAAATCTGGGCTGACAGTGTTTTCGTAAATAAGGTTTTATTGATATCCAACTATGACCACACATTTCTAGAAGGTCTAGGGTTGCTTCTGTGCCACAGCAGCAGCGGTGAGTAGTTTTCATAGAGGTTTGTGTGGCCAACAAAGCTGAAAATGTGTACTAACTGGCCCTTTATATACAACATTTGTTGATCCCTTTCCAATAAAGAATCAAGGCAATTCACATGAGTCACCCTTATGGGTTCAAATAGACTTCGTAGGAGACAGGACTGGGCTACGGGTGGAGGTCTCAGCAAGAGACAGCGATAGCTACAGAAGTCAGAGGCAACACAATTCATCCGTTCGGATTTGGCTCAGGGCACACCCCATGGAGACTGTTCACCCAAGAAAAGCAGACCCCCTACTTCAAATGCTAGGTAATTCACTGATAGGAGATCTCTGTGCAACACAGAAAGTATCTTACTTGATTGAGGAAAAGGTTATTTGAATGTCTCAAAAGATACCATTGTTCAAAGGAAGTAAGATAAAAAAGGGTAAGAAGAATAGGGTATTTGGGGCTATTTGATGTGGCCCACTGGGAGTAGGTAACTTTAAAAAGTATCCTAGTATTGAAATAAAATCACTCTGGATCTGATGAGCCACTTGACCTCAGGAAGGTCAGACCTCTGTTTCTTGGCTTTATTGTGTACATAATGTGGAAACCACGTGAGACACGGTTCTGGGTCCAAACCAAGCCTAAATTTTAGGACTGTCCTCCACTCCCATGATCCATTCATGCCTAAGCCCAGATTACATTTACTAAATACTGACAATGTGCCAGGCACTGTGATGGTGCTGCGGGTACGGGGCCAATAACGCAAACAGAATTCCTGCCACCATGGACCTTAGACCCTAAGCAGAGAGACTGAGAACAAGTCAAACAATAGATATATAAAAACCAATTGTGAATTATGACAAGGGCTCTGAAGCAAACTACTGGGATGCTGAGATAGAACGATGGGGGCTGCCTGACGACGACAGCCAGAGAGGGCCTATCTGAGAAGGTGACAGGCCCAAAGCCAGCCCTGACAGATAAAGAGAAGCCAGCCACATAAGGCATTGGTTGGAGAGAGGGGGAGAGAGCAACATTCTCTTTATTTATGCATTTGTTTGTTTATTTATTTTTGAGAAAGAGAGACAGACAGAGAGAGAGAGAGCGAGCATGAGAGGGGTAGGGGCAGAGACAGAGACGGAGACGCAGAATCTGAAGCAGGCTCCAGGCTCTGAGCTGTCAGCACAGAGACAGATGAGGGGCAAGATCATGACCTGAGCCAAAGCTGGACGCTTAACTCACCGAGCCACCTAGGCGTCCCAAGAGAGGAGCATTCTTGACAGTGTGGATACAGGAAGCACAAGAAGACTCAAGGACCTGCTGTGGCTCCCTGGTGTGGCCACTGGAGGGGGTTAACTTCCACAAGCAGCTCAGGCTTGGAGACGAGCCTGCCGGGGCTCTGACCGCCATGTGGCCTCAGGCCAATCAAAACTCTGCCCTCCTCGGCTTTCTCACACGGACAACGGGGACACCTAGGGAGACGGTGACTTCGGTATGTCCCAGCTCTGCAGCACAATGAGTGGGCGTGCTCCGAAGACAGATACAAACAAGGCCAGAGGGGCAGTGATGAGCAGGCAAGTGCGGGAAGAGACCCAAGACAGGGCTAGGAGGTGACCAGGGCCTGGTCAGGCACAGTTTTACTTTATTGGCAACGGCAGGTCACTAAAGGGTTCTAGGCAGGGCGGTTTTGTATGTTTCAAGGAGGACTCTAGGTTGTGGAGAGGAGGAAAGAGGGGAAGCAGGGGACCAGGATGCTGCTGTTGTCCAGTAAGAGAGAAGTGTGGACTGGGGTGAAGAGGCTGAACTTGACCTCACGGACCTGCTCTGAGCAGCTGGAAGCAGCCGCCTGGACCACTGCTCTGAGAAGAGCTGTGAGGTGCAGACAGGGCTCACTGGGAAGAAGTATCCAGTGTGATTAGTGATGCCTGCTCCAGGAACAGGAGGAGAAACAGCAACCTGTTTCCGTACCTGTCCTCCATTTACAGAAACTTCCAGTAGTGTTTCTCGCACGGTAACATGCTGGCAACTCACCTGGAGATCTTTACTCAGAGCACCGATCCTAAGAGAATGGGGCTGGGGTGGGGCTGGGGTAGGGCCCGAGGAGCTGCACTTGTGTGCTCCCAGTTGACGCCAGTCCTGCTGGCCCGGAGGCCTCACTCTGAATAGTGGGGATCTCGAGAACTTGCGCTCTTTTGTCCCCACAGATTTATCAGACTGAGCACCAGCTCCCAAAGCTTGACACAGAAGGACACTGGAGAGGTGTTGACTGAATGGAGCTGGGGTGTGTGCATGTGTGTGTGACTTTCAGCCCTCAACTGCTACGAAGACGAGTCCCAAAGATTCCAGGGATAGCTGAGCAAAAAAAAAAAAAAAAAAAAAAAAAAAAAATCACCCTAGAATACGACAAACGTCATATGTATGTATCGTCCGTTTTCTGCGGGCCTCTGTATCCTTATTGCATTGACGATCACTGCGGGGATGGGGGCGGTGGGGGGATGCTAGCTCTTACAGAAGCCCCCAAGGGTAGTTTACATCCTGTGTGTGGAACCCCCCACACTCCTGGTCCATAATCCTAACTGTCATGGACATCAGCTAAGTCCAAATTTCCATCCTAAAGACAGATGCAAATCAGCTCGGAATCCAGGGTGGGAGCCAGACCCAGCTGCCCGCACATAACATCAGATGGCCAATGGACTCCGTGTTAAATAAACATCCCCAAAACCTGGAGGCTCAGTCCACGGCACTGAGCTTCCCTGGAAACCAAAGCCCTTTTCTCAAAGAAACAGAGACCCAAGGCTCCAGGCCATCCCTGTCGGCCCCAAGAGCCGCGTCCCATGCATCAGTCTACAGATTCTCTCTCTCCCTCTCTCCCTTTTAAACTCACAGAATGTCAAAAGCCTTAATTTTTAAACAGTTTACCTTAATAGAGCACGTTCATTTCGGAGAGCCATTAAAAAATCATGAGAACATTCTCCTGCTGCAGAGAGGTGATTCATGCTTTCTCCCAGCACACACCTCACTTTCGAGCCTCTGCGGGTTACGGCAGCCCCAACTCCCGTGTACTCTGTGCATCTCGGAGCGGCTGCGTATTAACATTAAACACACATAGCACTTTTCAGGTCTCCAGAGCGCTGAACAAGATTGCTTGTCAGATAACGTAAGGGTGAAAAGATTAATCATCACCAGAATTAATGGTTAGCAAGGGGTGGGACGACAAAGAAGTCATCTGTATGCGAGGGATTTCGCACCATGCATGACGCTGCCTCTGGCCAGGATGCTGGGGGAGAGGGCTGGATTCTGGCTGGTTTCCAAGTACAAAACACAGAGTTCAACTACTTCATCTGTCTAACTGGTGTTAGTTAAAAGGCACGAGGGTCTCATCATCAGCTCCAGGGTATTACCACAGGCTTAACTCAGATGAGGACAGCCACATAAACACAGGCGGGGTCGGATGCTGGAGAGGCAACACTTCCCTAACAGATCAAGGAAAGCCTGCCGAGGTCCGACCTAAGAACAACCCCTCTTTAGGTTTTGCTGAGATCTGGTCAGAACCTACGTCAGCTCCTCGAACCTTCCAACAGCTCGGGGGAAGAACTTCAACCTTCCACGCTGCGTCTACCCTGCCTCCGGGTCTGCGTGGACCCAGATGCCTACTGTAACTCTACGACACATCGCCAGCCAAGTACGAAGGATGCAGACTTCAACCGTCTTGATCCCTGACCGCCAGCAAAGGTTTGTGAATGAGAATAATGGGTGTTAGTAAAGATTTTTCATGGAAGGAAGAGGAGTTCAAGGCTCACAGATTAGCTGGCAACATTGTGTAGAGACACTCGGTCCTGGGTTGCTTTGAGTACAACGTCCAGGAGCCCCCACAGCGTTCACCCTTTGGGAGGTACCCAGGCTGGATTCCGAACGGGCCTTGTGTTCAGGCCCGGATCTGAAGCCCGACTCGGTGTTGACTGCCCTAGAGCACCGTCACTGGCCCTGGGCTCATCCATGAGGTACCGGGGAGGAATCCAAGAGGACACAGAGCTGGGACCCATTCAGCTTGTCTGGAGCTCTGCCTGCTTGCGACATTAAAAGAAAAAGTCTTGGCTGGAGAAAGATCGGTTGGTCAGTTGCACTTAGCCTCCCGCTTGTGCCCATTCGGGTTCTTCAAAGTGCTCAGCATCTCACCCCTCCTCCTTCCACCTGGACAACTACTCACACTTCCACCCTCAAAGCAAACGGCACTTTCTCCAAGAACCCTTCTGGTCACACGTGGCCTTTCCTCAGGGACACCTCAGGGGACACAGCCTGTGGGGCTGTGACCTCCCTACTCGTCTGCCTGCCCTTCTCGTCCATCAGCTCCAAGGACAGCGACCGTGTCTCGTGTCCACAGCAGGCCTGGTCTGTAGCAGGCCCTCCGTACGCGCATCAGATAGCAGTGACGTGAGGAGAAGGGGCAAGGGAGGAGCAGGAAGGATGCAGGCGGTGGCCACGGGGGAGGAAGGGGCAACGGGAAGAGGGCGGGCCACTCGCCCCATCTGCTCCGTCCACTCCGGTCTTCAAGTCTGACGCAGACGCCCCGATAACGTACCCCTCGAGGGGATGCGTACGTCACACAGTGAGAAAGGAGATGGGAACAAGTTCACCACAGCTGCCCAAGAACCAGCGACTGGGCGGCGAGGAGAAGCCACCAAAAGCAAAGCCAGTCCCAGTGCCAGGGTATAGAGCCGGCTCCGGGGTGGCCCTGGGTATCCACGCCGGCTCTGCCCCTGCCAGCCACGGGACCCTGAGTCAGCTGCTCAGGCCCTCGGAGGGGCCGCACCTTCACACGCCATGTGGGCAGTGAGAACACACAGCAAAGTCCCACGTCGAGGCTCATGCCAGGCGTTCGCCATCAAGGGTTTGGCCCGCACCCCGATGAAGAGCAAGCGCTTCATAAATGGAGGCGCCATGACAGCCAGGGAGGGACAGTCCCTTCTCCGTCGAAACGGCTTGGTCACAGGCCTCGTCCCAGAGCACGACCACTGGCCGCGGATGTCGGGTGCAGCGTTCAACAGCGTGACAGACATAAAGGAAAAGCACAGCAAAGACCCAGGTGGTGGGGAAGGAATGGGGAATTGTTGAACGGGTTTAGAGTTTCGGTTTTGCAAGAAAGAGAGAGTTCTGAAGATGGGGTGCACAACAGTGCGAATGTGTTGAACGCGGCCCGAGCGCACACATAAAAATGGTTACTCTGGTGAATTTTGTTCTGTGTATTTTCCTACTAATTGAAGTAAAAACCACAAACTACGGAACGATGTAGCGATGAGGGTTACTGTTTACAGAGCGTGCTCTCACCGATTTCGTTCTACAGTCATAACAATCCCGTAAGGGCAGTACTACCGTTATCTCGATTTCAAGTGTAAGAAAGCCGGGGTCCAGGGAAGAGAAGTAGCTTCTCCGATGTCACACACAGCGGCTGAGCTGCAGATCTGGGTTCATCCCTTCAGAGTCGGACTCCAGAAACCCTACTCTCAGCCTCAACCCACAGTGGGAAAAAGCATTCCAGAACTACTGGGGTGTCAAGAAGGCAACAGCCGGAAGCCCCGCTTTCAAATCCCAAGACCTGGACTCCATTTCCACGTGCCAAGTCAGAGGAACATCGACACTGGTGACTGCGTGAGGTGACCACACCATCAGTCAGACGACAGCACTCTGTAACCCATAAAGCTTCATGCCCACATGAAGGGCCCGACCCAACTCCTCCTCTAGCCTACACGGGAAGCTCAGGGGAAAGCCGTCCCAAGCGAATATCCCTTTGGCATCAACACACAGGCTAGAGGTTATGTTTTAATCCAGTTACTTTCTGATGCAAGTAATGCCTGTCTACCATGGTAACGATAGCATGAAAAAGTAAGGAACACCCTTAACCCCACTACCTCCGTATCTCCGAGAAATTGCTAGAGCACCAGTGTGGCTGGAGTGACAGGAGATGAAGGGCGAATGGGAAAAAATACAAAGGTGGGTTGACAGCACTTCGGGACAAAAGAAGACATCATAAGAGAAGAACAACCAGAGGCAAAAATCAGACCCCCAGGAACAAGGACAGTTAGATTTCTTAAGAGGCAGCTTAACACCAACAAATGTCTGTAACAAAGGCTGACAAACTACACCCTTTGGGTGAAATCCAGCCTGTGGTCTGTTATACTGTGAGTAGTGCACATTTCAGGGAGAGGAGCGGGAGGAGGGAGAGGAGAGATAAAGGCAGGAGAGGGCAAGGAGACAGACCATCCACCATGCCCCACACATGTGCTTCTGGGCCTTTACCTCTGGTCTGAGATACAACACACAGTGAACATTCACCTCCAGTCACCTGAAGGCAGAACGAGGTTTGTGCACATTTTGGAAGAAAACCCAACAGCAAGGAAGGCTGCTCAGGCACAAGGCAGGGAGGACACCAAGCCTTCTCTGTCCTACAGGGACGTACGAGGGACGGCGGGACCAAACTCGGGCAGAGCTGTAGGCAGCACAGTGTGCGCTCAAAACCTGCCCAGGTAGCGGGAGATCCAGGATGAAATCTAAAGAGGTACGAGAGAGGGGGGCCTGGGTGGCTCAGGTGATTAAGCATCCGACTTGGGCTCAGGTCATGAGCTTGCGTTGGTGAGTCCAAGCCCCACATCGGGCTCTGTGCTGACCGCTCAGAGCCTGGAGCCTGCTTCCGATTCTGTGTCTCCCCCCTCTCTCCCTCTCCCTCTCTCTCTCTCTCTGGAATAAACAATAAATGAATGGAAGAAGAAAGCAAGCAAGCAAGCAAGCAATAGGTAACAGAAAGGAGAACTCTAGAAGAGCCGCCTCCACGAATAAACCCAAGCTTTTCTGCTAACCTCCTGGATGAGCACATCAGGGGTCTCTCCTTGTCCCCACCCCCCACCCCCATCAATGCGAATCCACCAGCGGTGCTTCCCCTTCCTAACTTGCTGTGTGACCTTGGGCAACTGACTTAAGCTATGTTCCTTATTTGCAGAACGAAGATCCACCATCTTGGTGGTAACAGCATCCACCATCTAAGATACGAGGATTAAGTGAGTAAGTGGACAGGTCTTCATGCAGTACCTGACAGAGTAAGCACCACTTAAATGTTAGCTCCCCCCCCCCCCGCACCCTCCCTACCCAACGCTTTGCTGAACGGTGCTATTCAAAGACAAGGAATTAAGAGTCCACTCCGTTGGCCTTACTTGTGAGTAGAACTTAGACTGTAGAGTCCATGATGGCCCCCTGCCAACCACCCCCTCTCTCAGGGGTTCTGCCATACAGCCCCCAACGAGGGATGGGAGCACCCAAGAGGTAGAGAGGTGGCATTAGTGACAGAGTCCTCAGAGAGGCAGGCAGGGCCAGGTCACAGGGGGCCACGGGCACCATGGTTCTAGACCAAACACGATGGGCTGCTCAGGGCTGCTCCTCCCAGCATCTCCCTACACAAGCACCAAGGCTAGTTCCAGGAAGCCGGGGGGCCCCTAGAGAAGCCAGGACCATCCCACTTGGCCATCCTCAGGACCGGAAGGAGAGCAGGTCCTGATTTCTCGGGCTCAGTTGGCCAGAGGACCACGCGGGGCGCCGGGATGAAGACTCGCTGCCCCCACCCCCCCCATCTCTCCCCTCCCCGCTCAGCTGTCTCCGCGACAGGTCTGCCGTTCCACAGGACCGTCAGATTACTACAGAGCGCCTTGCAGAAAATGCTGAGTGGAAGGAAGGAGGAAAGGGAAAAAAAATTCTCCTTCGTGCGATTCATATATGGGCAAGAGTGACAAACAATTGGGGGCGCTAAAATTAATTTGCTCCCTTGCCGATGAGGAAAAGGTAAGCGTTGAGGCAGACGCTAATAAAAACGTACTTAATGTGTGCAGCACATATTTATTCATCTTTAGAAAATCTGCAAAGCCGCCACCCTCCCCGCTCCCATAAAATCTGACCATCCTACTCAGCTTCTATTCTTATCCCCTGCTCATTTGCGTAATTTTAACACTGCAGAATATAGCTAGCCTAAGAATATTTTTTTATAATTACACCCATCACAGGACCTGTCAGTATCTAATGAAGGATAATTTCAGCTATTATAAGAAGCTTAAAAGATCATTTTCATGAATAATTCGTAATATGAATCATTAAATTCAAACAATGTCAGAAATTTCAAAAAAAAGGGGGGGGGGGAGAAAAATATTTTCAGTGTCTAAAAGTAACCAGCCCTCTAAAGGCAGAATCATTTTTGTCGTGCACAGAAACAACACATGGGGCAGATCTTCGTCTGAGGGGAAGAAACATGCCAACTGGCTCATGTCCCTTCCTGCTTTTCTTTTCTCACCAGGCCCCCCGAGCCGGAGCATAAAATCCACACCGCTGGCAAGTCATATGGGGTGCTACTTGCTCTGACCCCCGGCTTTGCGCTCTTACCTCTCTCTCCCTCCAAGAAACAAGACCCGTCCGACAATGAAACAAACCTATATTGGAGACAGAACCAAGGGGCAGAGGGATACATGTTCCTGGTAAACTGTTTGCATGCCTAGATCGAGCCACACCTGCAACCGGGAGCCTACTTCCAGTTGCTGGGGTCAGAGGGTCTTCAGGATCTATGTAGGAAGGACTGGGCTGGATCCCAGAAAAGACAAATCACCTGTGAGGTGGCCTGGCTCACAGGTGCCCACAACGCATGGCAGTAAAGCCCCCACGTCCACTCTCCCCCGGGAAATGTGAAGAGACCTAACAAGTCCTATTTCTAAAAGAAACTGGTCTGTTCCCGCCTTGCAACTATAAACACATCATGTACTAAAATCTGAGTGAGTTTTCGCTAAGAGAAATAATGTCTACACCTTAAATAAGGGAGGAGGGAGGAAACGTCTTAACCAACAGAAAAAATACTGAACGTATTAACTAGATTACAAGATTCTGGAATATTACCCCCTTCTATAAAATGATGTTTCTCAAACTACAGATTGCATCCCTTTAGTGGGGTGGTGAAAGTAATTCAGTGAGTCACAACTGTTTGTTATGATGGAACAGAATGGAATGTACAACATAAGAATGTTTTGCACACAGTAAAGGTTAAGTAAGTAATGTTCTAGGAAGGCAGCGTCTCAATTCCTTAATGCATGAACGTGTGCACTTAAAAGCCTCTTTCTTATCGTGAGCCATAGTCAAAAAGGATCGAAAACCACTTTTGCTGTTAGGTTTTAAACCAAAAGGCAACTGACGGGCACCGAACTCACGTCTACACAGAGTGACTGTGCTTCTGTACATCTTTATATTATAAAAGGTACCTTCTATAATTCATATTTAATTGGATGTCAAGAGCTCTCCGGCTACAACTTGCCAAAAAAGATGAGAAGAGAAAAGAAAGTCAGAGGAAACCAAGATGAATTTTACTTTCCTCTCCCCATGGGAGGCCAAATGATACACAAAGAGTAATTTAATACCTAAGCTCAGGGACGCCTGGGTGACTCAGTCAGTTGAGCATCCAACTCTTGATTTCGGCTCAGGTCACGATGCCAGGGTCATGGGATCAAGTCCCATGTTAAGTGTGGAGCCTGCTTGGGATTCTCTCTCTCCCCCTCTAGCACTTTCTTTCGAAGGAATGAAGGAATGAATCTTACCAGGTGGGCATCACAGGCGGAGTGGCTCAGTTTACATCATCCCAAAATGACAGCAGCCAGCCTTAAGTCAGGGTTTGCACCTGGGCCTCCGAATTCTAGTTCAAAGTCTTACAGTATTGACCAATAGCTGGTCAACAGGACAACTGTCCGTGGTTATTCCGATTCTGCACGCTACAAGGGCACCCTGGACTCACAGGGCAAATAAGCATGGGACACAAAGGGAACGGCTTAAACAAAGAGAAGGGGGACTCCCGTTTGTCCTGTTTCACACAAATGGGGAGAATTTCAAAGGGGGTGAGCACAAAGCATCTTGCACATTTTAGTTTTCCCCATTTCTCCACTGAAACGGACCCCACTGCTGCCCTGCTGGCCAAGCCAGCACGGCCGCTCCCTCGGGTAAAAGCTGTGTACCTGCGAATTCCGAGCTGTGGCACAAAGGGCTCACGTCCCCTCCTAGCCATTCTTTCTTCCGTAGCAAGAAAAATGTTTTGCCAGGCACCTGACCATCTGGATGGAAAACAAAGACAATTTCCCAGCATCCCTTGCAGCCACGTGAGGCCACATGAACGTGTCATGGGCAAACTGCAGCAGAAAAAGTTCGTGAACGGGAAGACTCAGGAGGAGAAACTACCCAAAATGAAATACACACACAGAAAACCAAAGGCCAGGTAACCTGCCCAAGGTCACACTTCTGGCAGAGGGCAGACCTGGGACTTTCGGAGCCCGAGCCATGGTCTCATGTTCATGTTCTAACACTTTCGGGTAAAGGCTGCCTCCGTGAAGGCTGTCCCACCCTACTTTGGAAAAGAGGTGAGAAAGGAGGCAAGACAGCCAGCGGCAGCCAGCTTGCACTCCATCAAACCCTCTTTCCAGTCACTCAGCCCACATGTGACTGGTTGCCAACACTTGATGCACTTTGCAGGTACAGGTGTATTTCACCAATGCCTGACTTTACTATCATTAACTGTGGGTTTCTTCCATGCCATCAGCTTTTCTCTTCACCCATCAAGTCCACATGTCAGAAGGGGAGGGGGGGTCACAGATCACAAAGCCGTCTTCAGGTGGGGGTGCTTACCCCAGGAGGGGTCACACGGCAAAGCGCCGTACCTACCCGGAAAGGTGGACTCCAGATGGTTAATGACACCCGAGGGTTTGTAAGTGACTTATTTTTTCGCTTTCCACCTCTCTGTATCGTCTTACATTCTCTACAGTAAATATGGCCTCTTTTTTAACAAGAAAACGCAAAGTGTTGAACGTTCAACAATAAAGTTGCAGGAAAACTATTTTTAAGCAAGCTGCCAGTTCCGCAGACTGCTTTTGGCCCCTGGATGTACGTTTGCTTCCTGTCTATTCCAAATCCTTCATTTTACTCATCGGGAAGAAGCCAAGAGCACAGAAGCAAGGCCTCAAACTGCGCGGGCACCGCTCCTGGTTGCCCAGCAGCGGGGACCCCTGCACTCTACTAATGGCATTATAATGAGACGAACCAGATGCAAACGAAGGCACAAGTAATTAAAGGTAGAGCCGACACTGGGTGTTGTACGGAAACCAATTTGACAACAAATTTCATGTGTTTGCAAAAAATAAAAATAAAAAAATGAAGGTAGAGCCGAGCTGGGCCTCATCGGCTCCACCTGGGGGAAGGAGGGTGTGTTTTTGGAGGGACCGGGTCCCAGGAAAAGTGTGAGGATGAGTCAGAGGGAAATGAAAAGGCCAACGGGGAGCCCGGCAAGGTGAGGAGTCTCAGGTACAGCACGTACCTGGAAAGCCCCCCGGGTCCCGTGGTCGAGTGCACCCAGGACGCGTGTCACGTGGCTCGATGTCCGCATCTGGTCCTGTTCTGCCCACTGGCTTGGCTGCCCGGGAGAAATGTGGGTGCTCCGTCTCCTGGAGCCCACCGAGTGTACCCACCCAGTCACCCCTGCCTGCGGGCTCCAGAGGGGCACACATCGTGCGTCAATTCCGTCTGCATCGGGACACCATTCACCCACTGTGCACCTGGGCAAAGCACTCGGCCACGCCGATGACAGGAACAACAATCTAAAACACAGGGGATGGCAGGGGCCGTAAGCCAGTTCGTCCCCTCTCTATGTTCGGGCCTCTTAAGTCCCAGTTCCCCTACCTGCACATCAGGGACAATGAAGCAGTCAGCCCGCAGGAAGGGTGCCTATCAAGCAGAGCAGGGCCTGGCATATGAGGCTTAATCCACATGAGCTATTATCATAAGGGGCTCAACACATTTCATTCTGTCACTCATTCACCAAAAAGCTATTTGTCACCTCCCAGGGGTCAGGCATCTGTCTTTGCAAGGTGTCTGCCCAACAGTATGAAAACCAAGTCAGTGCTCCTCACAAGGAACCCGAATCCTGGTATAAACGCTTAGTGAATACGTCACTCAAGAAAGGAAGAAATAAAAAAGTACATATAAGTACAAAACAGGCAGCAACACTACAGAAGTGAGGGAAATCAAGGTGGGGCAGTTAGGTCTGTGAACAGGGGGTATGCTGGGCAGCAGGAAGATTCTAGACAGAGTCAACAGGAGGCACACGGGTAAGGACACCTTCCAGGGCAGGGGAGGGGAGGGGAGGAGGAAAGGGATTTCCACCCAAACACAGTGTGAAATCGAGGCCGTAAACCCGTGAAACAACTCCAGATGGAGAGATGAGCTTTATCTCTTTACAGCATGTCTGTTTTTCTATTCGGTCCAAGAAAAACCATTTAGAGCAGCAACTCTCACCTGAGGTACAAGGCGTCATTACCCACACAAGCAAAGCACAAAGACCCGATGCCTGATGAAAGCTCTGATTAGAAACTTAGAGCAGCTTTCAGAACTAGAGTGGCATTTAACAAAACAAGCCACCTGTCAGCTTCCTGGAAGGAGAGGAGCCGGACACCAAAGAAGACGCTGACTGACAAACTGCACAACAACCCAAGGCCAAGGCGGCCCTAAAAAGTAACAGCAACAATGATCCATGGACCTCTGGCCGTGGCCTCCGCCTCCGAGGAGGGAGCTGAAGCCCTCCAAGTGCTCCTATTCTGTTTCTGGGCCTTCATCTCCCACCGAACAATAAAAAAGAAATGAACAGAAATCATGAATCGATACTTGGTATTTCCAGGCAATTGCTCTTGCAATGACTTAGCAGAGGAAAGCATCCTGCAGGGGATAAAATCAGGGCGAGTAAATAAAATGTTACCCTTTACGGCAGTCCCCGGAGAGACCAGGGACCAGATCCTCTTGCAGTGATGACCCCTGTGCCTTTGATGAAGCTTTTCTCAATGCTGACAGCGCTAAGGGCTGGTTGGGGGTGGTGGGAAACGGGGGGGGGGGGGAGGGGGGAGGAGCTGTGGCAACCCCCCACCCCTGCCACATAGTTTCCATCAGCCTGACCCTCCCCCGAGCCACCTGGGGCCAGGACTGCAGGCTGCCTACCCAATATCCATTATCCCTCCTTCTTGGTGTGCCAATGACGCCATCACATTTCCCAGGTTTCCTTGCCATCAGGGGAGCCCAAGAGCTAGAAGCAGAGGCCCTGGAGGAGGGGCGGTACTCTGAAAAATTCCTTAAAGATTGTCCCTGAAGCTTTAAATCCTTATACAATTCAGCTACAAAATGCACGCTCGGCCATTCCCCACTTCCCACTTCCACCCGCCTGAAATACAGATGTAAGGGCTGGAACACCAGCTGCCTTCTAGGTGCCATGAGGCAATCAACACGATAAAAAGCCACGTACCGCAGATGGCAGAGCAAAAAGAAAAAACAGCCCGAGTTCCTGATGATCATAAAACCATCACACCAGCCCCAGACAAGACGATGTATTTCCGGACTTTTGGTAAGTAAGAGAAAAATCTTGTACAAGTCATTGGGTTGGTTTGTTTTTTTTAAGGCAGCCACACGTTGCCACCTGATCCACTAGCCCAAATGAACATACAAGATTCAGAGTAACAGAGCCCATGTTATGCAGACGCAGTGTCAAGACAATGCCTCCAAACCCCTACCCAACAAAACCACCAAACCTCTCCTGAGTAAAAATTCTGGAGAGGTTACATTCCCCACGTCACGGGCTGCATGGCCACCTGTGCTTCTGCTACCCAATGTGCCCTCTTCATTAGTCTCCCTTCTCATTTCAGGGGGTTGCCTCCCTCCCATTCTCAATCCAGTGTGCTGGGTAGAGCTGCTCCTACCTCACCTCCCCCCCACCCCGCCAGGAGTGGGCACTCGAGGAGCCTGGAATGGCCCATCAGAGTTCTAACCCTCCTCTGAAATCCACAGGATTACCATAAGGGAGGCAGGCGACGCAAGCTGGGGCACAGGGTTCATCTGGGAACATATGGATGTCATCAGTAAGGACGTCCTACCTAAATGGCACTTGAAACTTAATTCTTTTCCTTGATCTGAAATAAATACGGAAAACTGTCCAGTGAATCTGGGGGGTGAGTACACTGGGTATTGGGTACCTTATTCCCCAGGCTTTTCCAGTAAATTCTAATTAAAAAAAAAAAAATCAGAGTTTGGGCCACTGTCCCACAAATGGCTCCCTGGGTGCTGCCAGTACTGATCCCTGTGTAAGGGGCCAGGTACTGAGCTACTGGTTTAGGTTATTTATTTGAAGGTCAGTAAACTAGCTCATCACACAAATCATTTACCAGGACTGCAAGGCTCTCAAGGAGATCGACTTTACGATTATCCCCACAATTATTCACCCACTTTCAGAAATTAACATACAGGTGTTCTGCTAATGTGCCTTGACCTTCCTCATACTAGACGCCCTGCAAAACGCACCTCCGATCCAAAATAACGTCAACAATTGCCTGGTGCTTTACACATGTCACCCGTTTGAGACTTCAAATAGCTGCACAAGTCAACACTACATTATTACCTCTGCCCCCCAAATGAACACACTGAAAGCTCTGAGTTAAAAACTTATTCTAAGAATTTGGAACTAATCGAGGAGAGTGTGGAGATTCATCCCAGACCCCACTGGCTGGAAAACCCAAGCCTGTCTTTGCCTCCGTGTTCTACTGTGGCCTCCTCAGGCACCTCCTCTTCTTCTACTGTGGGAGGAGGAGCCTTCGCTGAGGAAGAAAACAAGGCCAATAGCCCGCCTCGTCTCCAGTGCTACTAGAAGTGGTTTCTCCCCAAGTCTGATGGCCAGTCCCGAAGCAGTCACGTTCTGACCCAGCAGCACACATTAGGTTTCAGTCGTCCGGGGAGAGGAGGGACAGGGAATGGACCTTTCTCAGGATAAAGTTAAGGGGTAGATGCTACCCCGCTGAGCTACCCCACCCCAGGCTGCCCCACATAGGCAGGCAGCTCCTGGTCAGCAGCTACACCCCACCTCGGAGGTCCAGGGTGACGCAACAGATTTTACCACCTAGGACACCATTCTCCCGCTAGCATAACGGACGTGGAGAAGCGGGAAACGCATGCACTCAGCCTAAACCTGGCTAAGACCCCGGCTTGGCCTCTGTCTAGGCAGAGGACTCTAATGGTTAATTTCACATGACAACGTGCCCGGGCCCTGGCATCCACGTGTGTGGTCAAACGTTCGTCCAACTGCCACTATAAAGGTACTTTTTAAAAGGAGATTAACATTTTAACAGTAGGCTTCGAGGCTAATTCCTCTCCATAATGTGGGTGTGCCTCATTCAATGCATGGAAGGGAAGCAGGCCTTAAGCTCTAAGAGGAAAGAGGGAGCTCCCCCACAAGGAGGAATCCTGCCTCCAGATGGCCTCGGACTCAAGACTACCACATCGAGTCTTCCCTGGGTCTCCGGCCTGCCCGCCTACCCTGCAGATTTCATAGCTCCCAGATTCTACAAGAGCATGAGCTAATTCCTTAAAAATCGATCAGTCACATCACACAGAGATAGAGAGGTAGGCAGGCATGTGCACACAACTGTATATGGACATAGACACAGCTCTATAGACATGTGTTTGTACGTATAACCCGCGTGTGTACGTGTATATATACATATGTATGCGTGCATACATGCGTGCTTATGTGCGTGTGTGTATATATGTAGCGGTTTCTCTGGAGACCCCTAGTACGGGGACCTTGAGCACACCCATCTCTCAGAGCCGCGGTCTCGTCACACGTGTCAAGTGGGAGTACCAACAGAAACGCTACAGGCCGAAGAACCCGCCACAGGTCCAGCACGTTACGGGTACCCACTGAATGGAGGCTTCTGCTTTCACCATCGACCGGGTATTTCTCGAGGTGATTCCAGGTCTCGTCAGAAAAGGCAGAGCTGTTTCATGGCCTGCATTTGTAGTTGTGTGTCTACTTTTCACTGTCCGTGCCCTCACTAAGCAGTCAGCTCAGGCGGAGAGCTTGTACCTGTCAGTCACTGAAGCATTCCCACAACTGTGCCTGGCACACGTCCAATCTACTGAGAGAATCACAGGGGATCCTTTCTTCCCATCAATAAGCCAAGATTTGCAGGGGACACCAGAAACACCTTTCAACACGGGGCAGGTACAACATGGCCTTTCCACCCCAATTAATGACCGGCAAGGCCATCAGTCTTCCTCACAGACACGTCTCGGCCACATTCCTGGACGCTCTTTCTACTGCAGACCCTTACAAGTTACCAAGCACTCCTTCCAAGACTCTAAAGGCACAAGTCCCACAAAAAGCATACTGGGTTTGAGGTCCCTTTCTCAGGAGCCACCCAAGTGGCTTAGGAGACAGACCCCCACATGCATCCAAGCGAGTGCCCACTATGACTGGCATGAACCTCTTCTCCCCTTCCCTTGTACTGAACCCCTGCTGGGAAGCAGCCACCCAGCCAGAGAAGACAGTCCCCAGACCCATCCACATCCATCTGGAACCCCAGGCCTAGTCCCCGGCCGTGGGCTGCGGGCAGAGTGGTGCGGGCCACTGCTGAAAGAAGGGGGAACAATGATTCTGTTCCTTTTCTTGAGTAACGCTGCTTCCCCCCAACTTCTCCTCCTCTCAGAGAATGCCGCTCCCGTCTCTGCCAACTTGCCCACTACTCCAAAATCACTGCTGAGAGTATGTGGATGGAATGTGGCAACAAGTTTTATCAAATAATTATTGTGCCCTTGGTCAACACACACACAAACTAAAGTGTCCTCTGTGCCGTCAGACAGACCTCATACCCGAGACAGGGCTACAAAGTCCTGAGGGCAGGCAGGCAATCAAATGCCAGGGCTAGCTTACTGCTCCCCAGGGCAAGAGGAGTTTAGCAAACCGAAGACCAGTGTGATTACATTTCTTTATGGGGACAGAAGAGCTGGCTCTTATAATCAACGCAACATCTGGCCTGGCCAGGGAGAAGGGAGTGGCACTTCCAGAAAAGGAAACTGGATAAGCCAACAGGAGGGATCTGAAAGCGGTCAGGATGGGGGCACATGGCCAGAATGCACTGAAGCTTCATGAGCGCCACCCAGAGGGGAAGGACGCTGGGCACGGAGGACCAGGGACACGCTCCTGGGGGGAAGGGAAAGGTCAGAGAAACAAAGGAGACGGGCTTGACGCCCCCTGTGGGTCCTTGGGAGGTGGGGGGTGGCAGGGGCGGGCACAGTACAAGTACCATGTTGACTCAGCAGTGGGGGCGAACACCTTCCATTACACACCCACCTCCCTACCCACCCACCCCCTTCATAATTGCTGGAACCTATCTGGAGACGAGTCCTGAGGCCACACCTGGACTGGAGATGAAAGACAGAGCTTTGATTGACCTGGGACCTGGCTCCTGCCGCCGGCCAGGAGCCAGAAAGCAGTCACATTTGTAGCCTACCGGCTGGCCCTGAACTTCATTCGTGTGCAGGTGATAATCCGCCAAGGGAGTGGTTCCTGTGGGCAAGCACGGGCATTTTTACTCCCCAGGTGACTGAGTGTGGAGCCAAGGCTGGGAAGCACCAGTCTGCTCCACGTGGGGAAAGATGGCAGAGTGGTTTATATGGAAACTGCTGGGGAAGAGAAGCGCTCTCTTCCACTCGTTTGCCGAAAAGATGAAACCCAGAGCTGCGGGCAGCCTCTTGCCGGCATGAGAAGGCCTGCTGAGAACGGGCCAGGGCCCACTGGGGCACGGGGGCTGGGCCTAGCAGTCACAGGAGCCCAGGCTGTGCATTCTTCTCTACGCGGCACTCAGCGACACAGGGTTGGCAGCCTGGGTTCCGCCATGGGGGGAGCATCAGCCAGCACCCTCAACCGGAGAACTTCTCCCCCAGAGGACTAGCGGTCTGACACGTAGCAGCACACACTGCCAACACTAGGGGGAGAAGGGTGGGGGGGAAACCAGACCTGAGAAATGGGCGGGGGGGCGGGGGTCCTGTTATTTGAACCCCTGGATCAAGACATCCCTGAAGACAGGCACTTCTAGACTTTTTTTTAGGCCAGATAAAATCGGACTGTAGGAGTCCTACCCTCAAGACCCCTGAACGATGAGACCAGAGCAGAGTCAAAATCGTGTGCTAACCGTAGGCACAATAAACAAGCAACACGTGGTAAGACTCTGACTGGAGGCCAAGCATCAGAAGCGGTTACGTGGGGTCCAGCACACTGGCAGCGTGGCACTGACCCACCAACCCGCCCACAGCCGCGCCCTGCAGAGCGGCCACGGGTCTTCTGTCACCTAACCTGCCACGAGGTCCTACAACAGCCCCTCTGAAATTTCAACTCATTCATGTGAACACTCATGGAGCACGTACCTGAGTCCAGCACTGCTCAAGGCACTTTGAACACAGGGGAAGAAAGAACAGACAAGGTCCCCGCTCTTGTGTATTGCACAGAGGGGCACAGACAGCAAGCACAGGACGGGGTGAAGCGTCAAGATACTCCGAGGTCCTGATACACTCTGTGATGAAGTAACATGATAAAAGAGGAGGGGGAAGACACAACATGAGATAGGGCGGTCAGGGGAGGAGACCCCTAAACAGAGACCTGCCTGACGGGGTGAGTCAGCCGTGCAGACACGGGTAAAGAGCATTCCAGCAGAGGAACAACCACAGAGGCACTGAGGCAGGAACGAGCCTGGTGCATCTGGGGAAGAGCCTGAACGCCAGTGTGGCTGGGGGAGAGTGCAGGGGCGGGGACAGGCCAGGAGGAGGTGGGGTTGGAAGGTGGGGGGGGGGAGGGCCGGGCCACAGCCAGCACTGGAGGCCAGCATCAAAAGGCTTGGAGCGGGTTTTAAAGAGCACAGTGATGGCATCTGGTGGATGCTTCCACGAGGTTCCACACCTGTCCCACTACACCCAGACACAAGCACAGGCAGAGTCAGGAGCCAGCCTTCCTCGTGACCAAAGCCGCCCGCCGCAGATCAAGACATCTGTGCACACGGGGGGCAGGACGCAAGGCTACCCAAGCAGAGATGGCCCACACCTGCTGTGGTTTACACTACTGGACACAAAGTCAGGCCCCCCCACACCCAGGGACACACGCAGGCTCTAGCAATACCCCACCCATGGCCATCCATCTCCACAGAACCGGGGCCTCAACTGTCCTGCCCTATTTTCTGGGAGCCCAGAGACACAGGTCCCTGAGAGTAAGAAGCACACACCATGTTCAACGGGGCATCAGCGAGCAGGCCACACGCAGGCAGACATGCAACAAATCAGAGAGGCTGAGGACTTTTTTCTTCTTCTTCGGTTTCTTAAATTTTTTAAATTGCTCCCAAACTTCCATCATCTGTCAAGTTCCTCCCACTGTACCTCCTGCCTCACCGCCGGTGACTATGATGGCCACTAGCAACAGAGCCCTCTGTCCCTGAGCCCATGACATGTTAATTAAATGGAGCCACCGACAAGAGCGTGCAGCCTTAAACCCATCACTACAGGAGAAGACGACGGTGGCCAAGGCAGGACAGTGGAGGGAGCCCAACAAGGGGAAGGCCAGGAACAAGAGCCCCCGACACACCACAGACAGGGGTATTTGCAAAAACAGATTCCGAGAATTAAGAGCCCTGTCCCAGGACAGGAGGGATTCCGCATCCAGTAAAGAGCTGATCGTTCACACAAGCCTATGAGCTACCGAAACCCAACTCAAGCTTGAAAACGGGCCGGGGAGCGAGGGTGGGAACTCAGGGCTGCACTCTCCTGTCAAGTATGGCTGGATTCAGAGGCTCAAAGGACATGATCAGAACCCAGCTCTTCCCTGCCACCCGGCTCAGCTCCTCCCTGTGCATGACGGCCTCACATGGAGACGAGAGAACTGTAGTGGTCCCAGCCTCCCAGGCCCCAACAGGAAAGAAGGGTGACCTGGCAGGAACACCGCTCCTCCTTGGCCCAGAGAGCCAGCTCCGATTCACAGGTAAATGCTCCTCAGGGGAGCCCGAGAGAAGGCCGACACTGAGCAAGGTTCTGCTGAGCGGCAAAGAGCCCAGAAGAAATCCCACGGGACGCCGAGAAAGCAGCCTCGTGGACCGCACCCGCGGCCACCGCCCACATCTGAAGAGTAACACCAAGGGTCCTTCCAGCAGTGAGGTCCCAACCACCCGGCATGGGGGCTTCCCCTCCGGCGTCCAGGGCAGGCGGTGATGGGAACCACATCCACAGGGGTTGGCACAGATGACCCCAGGACACACGGTGCACAGGCACGCGCCGGGGCAGTGAGCTTTCCTGTCCCATGTGTGCCACCCAGCAAAGGCCACAGCTCTCCTTTGAGGTCTCATTTTGCCCACGGGGAAACTCTGACAAAAAACCCCACCTTCAAAACATCAGCACCCCGGCTCAAGCTCCATAAGACCGTGATGACGATGGGCCCAGGGCCTGTCCACGGTCGAGTCAGCACCTCGAGTCAGCTTAGTAGCTGTGCTCGTTTCCTGTAGCTGCTGTAACAACCACAAACTCGGGGGCTTAGAACACCACAAAATTGTTACCTCACGGCTCAGGAGGTGAGAAGTCTCGAAGGTCTTACAGGCTCCGGTCAGGCCAAAGGCAGGTCGATGCTCCCCCTAGAGGCTCCAGGGCAGAGCCCATTCCCTGGGTCTTCCCAGCGTCTGGAACCTCTCAGACCCTCCTCCTTCCTTTTGTGAGGACCCTTGTGACCACGCTGGGGCCATCGGGAGAAACCAGGATAATCTCCCCTCGTCAAGATCCTTCACCTACCCACAGCTGAAACGTCCCTTTTGCCAGAGCAGGTAGCATATTCACAGGTTCTGGGGATCGGGACACAGATGTCCCTGCAGGACCAGCATTCTGCCCGCCACGGTATCTTCCAGATGCCAGACTCTGATACGAGTGTGTGATCTCAACCCCCTCATCTAACACATAATCCTCACGAGGGCTTATCAAGTACATACTGTTTTCGTTCTAACTTTAAGACTGTACCAAAGGGCTGTCAGAGGTATAAGGAGTGACCATAATGTCAACTACTAACTCGTACTGAACGGTTACAAGTCAGAGAAGGTTCTAAAGCTTCGTACTGATCTATGTCTGCTTTCCCGCAAAGCCTGCGAGGAAGTTACTACGGCAATTCCCCTTTTACAGAAGAAGAAACGGAGTCACAGAAAGGCCACGTGGCCCATGAGTCAGCTGTACAGGGGCGTCCTCAGTGTTCTTACACAGAAGTCACTCATCCACCCATGTCCATCGTGAGATGCCAGGACCAGGTGGGATGCCAGGTCTCCCCAAGGCTGTGGCCGCAACTGTCTCGCTCCGGGGCCAAGGGCGGGATGAAGCGGTACCTTGGACAAAGACACCAGCCAAGGGCAGGACAAGCCTTCCTTCTTTCTCTGACGGCCAAAGCAGCAGAGCAGAAGCCCTGTCGCTACACTATGCTCCCGACCCAGCCCCGCCAGCATCTCCCCTCCGGAGGCCCCTCCGCGGCTGCGGCCCTCACAGCTCGTGGCAGGTGGACTCCATTCGGGGGCTGCGTTTCCCCATGGAGACTTCCATCAGCGAAATACCCTCAGCCTCACCCCCCACCCTGTGGCTGGGTGGGGAGATTCTCGATTGTGTGCAGGGCACTCAAAGGTCCCCCATGGACTCTCTTCCCTCCCGGCCCCCACTGGGGGAGAATGAAGTCTGCAGACCCGACAAGCCCTCACAAGGGGAGTCCCTGGGTCTACACGTGGGGCAGTGTGTGAGGGACGGTGACAATGGCTGCAGGTCACGCTGTTGTTTCCTAGAGAGTCCTGTGTCTGTGTCTTACAGGGAACTGGAGAGACAGGGAGAGGAGCCTTCGTTAAGTAGCATCTCAAAGCTGCAACAAAGTCATCTGCTGGCTACGTTAGGAGGCAAGTACAAAACATGTAAGTATCTCAGAAGATCACGTTCTCTTGTTCGCTCTCACCATCAACTACCATGTGACACAACTAGCACAGCACCCTGTTAAACCACAAGCTGAAAAGGAGAAAAAGAACCACGGAAAGACCAGCAGGTGACAGCGTCTCTCCAAGTAAAGGCTTACCCCGGTCGAGACCTTTCCCTCACCAGGTCTGGGACACATTAAGCCACTGAACAGCTGAAGTGCCCAACCAGTCCCCCCTTCTCTGACTCAGCAGGCCACCATCAGGGCAGACTCCAGCTCCCCAAGTT
Organism: Herpailurus yagouaroundi; assembly: GCF_014898765.1. Classification (NCBI taxonomy): domain Eukaryota; kingdom Metazoa; phylum Chordata; class Mammalia; order Carnivora; family Felidae; genus Herpailurus; species Herpailurus yagouaroundi. The sequence continues at coordinate 9,661,745 of NW_024412453.1, forward strand.
GAGAAGGCCAGAGGAATGAAGTACCTGAGCATCAGATCTGGGCCTTCCAGCTTCTCCCTACTGATGGATGAACTGCATCTGATTGTACATCATTCCCTGCAAGTTTGGCTAATGTGAGTCGACTCTTGAGAGAATGAGCCGGTCTTGCGGACACAACCTATCAGGGATCCGAATAGGTTCACCTACTCCTCAGCCTCCTCGGGCAAGAGTCCAACTGTCAGAGTACGCTTCAAAATTCAGTGAAGCCTGAGAGGAAAACATTCGTCTGGAGAGTGACCTCCTTGTGGCCCTCCCCTCCGTAAGTGCCAGCGCCCGGTGCTGGAGAGGAGAGTCGGTGCCTCGACTCCTTAACACAACTGCTCCCAGGCCCAGGGAGAGTCACGCTGTGAGCCTCACTGTCCAGCCAGTTCTCTGTGGATGTGGAAGCCCTTACGCCACAGCTCTAAGGCTGGAGGGGAACAGACGACACACCCGGGGATGACAAGAGATCCAAAACCTCAGGTGAAGGTGTTTTAAGCTGTTGGGAAAGCTGACCTCACTGAGGAAACCTAGCACTTGAGGGGAGGAACAACCCAACCTCACTTCTGGACATTAAGAAAAAACAAAAATTTTCCTTCAGTTATTTCATGAGGCCACCAAAATCCTAGTCCAGACTTTGCTGACTAAACCGTGGTTTTCTTGGAGGAATTATACCATTCTTTTAAAAAAGGAAAAGGGTGCAAATCTGAAATCTAAGATCCAGAAAATTAAAGGGTGTCAACAATCTATTCTCAAGGTTCGTTTTTGCTTTTGTTTTAACTCCCAGAGGCATTTCCACAACAATGAAGGTGGGGGTCTCAACACAGCCCTCAGACTTCTCTTCAGCCCTGAAGGCATTTAGGGCTTAAAGTGGTTTTTCACTCTTTTCCCTACTGATGAGTGCTCACACTTTCATAAGGAAATTGTTGCCAAAAGACAAAAAGGATCCTTAGATCCTTGAACTAAAAGACTCATACTGTGGAAAATGCATTCTGAATCCCCACCTGGAATCTGGGAAGCTGGCACCCATCTCCAGCTCCAGCCCCGTAACACCAGGAGCCACGGCAATCAGAGATCAGAACGGACTCTCGGGCTCTCCTACTGCCCCTGCCCCTGCCCCTCCAACGCCCCACACACCCCACGCCATCCCAGCCTGGCCAAGACACCCCAAGCTGCCACAGCCTGATAAGGGTCCTCGCTCATCATTTCAGCGTGAGTCGGCAACTAGCTGGGCTTGAGCACGGAGTCCCACTTTGTTGGACTAACAGAGGGCATCACGTGATAGTGAGGTAAAAGCTCTCTTTTGGGGTTTTTTTTTAAGTTTATTATTTTGAGAGAAAGAAAGAGAATGAGCAGGGGAAGGACAGACGGAGGGGGGCAGAGGATCCCAAGCGGGCTCTGTGCGGACAGCAGTGAGCCCGGAACTCACGAACCGTGAGATCGTGACCTGAGCTAAAGTCGGACACTTAACCTCCTGAGCCACCCAGGT